>NC_047660.1:68831720-69162970 GCF_011762505.2 Arvicanthis niloticus | reverse complement strand
CATATTCAAAATCTAAGTAGGAGTCTTTTCTCTGAAATACAGAATTAAATATACAATTAACAAAAGTGATTTTTTTCTGATAACTTATTTTCATGAAAAGACATGTGAATCTAGGTGTGGTGGCATATACCTGTAACTACTCAGGGTCTAGAAGCAGGAGGCTCAAGAATTTGAAGCCATCTGGGCATGGTGGTACAGGCCATTGATCCCGGCATTCGGGAGGCAGAAGCGGGCAGATAGAGATCTGTGAATTCAAGACCAGCTTGTTTTACAAAGTGAGTTCTAGACCAGCCTGGGTGACATAGTGAGACCCTATCTCAAACAAAACAAAATGGCTAGCCTATGCTACATAGCAAGGCCCTATCTCAAAAATAAAAACAAAAGCTGTATAAGGATATGGTTATTTGGGGACTACTAATAAATTCAGATTATTTAGCCAAAAAGGTTTTTAGCTTTGAGACCTAGGTTTGGTTATATGATTGAGCTTCTCAAGGGCAGAGTTATATATCTTATCCATTATAAGACCAACGCTTAAAAAGACAAGAGTGTAGTAATGATACATTTGTGTGTTTTGTCTGGGTTATTTGGTCTGTCCATCAAAGACATTTCACTCACAACTAAAACAAGTGGAGCACTGTTGTGTGCTATGCAGTGTGTTAGGTGCACAGAGATGAAAAGATACAGTCCCTTACCCCTGGGAGCTCAGGCTAGGGACGGGTAGGCCTAGAACTAGACCAGAGGTAGGTACAGAGGTGGGGACATGGGAGGGCTTCCAGGCTGTGTCTGCACTGGTTCTGAAGACTGAGTTCAGTTCTCTAGTCTAAGATTGAGGATCACCATCTGGGAGTTGGCTAGGACATGAAGAAGTTCTGATGATGATGGTTGGGAGTGGTCATCTCCTAAGACATGAAACTGTCATGCTCCTCAGTTTGCCTGAGTGGGTATTTATTGCATCCCAATTTTTTAAATAAGTGTATCCACATTTTGGAACCTTCCCATGGCTGCTGGTGAACCTGAGTCTTTGCAGCATGTGCTGAGGTGTGGTTCCTTGTGTAATCTTTCCTACAGATGATGACCTATGAGTGGTACTTACCCAAGATGGCGAGGCATTTACCAGGAGTGCACTTTCCTGGGGACCGGTGGAACCCTGTGGAAGGAGTGTTACCCAGTGGGATGGTCACATTCAATCTCTATCACTTTCTTGAAATGAATAAACAGTAAGCATTCTGTTCATATAATAGCTTTTCTCAACTCTGAAGCTTTTCTAAAATTGTTTCTGAAGCAGCTGTGTGCCTCATCCACAAGACCAATTTTCTACCTATTTCCCTGTCACCAGTGAGATTATCTTTGTAATTAAATTGAATATCTGTGCATAAATGAGGCCAGGCAGAAATAAATGGTATTGTTCTGGGTAAAAGAAAAATAAAGACAGATTAGCCAGAACAGCAAATAAGATCCTAGCACAATTCTGAGAAATTGGAGATGTGCCTGCCTACTTGAAATCATTGCAGGTGAATTGCAAGCAATTACAGGTTCCTCCTGATCAGCACTGTGGCCCCTTTTAATCGTAAAGCATTTTTTTTCCAGGAATAATCACTATATAAAAATAGCTTAAACATTTTTATAAAGGATAAAACATTTTTATAAATAAGAAAAACACCTCCAGTTTATGCTAGCTGAGGATAAAATAAGAGAACTGTGAATTCTGTACTTGAGAACATAAAATGATTTGGAGGTAAGGTCAGGAATGTGCTGAGGTCTGAACATTGATTGCTTCTGTCTGAGATGCTTGGGACTGGCCAGGGCTTGAAAAAGAAGCATTTATTTCATGTTCAATTTTTTTTTCTGTTTGTTTGTTTGTTTTCTTGTGAAGAGGACTTGAGAACATTTTTATAAAGTCCATTGTCATGTTATCCCTTAGGAGAGACACAACATGCAGATTTCAGTATGCTGCTGAGCCAGTTTTCAGTGGCTCACAGAGTGCTAGAACGGGAGAGGGCTCAAATGTGCCATCACGATGGCACTGAATTATCACATCCAGAAGTAAGATGTAAGGAGCCATTAGCATTCCCAGACGGATGTTTCTGTGAATTTTATTTAATTCAGCTTTAAGACTTTTCAGATATCTGCTCCTGTTAGGCCTGGCAATGAAACAATGAGTGAGGCTCAGTTTCAAATCCAAGTGGACCATGTCTGCTAGTTGGCTGTATACAGTGATGTGGATGTAACCAGCCACTGGCCGGTGGGAGACATGCCATGTGTCCCTACATCATTTGACTACATAAGCTGGGCATTCTAGAAACACAGACAAGGAAGCCAGTAATTTTGCCTGTTCATTCAGCATTTGTTACAAAAATGAGTTGGGGCTGGAGAGATGGCTCGGTGGTTAAGGGTGCTTGCTGCCTTTCCAGAGGAAATGGATTTAGCTCCTTATTCCCAGTTTACAATGTCCTCTTCTGATTTTGGATCCAAGAGATCCAACACCCTCATCTGGCCCATGGGTACCCTTACACACACACACACACACACACACACACACACACACACACACACACACACACTGTATATGTAAAAAGAAAAAGAAATGGATGGGCTGGAGAGATGGCTCAATAGTTAAGAGCACTGGCTGCTCTTCCAGAGGTCCTAAGTTCAATTCCCAGCAACCACATGGTGGCTCACAGCCATCTACAATAGGATCTGATGCCCTCTTCTGGCATGCAGGTGTCCGTGCAGATAGAGCACTCATATGCAAAATAAATAAATAAATCTTTAAAAAGAAAAAAAAAGAAAAAAAGAAAAAGAAATGGGAATCTAAGATGTTCCAACAACAATATTATAGAAATATCTGAGCTCCCTGGGAAATGAGACAGTACAGTAAAGCTGTCAAAGACACCACTCTTGTCATTTGATCACCTGACTCTGAAGTCTAGTTGTCTTTAGCATAAGTCACTTATTTACGTCCACATGTCTAGGTCACCACACATCTGGTGTGGGGGGGGGTTGTTTGTTTGTTTGTGGAGAATATAATCCTGCTTCTTTTACCTCACACATCATAACCTATTGCCATCTTTTTGTAGTCTTAAGGTTTCTGTAAATTGGATATTTAACAATTTTTTCTTAATTTTTTTAAAGAAAGACTTATTTATTTATTTTATGTGTATACACTGTCACTGTCTTCAGACACACCAGAAGAGGGCATCAGATCCCATTACAGATGGTTGTGAGCCACCATGTGATTGCTGGGAATTGAACTCAGGACCTCTGGAAGAACAGACAGTGTTCTTAACTGCTGAGCCATCTCTCAGCCCATTTTTAAAATTCTTTATTTCTATATTTTTGCTGTTATGATAATAAGCATTCTGGCCCACAACATTTTGTTAATATTTTTTACTAACAATGGTCTCAGGAACAATATTGCCTATTGTTACCTGATTTTAATATTTTTAACATTTAAAAAGTAGTATGTGTTCATTGTAGAATAGGGTACCTTTTAAATACTGGGAAACTATGGCTCAAAGCATTAAACATTAAAAATGTTTCATAAAAGTAAAAGTATAGTATAAAGTCCTGTAATACTTGATATACCTTCTAATTTTTAACTATACTAAAATTATGAGCCTTTTGTACCCAACCTTTGAGGAGGAGACAGAATTTTAAATCATCAGGGTAAAGAGCACTGACATGTTAGAACACTGTTAATAAACTGTGCTCGGCTGAAGGGACAGCTCAGTGGTTAAGAGTACTATCTGTTCCTCCACAAGACCTGCTTCAATTTCCCACCACCCACATGGCAGCTCACAACTGTCTGTAGCTCCAATTCCAGGCGATCTGGCACCTTCAGCCATACATGCAAGCAAAACACCAATACACATAAAATAAATCTTTTTTTTAAACTATGTTAATAGTAATTAGAATACAAGGATCTCACTCAGGTGAAAAATGATGGATTCTGAAGACATGAGCAGCTATGGCACTTGCTAGGCCATCGAGAGACGTCCCCCTCGGTACATACTTCTAAGGAAGGAGGCTAATTTGTTGATCACTATTTTTTTTAAAAAAAAAACATTCATTAAAATAGACTTTTGGGGCACACATTTCTATGAGCCCTGAAGTGTACACTTGTGTGTGGCATCCCACAGTCAGGATACAGGATAGTCCAGTACCACAGATGCTCTTGTGCTGTGCTTGTATAGCCAAGCTGCGTTCACAGCCTCAACGTGGCTGCCAGTGCTCCGCCCCTCACTGCTGTGATGCCACTGTTTCCATATAACTGAAGTCAGGGCATAACTTAAAGACCTTTGCACTTTACTCAGCGTAATGGTAGCCTGAAAACCAGACTGTTGACTGATTGGGTCTGAGAGCCAGGAGGAAGCTGAGGAAGCAGGGAGTTCAGGGGTTCAGAACCAGTCTAGGCTACTGGAGAGTTTAAAGCCAGCATGAATAACTTTGACCTTGTCCCATAGTAAAAAAGAGGGCTGGAGGCAAGGCTGAGTATAAAATGCTCTTGGCGACTCAAAGTTGAGCCAACAAGTGTGCTGGGGTGGGGGTGGGGTAGGAGTCCTTGAGTGTCATGGAGGCTTTCTCACTTCAAGTGAGCAATGGCTTAAGCAATGGACAGTCCACAGCCATCACAGCTCCCCAGGCCAGTGACTTCAGGGTCCCTTGGAGAGGTTGAGTTTTGTTATAGGTAAGAGTTCAAGAGAGAGGAAGTAAGTGGAGGTCTGTGTAGCAAGAACAGTCCCTGGCAAGGGCTGCCCGAGTGTCCTGCTCTAGGGGTGATACATTTTCATTAGATGGAAGCACTGTGTGGGATGATCACATCAGTCCAGTTGTCCCACCCACAAGGTATTCGTGGGTGTACTTCTCCATCCTGGTGTCGGAGCTGGAGTTCAGGGCAAACCTAAGGAGTCTGACTTCTTGAAAGCTGTACTACTTATCAGATTGCAGTGCAAAAGGAGAAAGATGAAAACAAACCAGAACACACACCAGTACCCTTAAACATTTTTGGTCTTTTTTCCTTCAGCTAGTAAAACCAAGGACATTTTGACTTATTGTTGACCCCACATCCCTGCCTAACCAGGTTTTCATCATTTCTCAGAGTCTGTCCAATTCCTAGGGAGTATGGTTTGCCCTTTGGCCAATTGTGGAAACCCCACTTGGAGCCAGAACTCCATGGCGCAGTGGACTCATGGCTCAGTCACCCCAGTATTTTCCGGTTCCCTGGGGCCTACTTCCGTGGTACTTTGGGCTAGAAAGTGCTCATCTTCTGCTGTGCCTTTCCTTCCTTCCTCCCTCCCTTCCTTCCTCCCTTCCTTCCTCCCTTCCTTCCTTCCTTCCTTCCTTCCTTCCTTCCTTCCTTCCTTCCTCCTTCCCTTCCTCCTTCCCTTCCTCCCTCCCTCCCTCCCTTCCTTTCTTCCTTTCTTCCTTTCTTCCTTCCACACTGTCTTTATCAGGCATCAGACTGAGCTCATACTACTCCTAGAAGTCAGGGTTTGGAGAGCCTACCCAGCCACCACTACCATCACCCCACAGCTAACCCCACAACATGCACAGCATTGCTCCCATGCCTGATGACAGGGAACCTCTGCCCGTCTTGAAGCCTCGGGACCCCTTTCTAAACCCTTGGGCTTGAAAACTGGGAGCTGCCTTTGTCTATCCCTCTTGTTTCCGTGCTAGAGGAGAAAGAGGATGGAGCCCTGATGATTTGGATCTGGGTTCTTTCCTGGGTCTTCTCATCAGGGCCCTCTCAGATGACTGCTGCTGGCTTCCACCCAGAGCCTGGAGGAATGCGGCTGAGTGAAACTGTGACTTCCCCAGAGTGACCCGTTCCACTGGAGGTTGAGCTGCATACCAGATGCCACATGTAGCCTTCAACAGCCCTAGGACACCAGGCAGCTGAGAAGGCAGCAGTTAAATAACTTTCCCCCAAATCATCGAGGCAGAAAGGGGTGAGGGGAAAATGTAAGATCTCCTCTCCCATTGTCTTCTTTCAAAGTTACCCAAGCCTTTTGCCTTTTTCTTTCAAATTGTTCTCCCAATGTGGTGCTCCTTTTTTTTTTTCTTTCTACTTAACAACCACAAATTGGAAGAGAGCTATTGTTTAAGCAATTTCTGTTTCTAACTTTCGTAGGCTCTAAGGTTCCTAACAGTTATTCAAATCTGATTAATTTAATTCCAGCCAGTATTTATTATGTGTTAACCTCGTGCTGTGTGGCATTCAAAGTTAATGCAGGGAGCCTATCCTCAGGATGCTTCTAGGCTTCTCGGGGAGACTTACAAATGCAAACAATAAGCCCAGAAGTGAGAAGAGCGATGGAGTACAATAGCTGTGTGCCCCAGGACCTATAACTCTACCTGTGAAATAAGAAGGGGTAGCAAAGAAAGCATTTGTTTACATGAGATGCAGCCATAAGGTGATAAGGTGCTGTCTTGGGGTGAGGGGCAGGAAGACCTTTCTCATCTGTTCTGGTTTGCTCCTTCCTGTCGAGTTTTGTTTTGTTTTTACAGTAAATAAATTTCATGTACTATACTTAGGAGAGATTTAAATAAGCCAACATATTCACAAATGGTGTATAAATAACTAAGGCTTATAATCTCCAAAATGACTTTCGTGAACTAAAGGAATGTAACATTTAGAATTGTATGCTCTTCTGTTTTGGGTAGAAAAGAAACATTTGTTTGCATAGGAATTCATGAAGGTGACCCAACCTGGAAAAAGAACTATTCACTTTGGCCATGGGGATCTTGTGACAAATTGGTGTCTTCAAAGATTGTATTCAACCCAGAGGAGTGGATTGAACGCACAGGAGCCATCTATAACTGGACTGAGGCGTATGGGAGGTATGAGCACCTGCTGTGCCTTTACGTAGATGTCAGTTCTGTGTGTCTAAAAAGGAAAAGGGCTACATTCTGAGATGCCCTGTTTTGTTGTTTTGGGTTTTTGAGACAAATTCTTACCAAGCGGGCTGACCTCGAACTCAGGATCCTTCTGCATCAGCCTCCCAAGTGCTGGGATTAAAGGCCTGGCCCACCACACTTGACTCTTGAGATGCCTCTTAATTTTTTGGCTTTGTTTTTAAATCAATTATTTTCTGCTCATAACAGTTCACAGAGCATGAACAGAAGGAGATGGTCTCTCTCTTCCTCCTGTCTAGGGAATCCCAGGGAAGAAGAGTGGGCTCCCTGAGAATTAGGTGCATCGTGCCTTCTGTTTTCAGGCCATGATGCTGCATGGTCCAGCAGCCTGTACTTTATTACCCCACCCATGGAAGGGCCACACATGGAAGGGCCACACGTGGAAGGGGCTTGTGGGCTGGGGTTGAGCTTTACAGGCCACTCTTCTGTCCATGACAATTACCACACGTGTGAGCTTGCCATGTTCCTGCTTTAGGAACACAGAGTTTAGTATGTGGCTCCATGGTATAGTGCTTCCCTAGCATGTGGTTGGGGTGGGTTATTGTTCAGTCTCCAGCACAAGAGCAGAAAGACAGACGGACAGTTTCTGTAAAGAAGGCAGAATCTGAGAACCTTTTTCATGGCTGTCTGTCACCAACCTTGTTATATTGCTTAGGGCATATTGATTTCTTCTTAAACATTTCTACGTAAAGTTTGCCCTTACCTATGTGGAAAATAAGTCCATCAAAGCAAATCATCCCCATTATCTGATTTTTTAATCTATGTGTTACTGAGCCTGGTTAAGAGCCTGTTCTGCTCTTGCAGAGGACCCAGCTTCGGTTCCCAGCACCCACATGCGGTGGCTCCATAACGACCTGTAAATCTAGCTCCAGGGATCCAACGTCCTCTTCTGGCTTCTGCAGCCACCTGCACTCATATGTACATACACACACACTCAATTAAATAAAAATAGTTTACATTACTGCATTCTTTAGTATTAGATAACCTAGTGTATATAATTCAGGTACAAGAAGAACGATCATGTCAACAGGCGCTCTGAAAGGTTCTGAGACAATGAGAGACAACACCATGTTGCTGTATAACAGCAAGAGCTTGGTGACCCACTTTAATTTATAAGACAAATTGGGAAATTATAATCAGCTGGCTGTGCTGGCACATGCCTAAAGTCCCAGCACCAGGAGGCAGAGACAGAAGGATTGCAAGTTCAAGACCAATCTGATCTACATAGTGAGACCCTTTCTCAAAAAAAATTTTAATTATATTTTCTTCAGATAGCCATGGAGATTATACACACACACACACACACACACACACACACACACACACACACACACTCTTTCTTAGTACCATTCTCTCTAAATAGATACTTGATAAGAAATTTTAATTTTAAATTTCTTAATTTTTATTATACACTTCTAATTATAAAACTCTGGCTAGCAGTTGTTTGGCCAGAATTCTCCAAGCAGCCCATAGCCCAGCAGGGGTTTAGCGAAGCCTCTCTTCACACTGGCTCTTGGCTGTGTCCTAGTGTGCCCTGTGCCTCAGGAACAGCTGCCTAAAGCCTGCAGCCTCTTCCTCTTTGTCCTCTGCCCCCTTGAGGCACTTACTAAAATGCAAAGCTTTGGTGTGATTATTATCAGTGCACCCAGAGCCAGCCTGTTCTAGTGGTTATAAGATTATAAAGCAGGCATTATGTGTTCATACTGTAATGTAACCGACGAAGGATACTGTTTTTCTTGTAACTATAGATTTGATCCATCTTCTTGGGAATCTGTGGCTAACGAGGAAATGTGGCAAGCAAGGTGAGTGATCTACATTTTATTTGCAGCCTGTTTTTAATATGGCAAAGAAATAGCCCATGGTACTTTTCATTTGGGGACTGTGGATGAGTGGAGCTAAAAATAACTTCAGAGCAGCTATTTGGTTCAAGACATTGTATTATTATGCATGTGTAATACATAGTAATATTAATAATCTTCATAATAACCTGTGAAGCTCTGTTATCTCCATTTTATAAAAGAGCGAGGCAGACAGATTTCCAAGGGCACTTAATGACAATGATGGAGTCCAAAGCTCAGTGTAACCCTGAGGCACTCCTGACTCCTGTGCTTCTGTTCTGTAATTAGGCGTTACAACCATGTCTCCACTTGTGCTATGCCAGTTTGTCATTAAAGCACTCAGCTAATACTTACCAGAGGCCAGGCAGTGTGCCAGGCCAGAAGCTACACAGGAATGTGACACAGTCCCTGCCCTCATGGAGCACAGTTTGTCATAGTAGACTACATGAAAAGACATCACCCACTACTGTGACTGCTCACAGAGAGAGGAACGCTGTTCCAGATGGATCGCTTCTTGGTGGCACTGCTGCCTTTCTTGGTCCCTGTCATTATTTTTAAACAATCAACCAACAGGGGCCTGCAAGATGGCTTAGAGGGTAAAGGCACCTGCTACCAAGCCCAGTGACTTGAGTTGATCCTTGGAACCCAAAGGTTGGAATGAGAATCAACTTCTACAAATTGTCTTCTGGTTACCACATTTAAGACACAGCTTGCAGGCTCACACAGATGCAATATATATATATATATATATATATATATATATATATATATATATATAAAATTTATTTATTTATATTATTTATTTATTATATATTATTTATTATATATTATATTATATATATAATAAAATAAAATAAAATAAAACCTACAAAAGCAAACTTTAACCAAAACAATAATATAAAAGTCTAACGCGCCCCCCTTTGAGCTTTGCATCCGCGGAGAAATCACGAGACGCAGAGATCAGGTAGTTACTGCAAAACGAGGCTTTTTAATCTTTATCACCCACGTGGAGAGACGCGGAAGGGAAGGGCTGAGGAAGGGGTCCGGCTTAAGTACAGTCTAGAGTGACGTATTCACTTCTGGTTGGCTGTTCGCTCACCACATGCCTCGGGATTGGCAGTGACTAAGCACGCCTATCTGCCTAGCAACTGCGCAGATAAATGTTTACATCTGGAGAAAACACGCGGCCAGTGCCATCTTGGAAATGCAAATGTGTAGCCACTGAAACAGCGGCTCACTACATAAAAGTCCTAGGCAATATAGAACAGGGTCTCTCACGCATATGGAGTTCTTCCTTCTGCAAAATATGTTGATGCCCAACCTATGCCAGAGATTATGTTCTGAGAATACAGTTAGGGTATAAAGCATTTGTATATATATAAAGATTTATTAAGAATTACCAAGAAATACAGCTCCTTGGGCCAGCAAGATGGCTCAACTGATAAAGGCATACTTGCCTCCAAGTGTGCCAGCCTGAGTTCAGTCCTCACTACTCACCTGGTAGAAAGAGAAAACTGATTCCTGCAAGTTGTCCTTTGACTTCTACATTGTAGCATGTGTAGCCCCGTGCCCCACCCCCACATACACCCAAAATAAATAAATAAAATGAAATAAAAATTTTCTGTTTAAAGAAAGAAACATAACTCCAATATAAAGGTTACAAAATAGCTGTAGTGTAGTTTGTATCAGAGGACTTTTTGAAAAAGTTAGAAAATGGCATAAAGTTGCCAAGTCTAGTTTCTGAATGAAAGATCTGATCAAAGATTCTCTGCACAACTGTTCATTGTGATTGAATCTGAAAGATATAAAAAAAGAAAGCAGGTGATTATCTGGGCAGGTACTGATTTAATTGGTGTACAGAATACAATTTGGATGTTTGGCTCAGTGTCCAGCTACTGTTTTGAAGAACTGGTTGGCCATGACATGAGTGTGGTGACAAGCACCTTCAGGGATGTACTGGGAAGCCCAGCAATGCTCCCTATCTCTGACTGCTCTTCCATCTTCCTGATGGGCGTCAGCAGGGAACCACCTGGTGATGATACAAACCTTTGTCCCAAAAGCTTCACTGTTGAGCGTGAGTGCCCCTGCGCCCTTGAAGGTTTTGTTGGAGAGCGTGAGTGCTGCTGTGTCTTTGGGGGGCCTTTGGGTTGCTGTTGGTTCAGAGTAAATTTCCATGAACATGGGAGAGTGAAGAATGCACACAAAAAACATTGTCCATTCCCTGTCTTGATGATTCTAATGAGGGTTCTTTCCCCACTTGCAGGATGAAGACTCCATTCTTCATCTTCAGCCTGGCTGAGTCTGCCGCGGTCCCTGCAGACATGAGAGCGCAACTCTACACTCATGCGTATAAAGTACGTCTCAGCTCTGCTGCAGGGCATCACTGGGAGGTGGAGTGCCTGCGGTGGAGGCAGGGCACGCAACGGAATCTTTACCCTTTCATGTCCAGGTTATCATGAGCATTATAAGTCAGCACACATGGGGAAAATACTCATTTGTGTCATAAACAATGTTGAAGCTAAAGGCTCCCGATATGTAGAATGACACCCTCCCCCACAGTGCCTGAGCCACTGCCTTCTGAGGCAAAGGGCACAGTGTACATGTGGTTGAGTTAAGGGACCTGAGATCAAGCTTATCATGGATTAGCCCGTTTGGTTCGCTGTGATCACAGGGGCCTTCCAAAAGGGAACCCAAGAGAGATTTGGAAATGGTATCCACTAGCCATGGAGGTGGGGGAAAGACTGTGGGTTACAGGTGCAGAAGGTTCTAGAAACTGGGAATGGAAGGAATAGATTCTCCTGAGCTCCAGGAGTGAAGCCCTGCCAACACCTCAGCCTCTTATCTCAGGTGCAGGACAGTGAACCTTTGATTTTTAGCAGTGTCTGTCGCTCTTTGTTGTAGCATCAAGAGGAAACTTACGTAATGGCTTTACTAAAGCAAGCTCTGCCATGTCACCCTCATGCAAACCTGACATTGGTTACACATGAAATGATAGGAGCCCTCAGGACAGATAAGCTACAGAGAGAGTCTTGTCTTCTAACTGACCTTGGGGAGCCCATCATACCTTCAGAAGACATCACTACACTCTCTTCAGGAAAGGCACACAGAGGAGAGGCATGCGGTAGCACCATTTTGACAAAGCTCTGGTTTCCTATGGTTTTTAGCACTGGCCTGAGACAGTCTGGTAGTACTAGCACTGGCACTAAGAAGTCAGCCAGTTTGCCATGCAGAAGCATACATCCAGGTTAAAAGGGCCTGTGCACACTGAGCTCAGCCCTTCGTATATGAGCAGCTAAGTTCCCTCTTTCTGGGCTGCCAGTACTACTCAGCCAGTACATTTGCTTGCTGCTGAGTTAAAGCAGCATGGTGTCCAGTCAGCATAACTCATTTTGCACCTAGATTTTGAACATTAACTCACTTTTATTCATCCTTCACTCAGGACATTTGTTGAGCATCTACTGAACACTACACAGTACGTTAGACAGTCTTGTCCCTGCTGTCACAAAGGCAGCAGGCTCCAGAAGGGATGTTGATCATGATCCACTCCTCACTCACAGGGGATGCTTAGATGTGCTGACAGAGGTGCTATGAGACCTAGGGAGCTGAGCCCGAGTGCTGTGAAGAGATGTCATGAGGTGCCATGCTGGGCTATCAGGGTGAGCTGGCCAGATAGACCGTAGATCACGAAAGGGAAGGAGGGAGGGTGGCCCATAAGGAGGTAGCTGCAGGGGCAAAGGCAGAGTCCTCCAGGGCACCCCACTCAAGAACAATAAGGGATTCAGTTTCTAAAGGCAGCCTGTAGAGTTCTGTCTGGCAGCTAAGAGGGTCAACATCTAGGCCCACTCGAGCCTAACTGTCAACTGTGAGTCAGCAGTGTGCAGGAATAAAGCAAACTATTCTGAAAGGAGCTGGAGACTGATGGGGTCATTAAATCTCCAAAGGGCAGTCACAGGCTGTGGAGGTCTTGACAAGGGCACTGTCTTACAGTAGGCATTTATCTGGCTGCTCTGGAGGAGATGATGAAGAAGATGATCTAATTGGTCCATTTCAACTACATGATATTGTGAACACAGCCCTAATTAAAAGACCCCTGCTCTGGTCTATCCTGAGAGTCTACTGGAACACTCCTAGTTACCCAGTGCTAACTTGACAGTAAAATTCCTAAGGAAGCAAGTGTCTTGTTCTATTTTGCAAACTAGTCTCCAGTTAGCCCCTTGTTAAGTGTTTATGCATTCCTTCTGGAAAACTCAATATCAAAAATTCTAGACCACTGGTGGTATGGCTCAGCTGCCAAGCCTGATGACCAGAGTTTGATCCTCAAAACCTCCACAGTGGGAAGAGAACTTAATTCCCAAAAGTTGCCCTCTAAACTCCATGTGTGCACCGTAGGGCTCGTGCGCCTGCCCACATGGATGCTTGATGTGCACCCGTGGATGCTTGATGGGCCCACGTGGATGCTTGATGCGCACCTGTGGATGCTTGAGTACACACACATTTTTTTAATTTATTTATTATTTTATTTCTACTGTCTCTACAGTTGGGAAATCCACAATTCTGAGTTTCTACTGGCAAGGTTTTGGCTGTTAAGATGGTGACTTTGTAGGGTGCTGTGAAGATTTTTCAGTATTGCCCTTTTAGGGAAACTGTTGATTCTTTTGTGCCTAGCAGCACACTTGATAACAATGGAATTGTTTGGATTGTATTGTTGCTAATACAACAATTGTTTTCACGTAGAGAGAAATCCATGTAAATAATGCGAAACAAAAGTTTAATTCTGCCAAGTTCTTTTTACTATACTATCTACTAAAGAAAGCTGTGTTTCCCCACCCCCACCCCACCGCCACCCCCAGCAGCTAAATTTAGAGGTTTAGCCACTCGGCCTGTTGAGTAACTAGCTTTTCTCCAGTTAGAACTAAATCCTTTCCCAGAACATCTTTCTGGAGGAAGAGTACTTTGTCCTAACACAGTGTGTCTGGGGTCCTGCAGCCCTCGGAGCCCCAGAAGCAGCTTCAGACAGAGCACATCTGCCTCCTGCGACTGCAGTGATTACTAACATCCCTGCATTTTCTGCATGGCCTGGCAATGATTAGATTTTTACTGTAGGCTGCTTGGATTTTTTTCCTTGTTATTAATTCTTCTCTGTTTTCTGGTTTTGAAATGAGAAAAATTTACCAAGATAACAGTGGAATCCCAACATTTGCTGTCTTCTAGCTTTATAAGGAGATTGTGTACTTGCAAGAAGAACACCCAGTGAATTGGCACAAGAACTATGCCATTGCCTGTGAGCGGATGCTACGCCTTCCAGGGACCGGTGTAGACCCTGAAGTCCTGCTGTCTGAAACCATCAGACATTTTCATCTCTACACTCAGAAAGCACAAAGTGATCCACAACGAGCAGACATTATAGCTGCTCTCAAGCATCTAAGAAGAGAATTGCAAAGTCTAAGAAATACAAAAAAGGTCTGAGCCAGCAAAGTATGGTAGCTCTGTTACCTCTCTCCGCTTCCAAAGTTTTAAAAGTCCCAGAGATTTTCCTTCAAGTAAAGAAGCTGCATCAAGAGTGGAAATCTCAGTATCTCCCAGATACAAGTATCAAGTGCAGCAGAAATGTGTTAGTGACTGAAATGTAGGCCTTTTGCAAAATCGTGTTTATCTCATGTTCCAAATTAGCATTTCCATGAGAAGCATTCAAAAACATCAGCAGTCCTCACAGAGAGACTGACTGTATGTTCTAGATGAGAAGGAACTGTCTCCACAGACCTCAGACGTTGGCCAGGCTTATTGGGATCCAAAGGTCAATTCTTAAGAAATACTCATTGCAGACCAAAGTCATTTTCTAGTTCCTGCAAGTGAGACAGTTTCTAAAAAACCAGTTCTTGTTATATACCTCATTACAATTCCTTTTTCTTTGTTAACTATAATTATTTTAGTCTTAAACTTTATACTATATACCAAGTATCTGATTTTTTTTTTTAAACTTTGAGTTTTATCATCTTAGTTCTGCATCCCCTGAAAAGGAAAGCTAATTTCACGTTTGCTCATTTCTGCTGCAGAAATGGGCAAATTAAAAAGGCATTTTATATGTCCTTAATTAATTTCATATTTATGTTGTCCTTCTCTTTGGATTCACAGATCTAGACCCAGTAATTAGTAAGTAGCTGCTCAGATGAACAAAAGGGTGTGGGTGAGAGCAGGGGTGAGGACCTCGTTCAGTAAATTCACTTCTGTTTCAGGCATCTTTTATACATATTACTAAAGAGAACATAGCAAGAAATGCAAATAATAATAGTTCTTTATTTTATTATGACAGTTAATTAATAGCAACCTGTTTTAATGAATAAAGTCACTCAGAGTCCTTCAGCACTTCCTCAGTAGAGGCCAGAATCTGTAGGGATTCTTTCCCCCTGATTGGATAGCTCCTAGACTCCGCGCACTATATAGGCCCCTGTATAGAAATGCTCACTAATGAAGAGGGAGGGCTAGAAGCTTGTCTGCATTCAAAGATCACTGGTGAGTCATTCAGCAAGAAAAGGCCCCTTACCAGGAATAGTCACAGTTCCGTGGCATTGTACTAGCAAAAGGGTCTGATCAAAGGTCTCCCGTGGAGCTTGCATGGCTCCCTTTCATACTACGACCATAATTAAAACCACTAATTCTCTTTTAAAATGCTGCAGGATGCCATGTAGGCATCTGTCTGGAGTGTCCTTTGTGATGTCATAAGCTGTTAAGGACCAGTGCCGAGGGCTTTTGAGTGAAATGCCAGTCATGGAGGTGCTTCAAGACAAGGGTACCTCTAAAAGCCTGACAGGGCCTTGACTGCACAATTCGAGCTGAATTTGCCCCTTGTCAGCTGCCAGTAAATAAATCTCAAAGGGGGAAAAGCTGAAGTTTCATTACCTGATCCATGGGGCTTTGTTGGTTTTGGCATCACACAGGGGAAGCTCTTGCTCCTCCATTCTCTGGATTTGAAGATGTCCATTGGAGCCTGCAGTGCCTGGACAGGGTTCAGAGCGGAGCCTTTTGAAGAGTGTCAATAGTTGTAACAGTTCAGCTGTTAGGAAGACAAATACATGGAGGAGCTCATTAATCCGCTTTTGGCGCTCAGTGCCTTTTGCCCTTTTATCACAGCCTTATTAGGCTCCTGCTCATCTTGAACCAGAAAAAACTGAATTGAAGTTGTTGAGTACTAATTGGCAAAGACTTTTAATCATGGGCCAAGAACTTTCACTGACTTGAAAGTAACTTCTCCACAGGGAAGAGCCAGAAACCTGGTTCACCTTAAAACAAAACCCCGCTGGAGCTCAGTGCGGTGTGAGAATCGGAGGAAGCATCGGTAAATTGTCTAAGGCTATCCACTGGAAAGAAATGATGTAAGACTGTGACTTTCATGTCTCTAGGGGAGAAGGACAATGAAATCCAAGCATTTCTTCAGAAAGCCTTGATTGGCTCAAAAAAAATTGCTTGAGTATGTGTGGTGACCATGTTTGTTTCTGAACATCCTCCTGTACGTGTGACTATTTCTCTGAGAATCGACATGTACACATGGTATTTATTAAAAGGAACATTTTCTATCTAGCCTCAGGAGTGGCAACCAAGGCCTCTTTGAGAACACCTTTTAAATGTTTGTCAGCCTATAGGCATGTCTGCTTCTGAGTGTGCTTTGCACATGAGATTATTAGCACATGGCATATAGGTTATCTGATATTTGTATAGTGGCGACTTTAGATCTCTTTGGCATATATATATATATATATATATATATATAATCGTGAGACAGATTAAATCACCACAATTATTTAAATTCCTTAAAACCATCAGTAAATGAAAAAATTTCAAAGCATTTAAGCATGGTTAGCCTTGGCTAGCCTTCTTCCCCAGTCAGCTACTTGGAAGAATCTTTTTCCTTTCTCCTGTGTGAAGCTAAAATTGCTTTTCCTTGCTTGCTTTTCCTTGGCTGAAGCATAACAGCATAAAATCAGATAAAGAGCTCCCTTCAGTCCAGCCCCCAAGGCTGAGGAGGGCATGAGGAGAGGGCTTCTCATATAGGATTTGGCCAGCATCCTCCTCCGTGTCCCTGGTGTGTCATGGGTTGGCAGATCTACAGGAACCCCACAAAGCCAACTTCTGCCTGGAGGTTAGCCCGAGGAGCTAATAGGAGCCAGCAGACCTGTCTGTCTCTCCACACACTCCGGTGCCCTGCTGCCTGGACCCTGAGGCCAGCCCACACCAAAGGGCACAGGACAAGGGCATTGTGGCTGCCATATTCACTAGCAAGGCACCGAGCAAGTCCTACTTCCCACCCTTCTCTGCTTCCTGCCGTGGGAGCATGCACAGTTGAGAGCATGCGCAGTTCCCAGTGCTTATTCCCTCTTGTTTAATAAAGAACCTTTTAAGAAAATTCATGTTTTGTTCTGTTACTCAAATTGTAGCCAAAATAAAAGAAAATTAATTATAATGTATTCAAAACTGTGAAAGATTACTATAGAGTTTGTAAATGTTACTTTGCTCATGCTCTCATTGTTTTCTGATGATGAAACTATGATGTTTAGCCATTAAGAGATTTAATTAAAGCCAGGTTGGGGGGGTGGGTCAAGTTATTATACTTTGCTGATAACTCAGTGTCATCAGATTAGGATGTGAAGAGTAGATTTTTATATTTACATATTAAAAGTTAAACATTGTGACTCCTTAATCATACTTCCCATTAATATCCATCAGCAGTTAGAATGAGTGCTTTTAATATTCAGGGGGAAAAAACACTTCAATTTCAAAGGTTACAAAAGCGAATCCTATTACAGCAAGTCCTTTTGTTCTATTTCTGATATAATTTCACAAATGCACTATCATAGGGTAATAAGATTCTGAACTACTCAAGTGCTGTGGCTAGGTAAAGGAAATGATTCCGGACCCCTGAGAGACTCACACCGTTTCCACTTATCCCCAAGTTCTGTTGTGGATGCAGAACCATTCTTAAGCTTGCACGCCAAACAAGTGAGGTTTCCAAGGATGCTGGGAACATTAAAAGCCAAGCTCTTGGCACAGCCCTGCAGAGCAAACAAGGAGTGGAGGCTTAGCCGATCTCCCGTTCAATGAAGACGTCACTGGCAGGCCTCTCCGAAGGCCTGTTTGATTTGGATCAGCATGGGTGATATCTTTCAAAGCCCAGAGAGTAGTTTGGAGGGCTTACCTGGTTTAGGGAAGCACACCTCTAACCTGGATGTATCTTGAAAAGGCTGCTGCTTTGTTATTTGGCAAAAAAAAAAAAAAAAAAAAAAAAAAAATAAATTCACCAACACAGCATGTGTTAGAACGATTAGCTCATGCTGTTAAAAAATAAAGCTGGTTGGTGGAAAGGGCAGATAGAAGTCCCCACCCCGTGAACGGGAAGCCGGCAATTGTTGGCCTCTAAAGGGAAACTTCCTGGCAGAACCAATGTGTTATGGGTTGAAAACTAATTTTCAATCATGAAGATATTTTGAAGAGACTTAAAGTTTTCAGCTGCTGAGATTGCTTCATTTCAAGATAATGGTCAAAAGACCAGAATGTATAGATCAGGGTCTGTGCTGCTCCCGAGTGCTGAGCTTACAGCATCCAAACACTGGCTCTTTTGTCCATGTGTCCTTACACAAGGATATGGTAACTGGTAATTTCAGATGTAAAAAAACAGAGACCTAAGCCAAAGCTGAGAGTTACATGTCTGGTGTACATCTTGTTAGAGGAAGAAAAGTACAATGGACCAAATGAAATGCAGCAAGCCCCTCCATGCAGCCCCACCCCCAACCCTGGAATCAAGTCTTTATGTTGGTATATACTACATATTACAAGCTAAAAATAGACATGAATTTTGTCCTTTCTATCAATGCTGTCATCTATTTAGAAGTGGTGCCTTAAAGGGATCGTTTTGTGAGAAAATGTTTTAAAGTGGAAATGTTAAATTTACTTAAGGAATGAAATATTTATTCCCTTGCATGGCTGAACCACTGGAAGTCACTTTAATACTTGAAGTTGTGACTTATCTGTGAAAGTGCTAAGAACTAAAGAGATCCTGCCCTTTGGGAAATCAGACCAGAATTCTCTGTCCTGGTAAATCACCCACTACCCAGAACCTCAAGTATCCCAAAGGACAAGAAGGCCTCATGACACTGTTACACCATGTCTTAAACTCCAAATCTGCAAGAGTGAAAATATTGAAGATTTTGAGGTCCCAAATCATCTTACCATGTCATCCCTCAAGATCAGCTTTGAAAGTAAAAAGGAAGCATCACAAGATTGTTCTACTAATAATAGTGCTTTTAAAGATCAATACACAAAACCAGGCACCCTTTGCAGTTGCTCTAGCAACAAGTTCCTAAAGCCACCTCTTAAGGAATTGCTCATTAAGTGGAAGGTGATTCTTTCCCCCCAGAACTCAGGTTCTTTTGGTTGTAGAGTTAAATCAAGCAGGTAGAGGAAATTTTTAAAAAGGAAAAAAAAATGATTTGGGGTTAGAGAGATGGCTCTGAAATCAAGAGCACTTGCTGTTGCAAAGGGCCTGGGTTCAGTTCTCAGTACCCACACGGCAGCTTGCAACCATCCATAATTCTAGTCCCTAGGGTCATTCTAACCTCCCTCACCAGGCATGTACATGGTACACTTGCATATATGCAGACAAGCCACTCATTCACATAAAAACAAATATTTAGGAAATAATTAGAAGATAGAAAAACAAAAAGCCAGAGGCCAGCATAAGATCATGTGACTCGCCGGGGAAGAGGGCTTACTCTCAGTAGTTCTTACTTGCTGAGTTTTAAGTCAGAGCACATTCATCTTCTATGACTGGTCTTGACACCACCGCTTATCTTTCAGCAATCAGAACATGAACCACTAACCTGTGCACTTAGCTGCCTTGGTCAGGACAGCCTCTCGGTATGTAAGGTGGAGTGGCTGTCAACCTGTGCATCATAAAGTCAGCATAGGAAGAACTGACCAGCTTTTTCCTAATGGAATAGAGGGAAAGCATAAGAATGCACCTGAGCTAACGTGAGGTAGTATTATTTTATAAAACTCATTTCACTTTGCGTATATGCATATGGGTATGTATAACATCATACTAAATGTAGCTATTAATATCTACATCTAAGTGTATGGGCTGAATTGCAATATAGAATTTACCTCTTACAGAACATGGTAGTACACATCTGTAATCCCAGCACTCAGAAGCATAAGAATCATGAGCTTGAGGGTAGCCTTGGCTACATAGCAAAGACACTGCCTTAAAAATAAGACTAAGATCTATTTCTTATTAATGGTCATGGTAAAAATAAATGCTTCATAGATACTGGTTTTGGAAAACTTAATGCCAGTATGACTAGTAGGGGATCCCTGAGTACAGACTACCACATCTTATCTGTCCACAGAAGCCAGGAATGATGGTTCACACCTGTAATCCCAGCACTTGAGAGGAGACAGGAGGATTACCAAGAGTTGAAGAACAGCCTGGGCTAGGTAGTTCAGGCCAGTCTACACTAGAGTGAGACCCTGTCTCATAAAACAGAAAAAGGAGTAGGTAGGTGTGTTTGATCCTAGCACTAGAGAAGCAGAGCCAGGTGGGTGTCTGGGTCTGGTTGGGCCAGTCTAATCAAACTGGGGAGCTCCAGCTTCGATAAGAAGTCCTGTCTCAAAAAATAAGCTGAAAAGCAATTGAGAAACACACCTGTATCAACCTCTGGCCTACATACACACACACACACACACACACACACACACACACAGAGAGAGAGAGAGAGAGAGAGAGAGAGAGAGAGAGAGAGAGAGAGAGAGAGAGAATATGAAATCAAAGTCACCTTCTCACAGGAAATTTAGGCCCATATATAAACTTCTTTCTCTGGTCCAACCTCCCAGAATGTGATTTCTTTCCCTTTCTTCTTTTAGCAGGGCCAGATGTATTCCTGGCTCTTCACTGGAAATTTCCCTGCCCTTTCTGGATTCAGGAATCTATATCCAAATTAAAAGGGTTCTGTATGTTAAGAGACACTTTGAAATCCAAGAACCTACTAGCATGAATTACATTCCAGCTGACTCGGCAGCCGGGTGCTCCACCTGAAAACTGTTGGGCTACTTTTTCTATTTCTTTGCCCTGCCTACGCCAACTTCAACACACAGTGTACTTGAGGAAGTGCATGCCCCAGATCTATGGAGTGGTCATTCAGTTGGGAGTTTGGCTTTGCCCACAGTGGCAGAGAACAACCTGAGCTGGTATTTATGACTGTTCTGATTGGTCCAACCATTTTATTTAAAATGCTAAGGACACGCAGTTAGAAAATGGCTCAGTGGATGAAGTGCTTGCCATGCAAGCCTGGCCTGGGTTCGATTCCTAGAACCTAGGTAAATGTAGAAAGAAACAGACTCCACAAAGTTGTCCTTTGACCTCTCCACTCATATCATGTCATGTATGTGCTCTCTCTCTCTCTCTCTCTCTCTCTCTCACACACACACACACACACACACACACACACACACACACAGAGAAATACATAAACACATTGTATACATACCTAATAATAAAATATTAAAATAATACATATCCAGCTTCTTTTAAACATTTTTTAGACTTTAACATTTTATGAGTGTTTTGCCTGCCTGCATGTATGTATGTATGTATGTATGATTGTATGTATGTATCTATGTATGTATGTGCACCATGTGTATGTATGGTACCCAAGGAATTCAGAAGAATGTACCGGTGCTGGGAACCAAACCCAAGGTCCTCTGCTAGAGCATCAAGTGCTATTAACTAATGAGACATCTCTCCAGCCCCACGTGTCTAGCCTCTTAATTACAAGTCAGTTCCATGCTGGTGAGAATGTTACTTCCAAATCTGGCTGGGTTTTATGTATGATTTATAAAAATATAATAGTAAAGGCTATTATAGCAGTAGTCTTGGTGACATTAGCCATCGGTTGAATTGCTTCAGTGGCTACTTCAGTTATTTATTGACTCAGAATTGAAAGTAATTTGGCCTTTCACCTTTGAGAGGCAAGTAAATTTGGTGCCTCCCATGAAATTAAGACCCCCGTCTATAACCATGCAAACTGTACTGTGTGCTTCCTGTGTGTCTGATAAAGACACAGAGCTGGCTACTGCACAGGGCCAGCGCTTATGAGCACAGTATTTTTATTCTCGCTTGTTCTCTCATAAACAAACCAGTACTTGCTTTAAAAGGCCCAGTTCTGTTGAATATTGAAAGTTAATTGGTACCAAAAAAGGTATGAGCTTATACAAGAATAAATCCAACAGGAGTTTTATTTCAAGGCAGTCTCCTAACATCCCACAATAACAGTACTGAACGGCTCTATGAGTCCTGTGAGTTGCCTCCAATTTTGATGAAGGCTGTATTTTTTTTTAAGCAGAGCATTTGTTCTGAGAAAAAAACTTTCTGAAACACCTTCATCTCACCTACCTTGTCCACAGCCAGATGCTATTTCCTGCAGGCATTCACTGTGAGGACCTTGAGAGAGGTGAAGCTGCAAGCTCCTTCTGAATACTGCATGAAGAAGTACATGAAGTGGCATGTCCCTGATGTTCATGTTGCCTCCACTGGAGCCAAGAACAGGAATCTAATCCTTCCCAGCTCTCCTAGTCACAATCTCAGGGTGGGCAGACTGTTCTAGAAAGCACAAGCCTTTTCTAGATCTGCTGTAGAAGCAATGTATCTAGCAGCAGTTAGAGCTAGGCTCCCAGTGCTCCACTGAGCTGCAGGTTTTTTGAGCTCTGAATGTTTGGTTTGGTTTGATTTTTTGAGACCCAGTTTCTCTGTGTAGCCATGGCTATCTTGGAACTCACTCTGTAGACCAGGTTGGCCTTGAACTTAAGAGATCAACCTGTCTCTGCCTCCTGAGTGCTGGGATTCACCACCGCTGCCCTGCAAGCTCTGCATGTATTAATTTCCTTCTCTGTGGAATGCAGCTTGAGTAGACTCCATGGTGGGCCTGTGAGCATCCATGGGTTTTGCAATCTGTCCAACAGCTGCTCAAAATGTTGGCCATTTTGTTGGCTATCGGTAAAAATGGTTATTTGCTTTATGTCCCTTAGTAACACAAATCTTCAGAGCCTCCTTGTGGCCAGGCATGATGGTGAGTTGGGGGCCAACCTGGGCTATTGACTCATCTTAGGAAAAAAATAATAAAGGGGGGCAGGGCTTTTGGTACTTTACTTCTCATTTGCTTAAAATGTGCCCACTAAATACACACTTGGAAATGTGTGCGTGTTGGGGAGGGGTGCATGCTCAGTGCACCTTTATGTATGTGCACAGAAATCAGAGGTCAACCTCAAGTGTTGATCCTCAGGAGCTTTCCACCTTGGCTTTTTTGGTTTTTTGAATTTTTATTTATTTTATGTATGAGTACACTGTGGCTGTCTTCAGACACACCAGAAGAGGGCACCAGATCCCATTACAGATGGTTGTGAGCCACCATGTATTTGCTGGGAATTGAACTCAGGACCTCTGGAAGAAAAGTCAGTGTTCTTAACCTCTGAACCATCTCTCCAGTCCTAATCACCTTGGCTTTTTGAAACAAGTCCTCTCACTGGGACCTGTGTCTGTCAGTTAAATGAGACTGGCTAGGCTACTAGCCCCAGGGATCTGCCTGCTTCTATCTCTGCAGTGGCATGGATTACAAGGATGTAGCAACCCCAGCATTTTGCTGGGGATCAAATCAGATCTCTATGCTTGCATGGTAAGTCCTTTACCAACTGTGCCATCTCCCCAGCTCTATGTGGAAAAACTTAATAATTCAATTGAAATTGCCATGAAAATTATAAATAATGCTGTTGAAATTATATAGATAATTGGTAATCACAAAAGGGTAATCACTGAGCAAATAAAGAAATGAAACCAGTCCCATTAATTAGAGAGACATGTCTCAGCCTTGCATGTGTGTAAGAATAAACAGAGAGACAGACAGATAGGTGATAGATAAAAGATAGATGATAGATAGATAGGTAGATGAATACACGTATATGTAAAAACCACATGTTTATGATTTATTCCACATGACCCCATTCCAACTGCGATGACCAATCTTCTCCTTATAGTCGTTTTCCAGAAGGAAACCTAACCCTTCCTCAGCTTCTCAGTCTCAGAATTTGCCATCTATACATTTGATATTATTTAGCTTCTTACAAATGATAAAGATCTTAGAGCTTGGGGGCTTTGAAAAGAACAGTCTTCCTGTCAGCATCTCCACATACTTGCAGGGTTCCTAGGGCAGGAAGCTCAGGGTCCTGTGCACATGGATATTGCTGGCTTCTCGCATCCAGCCTGAGGTGAAGGTCATAGATTTCTCAGTAGGGAAGAGTGGCATGCCCACATATCTTTTTTTTTTTTTAAGTGAGTACCCTATTCATCCACTCATTAAAAAAAAAAAATCCTTAATCAGCATTTCCTGAGCTCTTAAAACGAATCAGGCCTAAGAAGCAGCCTTGAGACAGGTTGTAAGCAGACAGGGACACTAAACCCTAGGAAGTTGTCCCTTAAGGAGGGGGGAGAAGGCAAAATGCAAGTATAAAAGGTACCTAAGGATCCTATGACTACTAACAAATCTTACCCAAGCAAGGAAATCCAACACACTTTCTTTTTTCTTTTCTTTCCTTCTTTCTTTTTTTTTTTTGGGGGGGGGGCTCCTTGTAACTTTATTGCATTTGTAACATTTATAACAAAGACATTTTCAGAAGTTGGGCTTTGCTGTAACCTCAGCACTTAGAAATCACCTCTAGGCTTTCAACTGACTCACAACCCCAAACCAAGCTCCAAACACTTTCCCATGACCCAGTGATCCTCTCAGCAGTTCAATGCTGTGAGCATGCGACTGCAGCGGGGCCGCTCCTGCACAGCACCCTGTACTACAGCAAACCCAGCTTACGTTCCACCATCAAGTGTGGCTCGCCCATCGGTTCACTTTGTGATGGATCGTTAAGAATATCCTCAAAACCATCATCATTGCCCCTCAAAATATCCAGTGAGAGGTTTGAGCTTGGAACCTGCTGCAATGCCTTGAACTCCATCTGTAACTTCAGGGGAGCAAACAGACCCTTGGATGTTCCTCAGGGTGGAAAAGTTCATCTTGTCCTGGTTGAGCTGGAAATTTTTTTCTGATAATTCAAGGGAGTGACTGGGCAAAAGTTCATTTTTCACACAAGAAAACCCTTTCCGGAGAAGATCATGACTTTCGAAAGGCCCACTGGCTGAGAGCTCTGTAACTGGAATACTGCCCTTCAGCTGCGACCCAAGGCCTCTGGAGTTCATCTTGGAAACAGCTTTGTGAAACCCTCTGAACCTGCTGTTGTTGGCCAACCAAGCCGCTCACTTCTCCAACACACTTTCTAATTGCTGAGAAAACTGCTTAAGAAATGGTTCCACTTCTTCTCCATGCATAGTCACTAGTTTCCACCCACTTTGATGCCAGCATCTTGTTCTCAGGTTATCTGGAGCCCCGATGAATCCACAAAGGGCTACACTAGACCCAGAAGGGCCCTTTACCAGCACTTTTGTTACATTGCTGTGCACACCCACACCTCAGTGCCTTGCCTTCTTTGGCTGCTTCTTTTTCTTCTACTGGTCTTAATGGCATTGGATCTTCACAAAATCGATGCTGTCTCCCCACAGCAAAGAAGTGTTCCCAGTTCTCCATCTGCCATGATCATAACAGAGAAAATGATGAGAGGGTAGACAAGTGTGTCCCTGGCCCAGGCTCATACCTAGCTCACCTTACAACCACTACTTGGATTCCTCAAAGGCCCCCTGGTCTCAGGTAGCCTTGGCACATACCCCTGTTCAGCCATGCTGTAAAGCATGTAAATCATGTAAAGGCCCTGATTCCACGGTGAGCACCAGCACAGAACCCGTGCTTCTTTAATATTCTCACACTGGATGTCACTCATTAATTATGAGAAAACATCGCACAAACAAGAGACAGTCAACAGAACACTCGGTGAACACCGTCCAGATGCCCCAATGTCATGAAAGATGAGAAGAAACAGAGAAAGGTGTCACAGAGCTGAGAAGACTTAATATAGACATGGCAGAAAAATACACATTGGTGAGATTAAAGCCTTTGGAGAGGCCCACAGCCTTGCGCTGGTGTGCGTTTCTGTGAGCCGTGTGAGACATCCACAAGGTGAAGTTGGGTAGACAGGTGTTTCCCAAATAATCTTTGTGACATTGCTGTAATTCTCCGACCTTTCCAAAATAAAGGGATTTAAAAGAAGTTTCTACAGAAAGCAGCTATTGCCCCCTGACTCTTTGTCATCTTTTGTTGACTGCTTTCAGGCCTTGGGCAGAACAATAGAGAGAACAATGCTCTTTGCTGGTTGGGCACACCAATGATCAAAGAGATAAGATTTTTAATGACAAGGGCCACAGCCTGCTACCAAACAGGCCATTAGGGTAAGTGGCCTGCATTGGCCCTGGGCCCATGCTCCCTCTCTCCCTCCCAGTGGCCCTTCAGGTGACTTGGGTGAGGACAGAGCATCCTGAGGAAGCCTGAAGTTGTGTGTCCAGAGCTTGGGGAGGCTCTGAGGAAGCCTCTGTGCCTAAATGCCCCCCAAAAGCCAGCAGGCTCCTACCCAGCTCAAAGCCAGCCGGATCTGCTCTCAGATTAGTCCCTGGGTTCTGGATTCCTCTTCAGGGAGAAAAGGGAGTGGAGGCGAAGCCCCCTTAATACCCTAATTCTTTCAAAAGATGATTCAGACTTTTGTAGCTTCATTAGCATGTGCAGATAAAAATACATTTTAAGTGGCATTATGCTAAGTAATTATTCTTACAAGATGTGGAATTAAATACATTTCCCTCAGCATGAAATTATTCCCGCCACGTACCGAGTTGGGTGACAGCTTAAAAAAAATTTGGACAGGGGGTTGCCACGAAAGCAAGAAGCAATCTATATTCTTAAGGCGGCGGGAGGAACCAACCCAAAATATTCCACCAAAGGTAAAGTCCTTGTAGCAAAATCATTTTGGCTAGATGGAATATTAAACCTGCTACTATAAATTTCACGCCTTGCATTCCTAAAGCAGACTCAGAGAAATGATGCCAAAAATTAATCAGAAATAATGCCGGCCTTGACCGCTCTTTCCAGTAGGGGGCAGAACAGATAAGACTGTGTGCGCTGGAGACTTCCCTAGACTGATAATCAGGCTTGTTTGTAATTGCTCTGTAAAGATATGTAGCCGCATGCTTGAATGCTTATTTACATTTTGGGATGTGGTTGGGAATAGACGCTTTCGATTTAGAACTTTGTTTCTGTCTCTAAGTACATGGGAGACTTTCAGCTGTCGTGAACATTGTATTTACCAATGCGTGATGTTCAATTGCTGGATTTAATTGTTACAGTACAGTGAATTATTCTATTATTTCTAACTATTTTTTATCTGGAAAATTCAAACTTTCCAGGCTTTAGGGCAGGATAAAATGGCTCTGAGCGTGTCAGCGTCTCAAGAGCACATTATTTTCTTATTGGATTGCATTAACTTTACAGATGAAATTTTGAAGGAGAATTAGAAGGCTTAGAGATGGAAAATTTGGAGAAGAAAAGAATTATGTCTTCGGATTTCTGGAGGGGCTAGCTGGCAAGTCATTCTGAAGGCTGGTGAAGCTAATTCCTATAGCATAGCAGACCTGAAGACTATCACAAGCAGGCACTGGGTCGTTAAGTGGGGCGAGAATCTTGGAGAACAAGAAAATTGCCAACACACTGATTATCTGGGGTTTACCCTCCTCTTATGACCGGCACGGATTTTTCTCTTTTTAAAGATTTATTTCTGGCTTTAAATTTACTTATTTATTGTATGCATGAAGCATGTAGGCAGACAAGCCACAGCATGTGCGTGGAGGTCAAAGACAATTTGGTGGCCTCAGCTTTCTTCTTTCACATTTTTATGGGTTCCATTTCAGGCTGCAGTGCTTGCACCCTGGCAAGTGCCTTTCACCAGCAGAGCCACCCAACAAACAGGCCCTCTAAATGCACACCTTACTGGTAACTTTCCACAGCCTGGGAGGGGTTTTTGGCTCGTTCCACTTAGTTTAAAATACAAACATAGTCTCCTGCCTCAGATGCACAGAGCCACCCCTGAAGGGACAGCTACATGACATATATAAACAAACATTCACCCGTAAGTGCTCTAATTGACTGCAAGGCAAAGCTGAAGGAAAACAGAATGTAATAAAACCTAACAGGCAAAAACTAAAGACAAAAAAGAGTATGGGCCTCCTCCTGCCAAGAATTGACTATTTCCTGAGTATCCAGTGGCAGGGAACGGGCAGCCACAGGCTACCCCATCCATGCTGTCTGATCAAACCTTCTGCTGGCATTAATGTGATGGGCCTGGAATCCTGGTTGGCAAACACACACACACACACACACACACACACACACACACACACACACGGCCTCTTCTCACACCCTAGAGCTCTGCAGTAGCTTTAGATGTCACCTCAGGATCCTGGGACCTAAGAATCATAGGTGGGAGCTGCCACAGAGCTGGCTTCCAGGCAAGGCAGGAGCACCTAAATGTGACCAAGGTTCCACTTGCCCCACTATGCCAATGGTTTTTAATCTGTGGGTCCTGATGGCATGGGGGGGGGGGTCATACATCATATATTTATATTACGATTCATAACTGTAGGAAAATTACAGTTATGGAGTAGCAATGAAGTGCTCTTATGGTTGGAGGTCACAACAACATGAGGAGATGTGGTAAAGGCTGGCAGCATTAGGAAGGCTGAGAAGCAACGCTCTGCGCTCTTTAGGAGGGCTGAGAAAAAAAATAGCATAGGCTGTACTATGCTATTTGTAGTTTTACTTTTTATACCACGAACAGCTATTATGCAGTCTTCAAGGCAACAGAGGGTTGTCTTTTTGTTTGTTTGGGGGGGGGGTGGTTTTTTTTTTTTTTTTTTGCGAGAACAAAAGAAGAAAGGAAGTGGTCTCAGTCAAGGAAGTGCTTACCTTATGAGCATGAAAATCTGACTTAAATTCCCTAGAACTTGTAAAACAAATAAAATAAAATCTGAGCATGGTGGCACATGCTTGTAATCTGGAGCGGTAGAGACCAGTGGGTCCCTGTGATTCTCTCCAGCCAGCCTAGTCTACTAGGTAAATTCCAGGCCAGTCAGAAAACCTGTCTTAAGAGAAAAAGTAGCCAGAGAAGCGACAGCTGGACTAGTCCTCTGGCTTCTACAGGCACTCACAAGCACCCTTCCTCAGAGACACACACTGGGGGGCGGGGACAGACAGGCACATGGGCAGTTGGACTGACAGACAGACATGGCAGAGAACTGCAAGCTGGGCCAGCAGAGGAATGATTTGCCAGCACCCTCCTGTCTGTTAGGATTTCTTGTTTTTGCGCTTACTGAGTGAGTCTCCCTCCTAGGGTTGCACACTGCACATCTTGTTACCACGGTTTCTTCAAGATTTCACTTTGCTTCTATAGCGTTCCTTCACTAGCATGCTCCAGTGTGTGTGGTGGCAGAGAGAAGAGAAGCTGCCGGTCAGCGGGAAGGTGGGGTTAGAGGAACTCAGCCTGCGGGACTCATGGTTTAGGCTGAGCTCCATGAAATGAAAGCCACACACATATGGGTTTTCTTGTAAAGGACAGACCCGACCCCAGCTGGTTTGCTAAGAAAGAGGTATTAAGCAGCAAAGATGGCTGTCACAAACACACTGATACACCCTGGGGTGGGAGGTGAGGAGACAGACAGACAGACAGCAGAGAGATGGCTGTTGGAACTACAGAGGTCTCACTCAGCTCTACAGGACCAGACCATCTGTAACTGCAGTCTTCTTCAGCCCAGACGTTCCTTAACACACTGGGAGCTAGTGCTGGAGCCAACACCATGGCCACTCCCAGGAAGCCGCAACAGTTAGGAGTCACTGCAAATACTGCATGCAGAATCAGCTCAGTACCAGACAGAACCCACACCCACAACACCAGGACTGGCCTCACCCTTCACTACACAGGCAGTGACTCTTCACCATAGGTGGTATATGACAAAACTTTTTCTGAGGACACTCACCCCTGATAGAAACCCTACGATAAACCAGGAGGATTAAAGGGCACCTTTAATCCTAGCACTCAGGAGGCAGAAGTAGGCAGATCTCTGAGTATGAAGCCAGCCTGATCTACAGAGGGAGTTCTAGGACAGCCAGGACTGCACAGAGAAACCCCATCTCAGAAAGAAAGAAAGAAAAAGAAAGAAAGAGAGAAGGGGGAGGAAGAAAGAAAAGGGAAAAAGGAAGAAAGAAAAAAAGAAAAACAAAAGAAAAGAAAGAAAATACAGATGCCACCAAAATCAACAAACCTGAGTTTTTGTTTTGTTTTGTTTGGGGGAGGGGGTGGCGGAGTACTTAAAGGGATGTGGGTGAGGAGTTACTTACAGAAATAACCCAAAGGCCCAACCCACATAGGTAACAGCTCACAAAACCCAGGAACCCAGAGCACACTGCCCCACCTGCAGACAGCCCAACATGTTGGAGAGCATCTTTGCAAGTGACTCTCAAATAAACCTCTTTGCAGTTTGTCTTGTCTTGAGTCTTCTTTGCAGCTTAGCTCTCCTGAATGTAACTCTCATCAGATTTTGCTTACTCTGGGAGGAAGGAGCCTAGTGAATCTGGTCAATTTCAGGGACTTCCTGAGCTATTTTGAGCAGTTTACCTTCCTTCTTAAGTAGCTTCCCTGCAGGATGGAATGTTTCAATCTTAGAGGGAACTGTCACACAATAACGGAAAACTAATCTCTCTATCTGTGCTTGCCTCCAGGAAATACATGCAGGTGTGTGAATCTAACCTCAGAGCCACAGGGTGGATCCGAATGACTGAGTTCCACTCATGTCCAAAGCCTCACAGCAGAGATAGCAGGGAAGCACAGTTTTAATTTTTCACCCTCTACAGGCACAGGCAGCATCTGGAAGGCGGTTGGAATAAATGTTCTTTACACAATTGCAGAAGTGAAAATACAGTTTTTAAAAAGGAATATTTATAAGTGGTTTGCACAAGTGAACAATTCCTTTAGAAGTGAAAATAAATGTGCATTTAGACATAAGTTAGTGAATTTGAGCAAGGTGACACACACCTACACTCCCATCATATTCAAGAGGCTGAGGTTGTAGAATCAGCAGTTCAAGACCAGCCTGGGCCATGTGAAACAAGAAAGAAAGAAAGAAACAGAGAGAGAGAGAGAGAGAGAGAGAGAGAGAGAGAGAGAGAGAGAGAGAGAGAGAAAGAGAGAAAGAGAGAGAAAGAGGAGGGGATGAAGAGAAAGGAAAGCAAAGGGTGATGGGAACTCCTGTTTCCTTTATGTAGGTGACAGACAGCCAAGCAAAGGTCACTATAGGAGTCCAGATTACATTTACCAGGACATTGATTAGAAGAGAGAGAGGAGTTAAAGGTGGCCAACAGATTACCTTCTGGTTTTCCTCAGACCCCTGTGTGTGAGTGTGCAAACATCCTCCTCAGGATCCTGCAGGCCGGGAACAAAGTCATGATACAGGAAGAGAGCTGCTGAAAATAACTTCCAAGGTACCCAGTGACCCAAGAGAGACTGCCAGAGACACACTGCTCCAAGGCTTGCCGAAGCTGGAAGTCAGCAAGAAAAGTAGTAACTGTGACAGGACAAGAGGAACCACAAACTGCAAGGGGACAGGAAGTGCACAGAGGCAGAGAGCCACCTTGAGGCAATCCTGCAGGGCCACACACACCTGCAAGCCACTAACAGAGATTCTCACATCCATGGAGAGCCACTATGTGAGTCCTGCAGAGGAAGGGACTCTGATATCAGCTATGTTAGGTGCTATCTCAGTGTACCCAGGGCAAGCAGGCCAGATATCCCGAAGTTTTAAGATCCTTGTGACTTTCACTATTGACCATTTAATCTTATCACCTATCACTTATTTTTAACCACTTGCTACATGTCCGGTATTATGAAATACAAGCCAGGAGGAGTAGTGGTGCATGTGTGTAATTGCCAGCATTTGGAAGGCAGAGACAGGAGGATTGAAGGTAGGAGATACAGAGTGAGATCCAAAGAAGAAGGAAGAAGATATCCAGGAGAGGAGAGAGGAAGCCGCAGCTATTACAGGACAACCAGCCATAGTGACATGTCTGGAGGATGCAGCAAGGGATGTTTGAGGTCATCCTGAATGACATCATAAAAGCCATCAGAAAGCAAAAACAAGCCAAACGAATGATTGTTCCTGTGGAAGAAGTGTCAGGGGCAGACGGTCCACAGCATACAAACTTTACTTCTAGCTTGGACATCTGTAACTGAGTGAGGCTGATCCTGAGACCCAGCTGGGGCTTGGTCTGGCTTGCTCAGCATATAATTCTTCTGGGGTCAGCAGAGCGTGCCCTTTCCATCACAACAATAAGCTAGCAGGTAAAGACCAACTCTGCCAGCCTGTCTCTAGTCCCTGCCAACATTCCACTGGCAAAGGTATGCCCCCTGCCCCGCCCAGCTCAAAGTCAAGGGTAAAGTAGAAAAGTATCCCCGGAGACCATGCTACTCTGCTGTGAATGGGAAAGTCGAAGAACTAATTGTGACCTTGTCACCCAGTTTAGGACTATCTTATAGCCATTGGCAGGAATGAGGATATTCTAAAGAGACATTGTATCCCTCTCTGTGGCTATCAGAGTGTTAAAATGGTGGTCCCCAAGAATTTGGAACTTCCCAAGAAATCACACACAAAAAGGAAAAGGCTGGTGCCAGCCAGAGGGAGGACTTGTTTCTGGGAAGAGATTTCACACGGGTGACAGCTTACCAGTTCCATGCAAAAGAGACTGGAGATGAGACAGTGGGAAAATGAGCTTGGGTAGGCTCAGGTAGCATCACCCCTGCTCCGTGTGGCTCCAGGCAGCCCAGTTGGGAAACACTGAGTAAGAGCTAGTGGGTCGCATGTGATTGGGAGCATGAGCTCTGAGGCAGGAGAGTTGTGATCCTAACTCTCTTCTCATTTGTCTCTTCCATGACACCACATTTCTCTATGCCTCTGCCTATCTGTAAAATGTATGCATTTGGACAGGAGAGAAGTCAATGATGGCATGAATGCAAACCAGCCTGCACGAAGTGCTCCCTCGGAACCCACTGCTGCCCTTGCACTACTTCCTGGGACTACGCCTGAGCTCCTCTGACTCTATTTCTCTGGATAGTCCATTTGGACTCTAGAAACAGAAGACCCCAGACTGAGTGGCTTTATTAACAGCAGACACTTATTTCTCTGGGAGCTGAAAGTCCATGTTGAAAAGGAAGGCCTTCCTTGACAGAGAAAAACATTCCTTGATAGACTCTCCAAATAGTCTGTGTCATCTCCCTGCTTCTCTGCCCTGTTCCATCCCCGCCAACCCCCGCCACCCGAACACACACACTTTTACTTCTGTGGGAAAGCACCTTCCATCCAACAAAGGATTGCTAGATAAGTTCTTGGCATTTCTTTAGGAAAACTTGGGATGGAGTTAGACTCCTCAGTGATTAAAAGCACTTGCTGCTCTTGCAGAGAACCCGAGTTTGGTTTCCAGCACTCACATGGTGGTTTATTTATAACCAAGTCTAACTTCAGTTACAGGAGACCTGTTCCCCCTTCTTACTTCTCCAGGCACCATGCGCACATGTGATACACATACATACATCACATGCATGCATACATGTAGGCAAAACACTCACATAAAATAAGATAAAAACATCTAATAAAAAATTTAAAAATAAAGTAATTAATTTTTTTTTAAAAAAAAAAAAAGGAGAAAAAAAGAAAACTTGGGTCAAGATGTGCAGATGTGTTTTTCCATGGTGCACGTGGCAGTAGTCAAGAGCTTACCACAAAGACACTTGGGGACAACGATGAGCCGAGCTTAGGATGGTCATCTGTCAGTCCAGCCTTTCCCCCTGAGGGTTCACAGACTGGGCTCCGGGTCTTGTCTCTGTGTGCATCTTTGCTTTCTTATGCTTCAGCCACTGTTCTACGAAGATGACTGTGCAGGCTCTTCCCCAAATCACACAGTGTCTTCTTCTCAAGTTTGACACAGATGATTTCCTCATGAAATCGTTGGAGTTTCCAGTCTCAAGATTCTCATCCCTGTCTCTTTCTAGGGCCGTGATTTCAAAGATCATTGCTTCTCCTGAGAGAACTTCCAGAGAAGGGTCAAAGTCACGCGTGGATATACTTGAGAGGGGACAGAGGCAGCTGTGCTGTGAGTGAACACCTCTCTTTGCTGACATCACGTTATCAGGTGTCAACTCATCTGACACCCAGCCCCATTCAAAGCAGCAGATCACCTCATTCCTGTTGGTTTGTCCGTTGTTTATGGGAGGGTGGGGCTACATGCACACTCACAGCAGAACTTGTGGGAGCTGCTTCTCTCCTTCCACCCTGGATTCCAGGGATAGAACTCAGGTTCTCAGGCTTAGCAGCACGTGCCATTACTGGCTGGGCCACCCAATCAGCCCTTGTTCTTACTTAAATAACAAGAAACCCTCATTCCAAAAATTACAGACTTGTTCCATAAAATTCTTTCTAAGTTTTCTAACCCAGAAAACTGAGAGGTACCCTAGCATCATAGAACATTCAAGGACTTTCAGAGCCTGGTAAAGTTGGACCCAAGTCCAGGCTGCCCCATCTCTTAACTCAAAGCTAGTGACTACTTTGTTGAGCTTGTTCTCTGAAACGGAAGTATTGATTTCCGCTGAAGACTACCGTAACTATTAAATCGGATGACGATACAGTGGTAGGTGCTCAGGAGAAGTTTGTTCTAAGACAGAGAAGTGTGGGCACTTGGATACTAGTCCTGGCTCACGTTCTTCAAGTCAGCACCAGAACTCAGAATTCTGCCCTACATGTTCTTTCCAGCTAATGTGTACATCACAGAGAGCATGAGGATGAAACTCTAAAAACAGGGTACTTATCCAGGCCTGGTGGTACACATCTGTAATCCCAGCACTGAGACTGAAGAAGGAAGATCCTGAACTTGGGGCTAGCCTGGGCTACTGAACAAAAGTATCTTTAAAAAGGCTGCAAGTATAACTTTAATATAGAGACCTTGATTTTATTTTTTTACTTAGTGAATGTTCAATGTACATTTGCTGTGTATCAGGCAACCCCATCGACAGAAAGGATACAGGAAGAGGCCAGAACTAGAAACTCCATTTGTTCATGGGACTGGGGTCCTTTCAAAGCTTCTCTTTGTGGGTAAACCTGGGTCTATTTCAGTTTGGCTTTTCAGGCTGATAAGAGTCCAGTCTGGCATGCGCCCATGGCCATGGCCATTTCCTGGACTGTGTAGGAGGAAGCTACTCAGCATTCCTGCCAGCAATGATCTTTACCAGCACTTGGTGCTCTGTGCTTGGAGTTTCAGCCATTCTAACAGTTATGAAGTGCTACCTCCCTGTTACTTAAATGTGTGGCTTCTGGGGGACTCTGACATAGTGGACCACCATCTCATACGTTTATCTGCCATGGGTGTAGTCTTTGGTGAGAGGTCTATTCAGATGTCACCTCTCCTTTTGAATGGCACTGGTTGTCTTAATGCTGTTCAGAGCTGAGTGCTTTGTGTGCTTCTCATACAAGTTCTTTAACAGATTAAGTGGTTTACGAATATTTTCTCTAAATGTGTGCTTTGGGGCTGGAGAGATGGATCAGACGACTTGAGTTTGATTCTCCTCAGCACTGTCGCAGCAGCTCACGTCAATCTGTCATTCTAGTTCCAGAGGATTCGATGTCCTCTCCTACCCTCCAGGGCATTGCTCACATGAGGTGTACGAAGATGCCTGCAGTCAAAGCATCTGCATACATGTGATGGTTTGTATGTGCTTGGTCCAGGGAGTGGCACTATAAGAAGGTATGGCCCTGTTGGAGTAGGTGTGTCACTGTGGGTGTGGGCTTTAAGACCCTCATCCTAGCTGCCTGGAAGTCAGTATTCTGCTAGCAGCCTTCAGATGAAGATGTAGAACTCTCAGCTCCTCCTGTACCATGCCTGCCTGGATGCTGTCATGTTCCCACCTTGATGATAATAGACTGAATCTCTGGAACCCCAATTAAATGTTGTTCTTTATAAGACTTGCCTTAGTCATAGTGTCTGTTCACAGCAGTAAAACCCTAACTAAGGCAATACATAAAACTAAATGAAATCTCAAAAAAAAAAAATAAATAAAGTTTATCTTTTTATTATTTTTTCCTCAAAATTTTAGGCAATGTCAGTATACAACCTAGACTAGGCCTAAACTCAAAATCCTCCTCCCTGGGCCTCCCAATTGCTGAACTTACAGATAGCATCGCTGCACACAGCTGTCTTTTCATTCTTTAATAGTGTGGATGCAGAGCAGGGGTTTTCATTTTATTTTATTTATAGACATTTTTAATCTTAACAAAGTTGAATTCATCAATTTTTCTTCCACAGATTATGTTTTTGGTAACACATTGAAAACATTGTGGACGACAGCAGCGGTGGTGCAAGCCTTTAATCCTAGCACTCAGGCAGCAGAGGCAGTCTTGAGTTCAAGGCCAACCTGGTCTACAGAGTGAGTTCCAGGACAGCTAGGACTACACGGAGAAACCCTGTCTCAAATTGAGAGAGAGAGAAAGAGAGAGAGAGAGAGAGAGAGAGAGAGAGAGAGAGAGAGAGAGAGAGGAGGAGGAGGAGGAGGAGGAGGAGGAGGAGGAGGAGGAGGAGGAGGAGGAGGAGAAGGAGAAGGAGAAGGAGGAGAAGGAGAAGAAGAAGAAGGAAGAAGAAGAAGGAAGAAGAAGGAGGAGGAAGAAGAAGAAAAGGAGGAGGAGGAGGAGGAGGAAGAAGAAGAAGAAGAAGAAGAAGAAGAAGAAGAAGAAGAAGAAGAAGAAGAAGAAGAAGAAGAAGAAGAAGAAGAAGAAGAGAGAAAGAAAATTAAAAAAGAAAAGAAAAGAGAACACCATGACCCAGTTCAGATCACCAGGCTCTCTCTTATGTTATATAGTAGAAATATTAGGTAACTCTTTTGTCACTTTCTATGGGCCACTTTAACTTCTGTAAAGTAAGTAAAGGCTGTATTTAATGATGGTCATTGGCATGGGGATTTGTAGAGGGTTTGGATGTCACCATTTACTTGCCTTTGATTTCTCGTTAAAGATCAGCTGACTGCTAGCATTCGTCCGTTTCTGTGGCAGCATTCTGTCCTGTTGGCAGTGTGTATCTTTCTCCATGCTGCCTGCCTATTACAGAGTTCTATCTGATTCCTGACCCTCAGCACCATCAGCCTTCTCCTCTTGTGATGTGCGTGCATGCGTGCGTGCGTGCGTGCGTGCGTGTGTACATCTGAGGCATTGTATTCATGTGCCATGTACTGCATATGGAAGTCAGGGGACAACTTGTGGGAGTTGGTTCTTTCCTTTCACTGTGTGAATTCCAAGGATTGCTCTCTGTTGCTAATCTTAATAGCAAGTGCCTTGACCACTAAACCGTCTCACTGGCCCCCCATTAAAAAATTCTAGTCTATTTGTTGACAGTCACAAATAATTTGCTGTGATTTTATTTGGGGTTGCGTTACTTTGGATTTAGAAAGAACTATGAATGAGCCTGGCATCTTTCCTAACTGTGAGCACAGGATGCTCCTTACACATGTGTGTGAAATACCGCTCCATTCACTTAGTCGTCGATTGCTTCCTTCAGACTGTTTTGGTTTTGTGTGTGTGTGTGTGTGTGTGTGTGTGTGTGTGTGTGTGCATGTATATGTGTATGTATATGTATATATTTGTATGTAGATGAATATTTTGTTTTTTAAACTATTTATTTTATGTGTGTCCATCTTTGCCTGAGTGTTTGCCTGGTACCTGTGGAGACCAGAAGAGGCACAAGCTTCCCTGAAAATGGAGTTACAGATGGTTATGAGCCTCCATGTGGGTACTGGGAATTGGACCTGGGTCCTCGGGAAGAATAGCAAGTGCTCTTAACCTTTGAGCCATCTCTCTAGGCCCTAAGTATTTCATTTTTATGTGACTGAAAAGATGTTTACTTGGTAAGTGATAACTGTCAAATGAGTTGCTAAGTAAGAAAATAATGTTTATTTTTAAGTTATTACCCAATTTCATACGCATATACAGCTATATTATGTAGATGCACATTTTATAAAACCTGTTGACATACAGCAGTTAGTTTCAGAAATCCACTTGGCCTTCTCTCAACTTGGGAAAATGATGTTCTAGAGTTCAGTATGTTATCAGCAACCTCAGCACTTCTGCATGGTGGGCATCTTCTTTCCTTAGTCTTCTAGGTCTTTCACTATGTCCTAGGACATGAGGCGGATAATGCATGTCTTTGATGTCAATGAGACAATTTATGTTGTCAATTCTTCTAATGACCTTTCTTTACATGGTCTGAAATTTGTCTTGCATCTGGTGAAAGTGTGACTCCACCACTAATGTAATGTCTTATGAGGTCTTGATGTCTGTCTTGCCCATCTCCCTAGTACCCAGCTTGGAGGTGATGTCTCAGAGCTATCACCTACACTGTATGTATGTGTATATGTAATTTGCCTAATATAATTATTTAATTATATTATATAATATATTATACAATAATATATAGGTATTCTACAGTGTGGAAGATGAACTAAATGGATACAGTCTGAAATAGGATGATTTGTTGGCATAATTTTGTTTGTTTTTTTTTGGAAACAGACATAATATATGATATGATATTTATTTTATATCTATACTTATAAATATATTTATATTATATAAGATTTATATATAAAATTACATATTATATAATGTATTATGTATTATATAATATGTGTTATATGTTATATATTATATTTTTATTTAATGTATTATATATGTATTAAATATATGATTATATATATATGTTATATATAATATAATTATATTTTCTAATATTATAGATTATATATATTATATAATTCTTTAATCTTCTTTCCCAAACCACCAAATTCCTCTTTTTTTCCTCAAAAGTCCTACTCCTATTTAAAAAAAAAAGACTAATTTTTATCTTTACTTATGTGTTTGTGTGTGTCTATGCCCATATGTTCAATGTCCTTGGAGACCAGAAGAAGGGTCTGTGAGATGCCCCATGTAGGTTCTAGGAACCGAACTTTAGTTGCCTGGAATAGCAGTCAGTATACAGGCTTAATCAGAGATCCGTCCCTCTAGCCCCTCCTGCATGCGCTCTCTCTCTCTCTCTCTCTCTTTCTCTCTCTCTCTCTCTCTCTCTCTGTGTGTGTGTGTGTGTGTGTGTGTGTGTGTGTGTGTGTGTGCTCTCCCTCTCTCTCCTTGGCTGGTAGATTATTTACTTGAGCAAGGGCACCTTGTCAAAGACTGATAAACTACTGAGGATTCCCCGTCCCCAGCATAATATATTTACTTTCAAGAATATTATTCTAGTAACTGTGGAAGATGAACTAAATGTGGATACCATCCGATATAGGATGACTTGTTGGTGTAAGTTTTTGATAGACATAAGCAGAAATAAAAGAGTAAACTAAAAAAGCTGCTATGATGGTTAACCTTGACAGTCAACTTGACAGATAGAGCCAACACATGTCCCTCTGGGAGGGTCTCTGGGGGCATTTCTGGGAAAGAAAAACTGAGGGGAAAAGACTTTTTACCCACAGTGGGTAGCACCTTTGCATGGATGGCCCAAATTCAAAGAGCTTCAAGGAAAAGCAACAGCACTTGCCTGCCTGCCTTCACTATTTGCTGGTAGGTGTGCTATACCATTGCTGCTGCTGCTGCTGATGGTGGTGGTGGTGGTGGTGATGGTGGTGGTGGTGGTGGTGGTGGTGGTGGTGGTGGTGGTGGTGATGGTGATGGTGATGGTGATGGTGATGGTATCCTCCTCTGATGTCAGAATCCAGCTTCTTCTTGTCTTCCAACAAGGACTTCAGACAAGTCACTCTCCTATCTTCCAGGCTGTCAGCACTATATGGGTACCATAGGTGTCCATCTTCATAGACTGAGCAGCTACCTACCAATGTGCAGATAAATGCTCACCCCCCACGTTAGTTCTAAGTCATTCTAGGGAATCCCAGAATATATGATGTGTGTGTGTGTGTGCTACTGTCTGTTTCACTTTGTTAAAGAGCTTTGACTAATACAACGGCCAAAGGGAAAACACTGGTGACACACAGCCATAATTCCAGGACAGCAGTCTAAAATGGAAGGATTGCTGTGAGGTCAAGGTCAAAAGAAAAAAGAAAAATTAAAGAAAAAAGAAAAAGAATTAAATCTAACTGTAGAAATAAGGAAAATTATTAGAATTTTTTTTTTTCACTGAAGCCAAAACAGGCATATTCTAACAGCCTCCCCAAATACTCTTCAAGTCTTCAGCTACTCAAATCTCGGGGTCCCAGGGAATCTGGGTGGAAAGTCTCAGCAGCTATACTTCAGAGCGGGCAACCTTTCCCACTAGCCAATCACTGCAGGAAGCTAATGCCAGTGGTGAGTTGATTGGTATAAAAGTGGATTCATTTAGACCAGGAACAAACAATTCTGGATAATAATGCAGAAAAGAAGTCTGCCAGTTGGAGTAGAGACCAAGCCATGAGAATAGGCGAGGAGAAACCATCCCCCGCCTCATTCTGAACCTTGCCTTGTATCTTTACCACTCCTGGAATTACTGAGTCCGGCAGAGTGGAGCCAACAGAGAGGTTGGTAAAGCACAGGGTAGGCAGGTTACACTGCTCAGCCAGAGCCCAGCATATCATCAGCATTTATTGTAGTCTGGGAGGGATTTCTAAGACTTCAATCTGACAGGCCCCTGTCTGCTACACCTGTTCATGCGCCTCTCCGGAGACACAGAGGGTTTTAAAGCATTCGCTTAGACCACACCCCTCCCTACGGGAGGGCTTTTTCCAGTTCTTTGTTGATCTGTACACCTATCTAGAACCTGGCACATAGTAGGTATCTCACAAATAGCTAATGAAACACAAGAAGCCGGCATCACCTTGGCCAAGTTGTTTCCCAACTTTCTCTTTGCCCCTACTAAGTTACCATTTCTGAGCTGTGGCTGTTGTGTGTTCTTGACAAATGTCAAAAATTATAGCAAGAAATACGAACATCAAGGCCAGGCATCACAGAACACCTCTAGAATCCCAGGACTTGGGGTGCTGAGCCACAAGAACCAGGAGTCAAAGACCATTATATGTTACATGGTGAGATCCTGTCTCAAAACAAAATAAAACAAAAACAAATAAACAAAACCCCAAAAAACAAAAGACAAAACAAAACACACACAAGAAGGAAAGAAAGAAAGAGCCAAACAAACAAACAAACAGGTATACCAGAACCATTTCTGTATTTGCTGTATAAGAAAAGAACTCTACAGTAATAGTTTCATGAATTGATTGTTTTTATGTATGATGTTTTTAGAGTTCCCTATGTAAACTGTCCTAAAACAAAGCAGAAAGGAAGAACTCACCTCCTTCCGGGAACCATCCTCCTTCCTGTTAGTAGCCTGTATAAACTATTTAACAGGCTACCCTTTTTCGCACTGGCTGCCAGGAAGCTCCGAGTGTGATCTGATGCTAGCTCATAGGAACTCTATTACATTTTATAACCAATGCTTGTTCCTTTCTCCTTTTCAAGGCTTTGCTTTTTTAATTTTAGTTTGAATGACCTTATTGTTTTTGTCTTTATTCTAAGTTGCTTCAAATCCTTTTCAGAAAGAGTTGCATATTAAAAAAAAAAAAGAAAGAAAGAAAGAAAGAAAGAAAGAAAGAAAGAAAGAAAGAAAAAGTAACAGCTCAATTCTGAAACGCCACACAGAGCCCAAGCTGGCACCATTTGCCTTTTGTAATAGCCTGGGAGGGCCCCTAAAGTAGCCCAGTACTTTATCTTTACAAACACATGTCAGCCAGAACAGCGGTGCTCACCGGAGATCTCAGGAGACAAGGGCAAAAATCACCCGTCATTTTCTACTGAATGGGTGTCTGGAGGACCATTCAGGTTCCTAGGGACTGGATTTTGGGGAAGGATTAATGTGAAGAGCCCTTGGAAATCAGCATTGCCCCTGCCTGCACGGCTATTGTTCAGAGGTGAGCGCGCCGTCTAGGTTGGAAGATAGAATCTCTCCAGCCTGGCCTCCAGCCCCAGGCTTTGTACAGCTCTGCCCTTTCCCCTGTCTCTGGCCCACAGGCCTCCCCAGCCAGTCCTCTGAGCCAGCTGGCAGAGGGTGCTCTTGTACAACGGATCCGATGCCCTCCCCGCTCTCCAGCCTACTGCTTGGACCTGCTGGGGGCAATGGAACCTTCCAGACTTGGGAGGTGAGAGGAGGTAGATTATTCAGGTTTTCCCAAAGGCTGATCTAGGCCCTCCCCGAAACCACCACAGGGCTGGACTCGTTCACCTCCAAGCTTGTATAACCCTCAATTTACCCCAACTTCCCTGCAGGCCAAACACTGAGGATACACACACACACACACACACACACCATACCACACATGCACACATATACACTTACATATATAATGGTTTGGTTCATTATGTCATAGTACACATGTGTGTACATTTAGATAAGATAGGTAGAGTTAGAGAGAGAGAGAAACAGAGAGAGGTGATGTCGTTTTCTCAAAGCTCTGGAGTAAGATTTATGGTTTAATTGGAAATTGAGTAAATCTGCTAAAACATTTAGTGGTTTAATTTTTTTCCTGTTTGGTAAAGAAACAAAGGTTTCTGGTTTACCCCATGTCTTTCAACAACTTTAATTTCACTCATAGATTATGGATGGAGGTACTATCTCCACTCAATCGAGCACTGGGCATTAAGGAGACAAAACCCTTCCTTGTTCGCAGCCCTAGGAATTTTTTTTTTCTCAGACATTAAGCTGTAGGTGGCATTCTTTATACCTGACATCAGAGTACTTTTGTAAGGCATAGAGTTGACAGGATTTACTGCAAGCCCATCCTAGGTGTTCGAAGCCCGGAAAACAAGAAAATATTTCATTCAGGTAGGCAGAGTGAGGAACGCCACACGGGTGATCGCCCCGATCGGGTGACTGCTGCTTTTCAAACTGTGTAATTAAAGATCTTTAGAGTTCTTCGAAGGGAATTAATTAGCAGAGAAAGGCTGTTTTGTTCACGGCCTTTCCCATCAACAGCATCAAAAGCCAACCTTGATATGGATGGCAAATTGGACTGAATTCTCTGGAAACCAAAAACACTTCATGCCCAGCCATTTTTTGTTTGTTTGTTTCTGAGGTTTGTTGCAACTGAATGTTAATTTGCTGTTGGGTGTCCTCCGTTGTGGGGACAGAAAAGGAACAGTGCATTGTGGATGGGGTAAGGGAGCACAGTATTGTCAAAACACACCAGGCCAGGCGTGCATGTCCCGTTACTAATCCTGCACCTGTGTGTGGGGCACTGGCAGGTCATGATTGTGTTTAAGGTCACCTGTCTGCATGGTTTGTCCATGGGTGATTATGTTTTCTGGTCTGGACTCTGGCACCTGGAAAACCCTAAAGGATCACCTTTAATATTAATATTAATATTAATATTAATATGTCACAGGCAATATCACAGTAGCAGCCCGACGGCACCAGAAACAGCCAGAGTACTTCAGGATAAGTGCAGGTTTCTAGGTCCCATCCAAACCAGCAGCCCCTGGAATCTGGCTCAGGAATCTGTGGGAGTTCACTATGCCTGTGCTTGTGCTAGGATGCAGACATATGGGAGAACCAATAATCTGAACTTCCCCAGTTGCCTTGGGGTGGAAGGCTATGAGCATCAAGTGTCAAGTCTGGAGATACCCAAGGAAATTACCTTGAGACAGAAATGTCTAGTCATAGCCACATTAGGTCAGAGCTAGCCACTGATGGTACCCCTGCTCTGCCATGCCCAGCATAGTCTCGCTGGAAGGATGAGTCCACGAAATGTTTATGATGTAGGGAGCATCACTGAGGTGGCTCAGTGAGTAGAGGTGCCTCATGACATGCTTTCCATCCTGAAAACTCACAATGGTGGACGGAGGTAACTAACTACTTCAAACAGTTCTCTGACCCCCACATGTGTCATGATACACACCCCCTCGAAAGCATACAAACTCCACCACACACAATTAAGTGAACAGATGATAACATTTTAAAAGTTTATAGCATTAAAATAATATAAGTATTTATTTTAAAAAAAAGAAAGAAAGAAAGAAAGTAAAGCCATCTCAAGTGAAGAGTGAAAGCCTGTCCCTATAATCTCACCGTTTGGAGATAATCCCTGCTAATGGTGTCAGCCACCCTCATTTGAAGGATGTGGATGTGGTTGAGAGATCCAACAGTGCGTCTGACACAGCCAGGGCCAGGGGTTCTGACCCCTTGCCCAGGACTTTGTCAACCTCCTCTTTGAAGAGCCTCTCCCAGCCACCCAGACTCTTGAACTTTTTGTTGTAGTCTTCAAAGAGGTGACTTACCCCTTGCTGGGGATGTAGCTGAATTGGTAAAGTGCTTGCCTAGCCTGCAGGGGACTCTAGGTCTTGGAGGGGGGGTGGTAGTGAGAGGTGATTAACCCGTTTCTGGTGCATCAGTGAAGATGATCAAAAATAGGAAGTGATATTCCAAACCCGGGCACTGCCAGACTACAGACAACACACCCAGGGACGGATTCTCCCCACACCCTTTGACTTCTAGGTCCATCTGTTCCCAACACAGAGTCCCAGTTATCTGAATGAAGTTCCTAAAAGCGCTGGGATACTCAACCTGGAAGGCAACACTGAGCATGCTCTGTAACCGCTGGCTTCCTGGGAAGCACAGCCATCTTAGAGACTTGGGAAGAGGGAAGAACGTAATATAGCACAAGCTTTCCTACAGGCCTCTTCACTTGGCCCTCATTCACAGGGATTTACCCAGGCCTCTCTGTGCCTTATTTCTTTATGGTACACTATTTGATGATGATGTGGGGAGCAGGTAGAGATGTAGAATTAAATTCCCTTCATCCCCAAGTCCTGAGGAGAATCCAGAACAGTTCAGCCACAGTGGGGAGTTTCCTAACAGGATGATGGAAAGTGACCACGAAAACTTCTGCTGGCCCTTGCTACTTGCAGAATCAGAGTTCACAGTGATAAGTATCATGATGTTGATCTTCTGCATATTAACATCAAACGTGTGCTAGGAGCCAGAGCAGATGCTTCACAGACATGACCCAATCTACTCAAGAATAGGCTATTATCCTCTCCATGCTGGAAAGAAGAGACTGTGGCTCCAAACATCACCCAGCTCACAACACACAGGTTTCAGTCAACTCCAAACATCACCCGGCTCACGGCACACAGGTTTCAGTCATGTTGGCTTGACTGCAAGGCCTGAGAGTTTATAAATGTTATCACCAGCTTAGTGTCAGACCTTACAGTTTCCCCACACCTGAAGACAGCTCATGAGAAGAGGCCAGGCCAACTTGTGGGACATTGATGTCCTACTCTGTCCCCACCACCTGCCCCAGCAACTGGATGCTGAACTAGGTTGTCCTCCTGTTGTGTTGGATTGAACATCTGGGGTCATGGTATGAGCTGAAGCCCTGGCCACTGTAGATTCAACAGGGTTTGGGAATCTGTTATTCTGCCCTCCAGATTATTCTGTGTTTAATCCCCTTTTCCCCTAGAAACAATGATCTCCACCTCTGCGGAAATTCCTTGCCAATAATTCTGTTGACTGCAGTAACGTATACTGACCACAGTGATAAAACAGAAATAAAGGCTTCTCTCAGATCTCAGCGTGGAGGGAAGCTGAGTGTGTAACTCTCACCCAGAGAGACCCAGCCAGCTCGGAAGTCATTTTCAGGATGGCCAAAAGCCCAGAGTGGTTTCTTACTTTTCTTTAACCATTTCTAAGTTCATGTCAATAAAGCTTGGTTCGTCATGCACCTCTCTGAGAAACCTCACTCTGGAAGCTTAGCCTGAGTCTTCTCTGGATCTGCCCTGCTATTGTCGGAGGAGACATTCATTTTCTTTCTTTCTTTCTTTCTTTCTTTCTTTCTTTCTTTCTTTCTTTCTTTCTTTCTTTCTTTCTTTCTTTTTCTCCTCTGTGGGTCCCTTCCTCCTCCCCTAAATGTTTTAGTGTCTGTTAATCCTAGTTGGAAATCTTAGCAGATAAAGTCGTGTTCTCTGTAGATTGCTCCCAGAACAAATACAGGGTGGTAGATAATTTAGTGTTTGGTTTCAGGAGGGCTTAGGGTCTGGACTGCAGAGGACTGTACCTCTTCCTCATAAAACATCCAGTCAAAGCAAAAGCGAAGTAATTCCCAGGCTCAGATGGAACGCATGTAGATCAGGTTCATTCCCAGAGCTGCTGCCTGCGTTTAGGTGATATTAGAAGCTACCATGACAGCAAAGTAGTTTTATGCATAGCGGCTTAGCGAACACTTTGAGAACTAGTTTAGTGGAGCTATCAGGTTGAAAAATACCAACTCACAAAGTTTTAATGAGAGTGAGTGTGGATCAGCGTATGATAAGGACCATCCAGGGCGACTTAAAAGATCCGAGGGTGGAAATTAGAATGGATCTTCAGGATTTATTTGGCAAAGCCTGTCTAGTTTGACCTTTTTTCCCCGTCTTATATTAAGTGTTTTGTTTGGTGGGGGTTTGGGGAGGACGGTAGCTATTGGTGCCTTTGCAGCCAGACTGCCACTGCAGTTTAGCTTCCTTCAGTGACTGATAAGGTCCCCGCATCAAATAGCAGCTAGAAAGGCCATCAGAGATTTTCCTGCTTTGTTTCTCTCTGCACTTCATTTACATCTTAAGCTATAATGATGATTCGGATTTGAATTAAACACACACACACAGCTTAGGCAGCGATTAGATCTCAATACTTGGATTTGCTATGAAATTTGCTGCATTTTTACTAGATGCGTTTAGAAATACTGGTGAAAACTGACACCTTGAGTAACTTTGTCATTTAAAATAGAGCTTTGGAGCTGCGTGGGGGAAGCACGGATGAAATAGGGCGTTAGTTGCCCAGTCTTTGACTCAAGTGGTGTCAGGGGTTAGAATTAGACAAAAGCCAAGCTCAGAGTGACTTGGGCAAGAAAGGATGCAGATCCGCCAACCTACCTTCCTCTAAGCCTGCTCTCCCCCAAAATGTCAATCGAAGCAGTGATCCCATAACCTGGAGAAAAATAAAGAAGCCAAAGGGAACACACGATGCAATAAGGAGCTTTTTTTTATTCTGAGATTTTTTTTTTAATCATAAAGCAATATTTTTAACTCTAAGGTTAACCTGCTAATCCTTAAGCTGGTGACATGGTAGTGTCAAATGTGATGGGATTCTGTGATTCTCATTATTGTTATGTATTGTTCTTTCCATGCTATTCCATATTAATATTTATAAATGCCCTTTTTATAGAACCAAGAGGACCAAAACCCATTATTAAATTTTTAAAATGGACAACCTGCGCATCCAATATAGTTGATTACAATTGGGAACAAAAAGGATTTCTGTAGTAATCCACTTCTTGTTTCTCCTGGTTGTTGATTTGCGTAAACAGCAGAGTTCCTGATGTTATTTTCTTTCAAAACTGCTGTTTGCACAAGTAACACCTAAATGACAGAGAATAACAGAATATCGATTGTGCTCTGTGAGGGGAGGTGAAACCCACCACCTTCTGGGGGAGGGGTGTGTGACAGAGCCACAGAGCACAGCTACCACACTAACATTAAGAAGCCTACCAAGAGGAACACCAGGGTGAGCAAACTTGTAAATTTACAAGTGGAGGCTGTTCATTCGGTTGATTTCAAGTGCCTTGCTGGGCTTGAAAGATGACCTTGGAAGAGTTCAGCTGGCATCTGTGTGAAGCTCAGAGGCTCCATAAGGAAGGGGGCAGAATCATTGTGTCCATATCTAGTCAGAGAGGAGAGTCCAAGTCACAAGTTGTCTACCTAGAGCCATCCTCAGTATCACAGGATGCAATCAAATATCCTTCAAAGACAAAAAGGAAAAACTACTGTCCTCAGCTGAAGTCAGCCAACGACAGTCCTCAGTCCAAGAGAAGTCCAGGTCATGGAAGGAAGATATATTAGGATTGCCTAGCCCCACCATTTCTACAGTCTCCAAAAGAGTGGAACCAGAGGGCGATTGGGACTTTAGGGTGATGACAGTGGCAATGAAGGACAAAAGTAATGTCTCTGCTCACAAAACCAAAAGCTCACACAGATATACACCTTTAATCCCAGAACTCAAGAGGCAGAGGTAGACAGATCTCTGTGAGTTCAAGGACAGCCTGGTCTACCTAGTGACTTCTAAGTCAACCATAGGATACATAGAAAGACATCATCTCAAATGACCTAAGGAGCAAACAAACAAGAAACAAGATACAAGAAAAGAAAACAGACAAAAAAAAAAAAAAATCCAAAATCTAACACATTAGGACACATGATTAGAAACACCACAGCTCCGCCCTTTTGCCTTTTGGAGAGGGTGAGGGTATTGGTTCTTTGAGGCTGGGGGTTGAGGTGTTGAAAATGGCTTATGAATATCATCTTTCTCAATTCTGAATTCTGTTTGAGCTGTGTGATCTTGGGCAAATTTGCTTAATCAAATTTCCTTAGGTATAATATGAGGAGACTGGTCTGTTCCACTCTTTTGTAAGGATTAAATTAACTGTGTCTCATACAGGGCCTGGCACATAGAAAGTATGTAGGAAGTCGTGATCCTAACTAGTCAATCACCTACAACCTCGGAGACTTGGGGGACTCCTTTTCAGTCTATAAATCACTTTATACGTCTTTCCCCTTTTGGTTTAAGTTTTAAAACTTGTCTGTGCAGGTTTCAGCACACTGCCAGTGCTGGGAGTGTGAAGACCCAGCTTACTCGGAGAATTCCCAGCGAGTTTGGCCTTCTGGCACAGACACTTGGGCATTTAGCCTAAGGTATTTTCCAACACCAAGGACAGAGGAGTCGAATTGATGCCTAGTGGTTCTGACAGCTACCCTGTTAAAGTGCAGAGCTGTCGACCACAGAGGTGGCCCCTTGCCTCCCAGCCGAGGAGTATTGTGTGTTCAGAGCAGCACTGGTGTAACTCAATTCCAATGAAACCTAAGTTTGGTTGGGCAGGGAGAAGGCTATTCATTGTGACCAGTCTTTATAGGAACTGGCCTTGCCTTCTGAGGAAACATGGCTTATATTTCAGACATGTGTTATTGCTGAGTTTTGCAAGGCAGCGTTAGCTGAGAAACTGTGGTAAGCTACACTAAAGATGCAACCTTCTCCGACTGTCCACACACTTGTCAGACTGCGTTGTGTGGAGCTCCGGATGCCTTCCTGTCTTTATGCCGATTTGTTTGAGTGTCTCCTTGAGGGGGTCATCCCAAGTGGAAGTGGCAGTAGGGGTGCCATAGCACTTCCCTCCTCTCCACAGAAGACCTTAGGCCTCTTTCCAGAATCTTTCTAGGCAATTTGTGATCCATGCAGGCCTTCTGGGGCTCTCCCCACCCCTGTTCACTGCTCCCACACTGTTCCTCTCTTACTGACTGATCAAAACTTGCCTGTACCTGGATGGTTTCCGTGAAGAGCATTCCAAAAGCCACAGGACGCTCAGTCTAGTACAGAGTTTGGTCAAAATAGAATGTATATGGTTCTGTGGTAGAGCGTTTTCCTAACACGCTTGAGGCCCTGGGTTCAGTCGCTGTACCAAGAATGGTTGGGTTCAGGAGTCGCCCCACAAACCACAAGAACACGGATCTCAGTCAGACAGAGATGGTTTATTGAACATTTACCTAAAGACTGACTCATCAGGACAACAGCTTAGGGTAGAGAGCTAAAAGCTGCGTGTGCTGGACATTTCTCAGGGCCAGCGTATAAAGGCTAAAACTACAAAACCCACAATGAGCTCATGCACAGGTACTGACAGTGTTGCCCAGTGGTCGGCCCTGACTCAGGCCATTTTAGACATAACAGTTCATGTTGACCTTTAATTTGAAGTGTCCTAAGTGAGGCTTATGGTTGTGGAATTTCTTAAGATGAACAAACCTCATAACATACAGAACATAACAGGGTATGCGGTCAGCATGACCCTGCTCTAAGTCATTTTCCTGTGTCAGTGACTGGCAGGCATATTTCAGTTAACGATATGAAATAGCTGGCAGGCATGGAACAAAATGGCTACAGCTGTGCTGGGGGTGGGGGAGGCTCAACAAAACAAAACAAAAGAAAGAAAGAAAGAAAGAAAGAAAGAAAGAAAAGAAAGAAAGAGATGAGTGCCCATAAGTTTATGGTTGGCACTCGTCTGCTGTTACCATGATTTGTTGTTCCACAGATTAAATTTCCCTTTAATCTAGGCACCTTCAGTACCATTTCTTTTTTGTTTTGTTTTGAGATGGGTCTCACTATGTAGACCAGGCTAGCCTCCAACTGATAAAGATCAGCTTGCCTCTGCCTTCCCTGTGCTGGGACGAAAGGTGTGTGGCCCACTCGAGACTTTAATGCCATTTCTTGTATTGATTCAGGCTTACTGTGTAGTTCCAACTGTTACTGCACCCCATGATGCCCAGCTGCAGCCTGGCACCCCCTTTCCCCCTACTCTACTTTCTTTCTCTTGCACCCTACCCCGGAGCTTCTTCGGTTGCCAGTGTGAACCAGCACAGCCACCTGGCTCACATGCAAACCAGGCTGAGAAGTATGAGGGAATCCACACCCAACAGAGGGAGATGGGGGGGGCGGACAGAGGATCTTTTGGTATGTCTTTCTACCTGGAACTTCAGACAGCCACCCTGGGCAAAGAGAATAATGGGGGATGGTCTGTTACATATTCTTATACGGTTTTTTGTTCTGTCTCTTGTGTGTCTTCCTAGGTCCCTCTCTCAGTGGCTAGGGTCACTTCTCAAAGTAAACAACAGCCCATCCCTCCCTAGCTCAGGCTCTTCTTGGAAGATCTAAAGGTAGGAAATCCTTCTCAACTCCGGAATTCTTTTTGTCTGTGCTTTGATTTCATTTGGTTCTTAGACAGCTCAGCTATGTGGTCCAGGCTGGCCTTAAACTCAGAGTGCTGCCTCCAGCTTCTAAGTGCTGGGATGTCAGTACAGGGATTCTTAAGATGTCCCTTTGACTGAAGACTGTCTCCAGGGTAGAATGTACATGCATAGGACAATGCTAGGGCAGTAGACCACCTCCAGGTCCCTTGTTGACCAAGGCACAACTTCTGCAGCTTTTCTACTATTGGATTGCCATGGCTTGTTTTTGTGTCTCCTAGATTACATTGAATCTAGGGACAATATATTTACTCTTGTGTTCCTGTGCCTACTATAGTGTCTGGACTACAGTGGAAACATATCTGCACCGTGTTGAAGCTTCTGTAGTCTCACAAACGTAATCCTAGCACTTAGGGGACTGAGGTGCATGAGTCTGAGGCCAGCATGGACCATGAAGTAAGAGAGGTGCTCAAAACCAAAGACATAAATTCAGTAGATGAATGAATAAATAAACAGGGGGGACAGATATAAATGATTCACAGTCTTTGGGTATAATTTGGTTCTGCACAGGGTTTCTCCAGGATTCCTATGGTGAAAATGAAGAAAAGTCTATCTAGACCGCCAGGGCCTTTTTCCGAAGGTTTTAACAGAGCTCTGGGCTATGACAGCCAGGTGTAGAGTCCTTTTAACCTTGACGAAAGATGAAAGTCATCCTGTGGTGAGCCAGTAGCAAGAAAGAGATGGATCTTTAAACAGGTCCACAAGCTCTGCTCATGCCAGAAATGTGATACATAATAACTTTTTATGCAACTCAATGCAAGGAAAGCCTTGTTGGGGTGGGAGGGGATAGGCTCTCAGTGACAGAGTTGAGACACCATTCCACACTCTCACGGACATCATGCAATTGTTTGGTTCTTTGGTTGGTTTTGGAGACAGGATTTCAAGAAGCTAGGCTGGCCTTGAACTTGCAATACAGCTAAAGGTGACCCTAAACTCCTGGACCTCTTGTCTGTACCTCTGGAGTGCTAAGATGACTGGTGTGTTCCATGGTGTGTAGCAAATTCTCTTAAGAGTTAACTATAGTGAAAGACTTGGAAAAACTGGCCGGGCGGTGGTGGCACACGCCTTTAATCCCAGCACTTGGGAGGCAGAGGTGGATTTCTGAGTTCGAGGCCAGCCTGGTCTACAGAGTGAGTTCCAGGACAGCCAGGGCTATACAGAGAAACCCTGTCTCGAAAAACCAAAAAAAAAAAAAAAAAATCTTGGGAAAACTGCAAAGTTTTGTATTAAAAACAATGTTTTTTATTTTAAATTTTAATTATTTTTATTTAATTAAAATTTAATTAATCTTAAAAATTAAAAATTAAATTTATTAGCCCAGCAGTGTTAGAGAATGCCTATAACCCCATAACTTGGGAGGCAGAGGCAGGCAGATCTCTGAGTTCAAAGCCAGCTTGGAGGGTGAGTTTCAGGACATCCAGGGCTCTACAGAGAAAGCCTGTCTCTAAAAGAAAAACCAAAATTAAACATTAAATATATTTATTTAATCTAATTTAATTTTTAATTAAATACATTTATTATTTTTATTTTCATTTAAAAAGGATTGTTTATTCATTAACAATGACAGAATTTAGAATTATCATAGACAGTGAAGAAAATAAATAAATCTCTCAGTTTAAAAAAAAGTTGTTTTTAACTTTCTAGCATGTTACTCTGAGATTCAGGAACAATAAACTAGTATTTCCTAGATATTTTCAGAGTTTTCAAAGTTATGATATTTATTTATTTATTTATTGACTTTTTGAGACAAAGTCTCAAACTCATCATAATCCTCCTGCCTCAGGCTCCCAAGTGCTGGTATTATAGGCGTGTATCAACACATATGGTTTCTAATTTAAAATTTGGCTTCTCTGCTTAATCTCACAGAGACTTGAAGGGCCAGGGTAGGGAAATACCCAGGGGGAACCTCATCCGCTTGGAGGAGAAGGGGAGGGATGATGGGGGAAGGATTGTGGGAGGGGGTATCTGGGAGGGGGGAGCAGTGAGTGGCATGTAAAGTAAAATATGATTATATTAAAAAATTTGGCTTCTCCCTTACTTAGATGAGAAATTGAGCATAACAATAAAAGCAGTAGTGGTAGGGAACTGAAGTCCTGTGCATGTGACACATGCAGGGGCAGTAAACTACCATGGTTCATCGGGATTATTTCCCCAGCTCTGAGATGGAAATGAGTGTGTCGTTTGCTGGGGAGCAACATCCCAGCCTCATCGGGATGATTTTGGTTGCAAGTAATAAAAATTCTAAAGCAAACCAAAGTGAACAAAGTGAACATGGCAGAGATTTTATTTTTAAATCTCCTACAACAAGAAGGTAAAAGCTTCAATGATTTCCAAGATGGGTGGGTTCTAGGACGTCAATACGTCATCTGGGGGCGTGGCTCAGTTGATAGGACAAGTTGCCTAGCACACATGAAGCCCTGGGTTCGATGTCCAACATCACATACACCCGATGTGGTGATCTACTATAATTCAAATATTTGGAAAATGGAGAGGAGGGGAAAACAACAAAAGAAAACAAAATTGGTGCTGGAGTTATTGGATAGCCTCATGCTAAACCCAACCCTCAACGAAAATTCCCTTGACCACAGTCATGGTCCTTATCCACAGATTATAACTTGGAGAGAGGGAAAGGGTTTTGCTCACTTGGAACTCTTGCCTTCTGCCTCAGTTTCCCTAAAGGGAATCACAGAGTTAGGTAGAAAGTGAAAAAAAAAAACAAAAACAAAAACAAAAAAACAAAAGCCAGACAAACAAAAATGACAACAACAAAAACAGCTGGGCATATAGTGACTCATGCCTGTAATCACAGAATTTAAGAGACAGAGACAGAGACAGAGACAAAGGATTCCTGGAGAATTGAGGACATCATGGATTACATGGTGACAACTGCCTCAAAAAACAAAATAAAATGTGAAGTAGAAAATTGTGTGTGTGTGTGTGTGTGTGTGTGTGTGTGTTTATGAAATAAATCAAGAAGATCTTTAAGAATTGGAGGCTAGGCAGGGAGATCTTAGGTTTGACACTACAAACATGATCTCCAAAAGAAAAAAATTAAGGTATTAGATTTAGAGCTGGAGAGATGGCTCAGAAGTTAAAAGTACTGGCTTTTCTTGAGGAAGACCCAGGTTTGGTTCCTAGCAGCAACATAGGCGCTCAGAACCAACTGTAACTGCAGTTCCAAGGGATCCAGCACCCTCTTCTGGTCTCCTTGAGCACCAGGCACTCAGGTATAGCAGACATATTTTGGGACAAAACATCCATATACACAAATAAATTTTTGAAAAGAAGTGATACTTAATCTACATTAAAAATGTTGCTAGGTCTGGTGGCTTATGCCTATGGTCTTGGCTCTAGGGAAACTGAGGCAGAAGGCAACAGCTCCAAGAGAGCAAAACCCTGTGCCTCTCTTCAAGTTAAAATTTTGCTCTACGGGCTGGAGAGATGGTTCAATGGTTAAGTGTACTGGCTATTCTTCCAGTGAAAGCTACCGAAGAGTTAAAGAAGAATCTTTGAATTAGAAGACCTGCCCAGCCTTGGGTTCTATGTCTTGAAACCATACAGTCTTGACAACATCGATTTCTACGGCAGTTATTATTCTGGGGCAGTTTCACTATTATTCCACCCTGGCTTTGATGATCCACAGCTGGAGATGATATCGACTCCCTGATCCTTCTGCCTCTACCTCCCAAGTGCTGTGATTACAGGTGTGTGCCACCAAATCCAGCTTTTGCTGTGCTGGGGACCAAACCTAGGGCTGAGTGTACGAAAGGCAAGGGCTCTGCCAACTAAGCTCTGTTTTCCGCACATGCAACAATCTTGATGATCCTGATACTTCGTGGGAGAAAACACGACAACCCACATCCTGCTTTGTCCATCTGAACTGTACTCTATGATGACTACAAGTACCCAGAGCAGAGGGCCGAGGTTCATAGGCGGGGAGAAGTGTTTGTAGGAGAGAAGTGTTTGGCTTGAAGGAGAACAGTGAGGGACTGTGAACTGATGGGGTGCTGTGTTCTTGAATCTAGGGGTGTCAGTGGCCTTGTGTCAGTGTTCTGACATTGTTTATATTTCTGCAAGATCCTGACATGGAGAGAAACTGCATCACGGATCTATAGGGTCTCACTGGAGAGTCAGGGTACTTAGAGCAGAAGCCAGAGCCACATTCCTGCGTTCTTTTCTTTTTTAATTAAAAACAATTCTTTTGGGGGGGGGGCACAGTTTCCTTCTGAGTTATTCAAGCTCACATTGAACTTGATGGGGACACAGCCTAGGCAATGATCACACTTGTGACTCAGCCACTGCAGCCTTCCCCAGTCGCTGGGATTGTGGGCCTCTGTCGTTCCTGCTGATTTTCACTGTTGCATGTGAAACTAAACTTACTGCAAACCAAGAGCTCAATTTAAAAAGTGGATGAGATCAGATCATATCCATGGCAGGTGCGTAGTGAGCCTTTAGTAGCCGTTAGCTACTGCCGCTTACTTATACTTTTATTGCAGCCGTTTAGCACAGCCCTTGCTTTGTCTCTAAGACCCTTCGAAAATGGCACCAGTCTAGTAGAGGAAATCAGGGCTCCCTGGGAGCTAAATTCATGCTCAAAGCAGACAGCAAGCTCATGAATCAGCTCTGTGATTTAAACCAAGATGAGGAAATCTTTCTTGGACCTCGTTTTCTTCATCGGTAACAATGAGACTCTTAACTCCCTAGTGTCCCCTTCACTCTGCTTTTTGGGTTGTTTGTTTGCTTGTTTAAGAACGACATAAATGATGGGCACGGAGAAGGGAGCATTGAAAACTAAGTGCTATAGAAAGGCCAGCACATTCAACATGCATTTATTAAATACCGCTTACTCATCGACTGCTATTACTAATAAATATGACCATTTACTCCATAGAAACTCATGCTGGAATTTGGCATGCAAATTTCCCTAGTGTTGCTCATTTGCATCGGAAAAAGGGAAAGAGGTGGGAGGCCTTTTGAAACCTTTTGAAAATTGAGCTCAGGGGGGATGAATTCTTATCACTGGGCCCAAGGTATAATTGATTTTCTGCACAATGGCTCACAGGTGTTACACGTAACACCCCAAGTAGGTGGAGGACGGAAATGTACCCCAAGGTGCAGCTATTACTTCAAATATCTACGAAGTCAGCCCTTCCCGGAGGACGGCCTGGTATCCTGGGAGGATGCAGGGGTGGAGCTTCACGCAGTTGTGGGCGTGTACTGACAGAGGGATTCTTCTGCTCCTCTGCATTCCAATTTTCAGTGGCCAGGAGCCAAAAGTGCCTCTTTTCCAACCTGCATCCCAAAGTGAGGGGAGAACACAGTGCAGACCCACCATGAAATACATATTAACATTGTAACAACCCTCTCAGAATCTACTGTTGCTATGTCAACAAAGCAGCTGGGGAAATCGGGAAGTGAGGTTGGCTTTGGCCCATGTTTTCTCCTCGCAGAACAATCAACTGTGAGCCTGGACGGTCTTTTCTTACCTTCATTTTCCTTTGCTTGTTGATTTGAAAATTGAGAACACTCCTGATGGCTCTCCACGTTTGGGAGTTAGGGAACTTCTGTGTCACATAAGAAGAAACAAACCAAAGGATCCCGCCTCCCCAGCCCCTCTTTACCTGCTTATGCGGGTTTCTTGGTCCCAGTCTGGATCTGCCGGAACCAGTACCTGCTTCTCCTGAGACTTTCAAAGCAGCACTGACTTCATCTCAGCATCAACACTTTGTCTGAGGCAAAAATACGTATGTTCATGGGGCCAACCACAAATTTGTGGGACCCAGTAAAACACAAAGAAGGTGGGGCCATTAAATCAAAAGCAGCGGAGCCTTGAGTGGAGGGAAGCAGCTCTAGGAGCCCCGGGGCTTGCCTAAGCCCAGGCAGCTCAGCCTCTAAATCAGATGCTGGGTTTACAAAAGAGGCAAGGCACACTCACTTGGCAGCAGTACTGTATTAAATGGTGACCATTTCATGTAGGGCCAAAATACAGAGGAGGAAGAAGAACTGTTGAACGATGAGTCTAGTCTGTGCACCAGTGCATCAGACATCGCAAGGTGGAAGAAGCACTCAGCAGCTCTGTTCGGCCCCTGCTCTCCTTTGCTTTTAGAGCTACCCAAAGGACGGGAGAACCCAGGCATCTCCAGAGGCTGCTCATCCTTTCACCACTGTAGCCCTGAGGTACATATGGCTACGCTTTTGGTTCAGTGTAAAGAACCTGGGCAGGGCCTCCCTTCCCAGTAAGGTAAGGCACACAATGTGACTAGATCTGCTAGAGATGGATTCTAAAGAGTGTCAGAACAGTGGCTAGAAGCCAGGCATAACCAGCCTGTGACCCCAACACTTGGAAAACTGGATCAAAAGGATCACAAGATTGAGGCTAGCCTGGACTACATGTTGAATTCAGTAAATATGGGCTATATATTGAAGCCCCCCACCCCCAATGCAAAAGGATAAAAACAGAGAGAGAGAGACAGAGACAGAGAGACAGAGACAGAGAGACAGGCAGAGGGACAGAGAGAGACACAGAGGAGAAGGAGGAAGAGGAAGAATCAAAAGGAAGAAGGAAGAAGAGGAAGAGGAGGAAAGCAGCCAGGAGAACTACTAGGCCCAGGCAAACTGCTGAGCACGGTTCCGCATACCTGTCATCCTACCTGTTGTCCTAGTACTCAGGAGGCTGAGTCACCGGGTTTATGGTGAGGTTGAGGCCACCTGGGTTACAAAGAAAGTTTTAGCCTAACTGGGCTATGGTATGAGACCATATCCAAAACCAAAACAGACAAAGCCTAGTGGTGGGAGTGGCCAACACAAGACTGGCAGAGAATCCTATGGTGCCTGTCTGCTGTATGTACAGGGACAGTAGCATCCTAGCACTTGGCAGACTGACACAGGAGGACCCCCACAAGTTTGAGGAACTGGTCTACACAAGTTCCAGACCAACCAGACCTACGTGGCATAGCTCAGTTCCAGAGGACGAGGGACGCCTTGGTGAGACAGATGGAATGATTTTAAGTAAGTGGACTTATTCTAGACACACAAGAGAAACATTCTAGGCAAACACTATAGCCTACTTTACAGTGTTTTGCCTGTCGTGCACAAAGCCCTGGGTTCCATTCCCAGCACAGAATTATCCAGGTGTGAAGGTGCATCTGTAATTCTAGCACTTGGATGGCTGAGGCAAGAGGATTGGAATTTTAACTTCATCTTCAGCTACATAGTGAGTTCAAGGTCAGCCTGGGTTACATGAGACCCTGTTTTATAAGGAGAGGCAGAGAGAGAGAGAGAGAGAGAGAGAGAGAGAGAGAGAGAGAGAGAGAGAGAACAGTAGATAAGGGCACTTGCTGTGTAAGCCTGGTGACCCGAATCTCGAGAACTCAAGTAAATCTGGAAGAGGAGGGCAGACCCTACAAACCTATCCTCTAAGCACACACTTGTCATGGGGTTCATGCCTGCACATACACACTGTGTACACATACATGACGACAAGAACAATAAACAACAATAATAAAACAAAGAGAAAATTGGAATAGCTTAAGCAATCCAAAAGCAAAGCCATTTATAAAACAGATTTGAATCTAAACAGAATCGTTGCTTAGGTCCTTTGCAAGTGTGCATGTTTATGAGGGTGCTCTGCTTAAGTGAGAGGGACTGAGGGCAGGCTCACTTTACACAGAGGTAAAGTGAGGAAGAGGATGGCCTGAGGCCTATAGAAAAACATAGAGTGGTTCTCCATCTGCCTCAGAACAGCACAGGGAGAATGTTGCATCTTGGGTGGCTTTTCACCTTGAGGAATACCTGAGTTTTTGTTTTGACGTGAGTTCATGTATAGAGGAACTATTCCTTTGTGTGACACTGGGTAAGAGGTACCAGCAAACAGCAATGACAAGACCAATACACCTGGGCAGTGTGGCGAGCACCTGCCTGTGGCTATTCTGGACAAAACCACGCTGTACATAATGAAGATGTTCTGGGCTTTGATGACATCACGTGAGAAAAGAAATATAAAAGACTTAGATACTGTTGTTGACTGGGGTGTAGCTGAGTAGCAGACCAGACCATGCATGTGGCCCTGTGTTCAATCCCCAACATTACCAAGAACAGTAATTATTATTGTTAGTTTTTTGTTGTTAGTATTTAGTGATTATAGGTTGAACGTTTTCTTATTTATGTGTATGTGTCTGTGTGGGAGAATGCCCACACACATGCAGGTGCCCCAGAGGCCAGAAGAGGTTAAAGATTCTCTGGAGGTGGAGTTACAGGCAGCTGTACACCACCCTACATAGATGCTGGAAACCAAATTCTGGTCTTTTCTAAGAGCAGTATACACTCATAACTGCTGAGCCACTTCTCCAGCTCCAACTTTTTTCATATTTGAGTCAAATAAAAATTTAACTTTTAAACAAGTGTGGTGTCCCGTAATGTGATCCTGGGACTCTGGAGGCCAAGGCAGGAGGGCGGTGAGTTTGAGGACAGTCTGGACTCCAGGACAAGACTCTGTCTCCAAAACTAAAACAAGACCAAAACAAACAGTTACTTTTACCGGTTTCATTGACTTGTTTGTTTGTTTGTTTGTTTGTTTGTTTTGTTTTGTTTTTGTTTTTCAAGACAGGGTTTCTCTGTGTAGCCCTGGCTGTCCTGGAACTCACTCTGTAGACCAGGCTGGCCTCGAACTCAGAAATCCACCTGCCTCTGCCTCCCAAGTGCTGGGATTAAAGGCGTGCGCACCACTGGCCGGTTCATTGAGTTTTCAATGCAGTAGTGAAAACCTGTAATTCCTGTGGCTGACAAGTGTTCAACAGTCAGTTACAGATCCTGCCAAGGCTCAAAAAGAGGGATCATAGCCCCACCTCCCTGTAGGAGTCTTAAGAATGTGCCTGGAGATCTATGTATCCCTCTGCCCTAAGTAGGCCTTTACTCAGGCCTCCTCGAGGCTGGGTACAATTTTCATTTTTCAGAGAACCTGGAGACTATGGAGAATGCTCACAAGGTGTCAAAGATATTGAACCATGGGGCTAGCCTTCGTTCTGCAGCTGGTTCTGCTCCTCACCTACCAAGCAAAACGAGGCAAGCTGTGACCCTTGTGTAGATGTCTATGCTGGAATTGCTAGTGTGCAGATATGCATGCTGGGATTGTTAGACCGGTTGTAAAGACGGTGCCCACTCTAACTCTCCTACCAGGCATAATACTGTGGCTTCAGGGAAGAACCTCAAAACCAGGGGCTAAAGGTTCTCCCAGGACCACATGGGTTTTGAATAGTCCACCTGCCATGAATTTATTTATCATACATGTACGTCAGAGTTCATGCCATGGCACATATGCGGCAATTACAGGACAACTTAAGGGGTTGGTTGATTTTTTTTTTTTTTTCCCTCCTTCTACTGTGTGGGTTCCAGAGATTGGACTTAGGTCATCAGGCCTCATGGAGAACCTTCTTACTCATGGGATATCTTGTTGACACTACATGGGTTATTCTTATTTTCTTTTTTTCATCCAAGAATCCAGTGCTTTCCCAAAGGAATAAAACATGGAACATTCAGACTCAACGGATGATTGGGGTATCATAAAGCTCCTCCTTGGGCTCTTCCTGGCTTAGTTTTGCCTCAGGAATATTTTGGGAGGGTCATCTCCTACTGCTCTTTTTTTAAAGCCCCTGTAAGAAGCAATAGTCCCATCTGGCAACACTGTCTACATTTTCCTTTCTCCTTTTCCAGTCCCTTCAGGTAGACGCACTAAGAATGGTTTCCTTTGTGGGAAATGAAGCAGAACATGGCAGTGGAGGACCCCTTGTCATTTCTGAGGTGCGTTACCTAAATAGCCAGGGGATCTGGAGCCCCGGATCAGGTTAGTGATACCTTCTGCTTCGTGGGAACAGTCTTTGAAAATGATGTCATCTCTAGGGCCCAATTAAAATTCACACCTTTTAGCTTCCACAACTGGAGATCCATATCATTGCATTTGATTTCAGGAAGATAGTTTGATATTCTAAATTATTTGTCAGCCTGGCACGGCAAATAAACATTTGTGAAATTCATTTCAAAAGATGTTAACACTGGTGAGACCCACATGCCCCCAGAGGGATTATACAAATTTCCATGTCAAATATTTGAGGCAAAGCACTTGTAGAGAAACAGTGTTTTTTTGTGTTTTGATGCCTTTCATTTCCATAAACTAGATTAGTTTCTGAAATTACTTTCACACAGAGAACACTTTCTATTGAATTCCAGTCAGTGAACCCCTCAAGTGTGAGGTGAATAAAACATGTCTCCTGGCTGAGGGGCTTCCTTGATTTGAATCCACCCATGTTGTGTAAGGAGGGCAAAGCAAGTTCTGATGTTATCTTTAGAGAGCTCCTGCATCCAGATCTGCTGTCCTAACAGTAACTGCCAAACAACCGATTCATTTGCTGGCCCATGAGGAAGGCCTGAGCTGTCTCTCCTCCTGTCTTTCTACCTGGCTCACAATGACCAGGCCTCTGTTGTGCACTGGAGATTTGCTGGCAGGCAGCTGCTTGCTACAATGAGGTTCTCTCACAGTTTTATCTGCTGCTTGCAAACGTTGATTCACATTGATGCACAAAAACTGATCCCAGAACATATTATCTTGTGGTCCTACTTCCGTCAAGCCCCTAAAGTTAAAATGGACTTAGGGTTTTTTTTTTGTTTGTTTGTTTGTTTGTTTTTTTTTTTCTGTTATTTGGTTGGTTTTATTTTGGAGGTGGAGAAGTTTGGGAAGAAAAGGGAGTTTGGAAACCAAGAGAACAAAGCTGCTGGGTTATTCAAAAGAGACAGACATGTATTATAGTAAGGGTTCTGAGGTGCTGGTCTGGCCACAGTGATTCCTGTGCAGGTAAAGACAAAGAGGACAATCTCCTTCTTAGATAAGGTCAGTTAAGTTCTTATCTTAAAGGCTAAGTTTAGAAATTAGTCAATCTAACCTTGACCAACTTTAAAATCAGTGACCTCCAGCTCTTGAAAATAATATCAGTAAAATCCAGGGTGGGGCCCAGGAAACACCAGAGGTCATGTGCTGCCACTGGCCCAGAGAAAGTAAGCCATTCTGTATTTCTGAGGGCAAGCTTGATCTTGTAGGAGTGGGAGTGAAGTGGAAGGGGCTACTGGAGGTTGTAAAACGAAGGCTGATACAGTGGGAAGGACTCCTTACCACAGTCTTGCTGGTCCCAAGCCAAGAATGGGCCAAAGTAAGAAAGCACAATGAGGCCCTTGATATAGGCCCAATGAAAGACAGTGCTAACTGGGACTAGAAAGGCTGAGAAATGGCTGAGTTCGGGGATTTATTTGGCTAGGAGCCATCTCTTTCTGGGTGTGAGTATAAAGGATGAATAAGGACATCCTCACATCTGGTGTCCTGAGGAGATGTGGTTGCAGAAACTCAGACGCAGGAAGATTGAGCTAGAACAAGGATGTACAGATGCCCACCATCCATCTTGAGATGTCTGAGATTTCTTTGTGGACAGAGTGTGTTCTAAGTGAAATTTAAAAGTCACCTACCTGCAGCTGTGTTTAAAGCCTAGCAGCCCTTGTAGGCCAGCAAAATGCAGATGCAATGCAGCTCCTCCAAGAAGCAGAGGTGACAATATGTGATGTCAATGAAGAGGCCAGGTGAGCTGGGTAGTCACAGAAATCAATATTTGCAAATCTGACCTGGCTTCCATGTTGTTCTCTGTCTTCCTGCCTTCCCTCCAAGGTCCCTGCAGTGTGGGTGACCCAAGGTGACCACATGTCCCTTTCCTATGACTGAGGAAGAAGACGGGTGGAGCAATGCCCTCTGCTGGAGTGATGCCTCATACTGAGTGGACAGTGGGTGACCTAGCTGCCCGCCCTTCTCTTTCCCATCTCTCAGGGTCATTTCTTCAACTCCCAGCCACCTCCACCCAGTCTTTTTTTATACTCATGTGCATTCTCAACCTCTAGCTTGAGTTTTGCTCATCATTTGTTCAGGCCTATGGAAAAGTACGCTGGTACCCCACAGCCGTGTGGAAAACAAAGGAGTGGGAGGGAGTGCCGGGTGGTGACATCACGACCTTGTTCTGATTTCAGGGCCTTGTACTTAGAGGACATCTCCTCTTCCCTCCCCGCCTGGTATTTGAACTGAAATCAGTTCTACTTATTAGGTTGGGAGAATGTAAATGAGTTGTTTGTAAAGTGTCCAACCCGTGCTGCCAGGAAATGTTGTTCCTTTTCCTTTGGGCCTGAGAGGATCTCATCTGACCCTGATAAGACATGGCTCCTCTGACAATGGCTTTGCTGGAGCTTCCTTGTAAGGGAGTGCTTTCAGGGGCAGAGAATGGATCTTCCTGTAATGATTCCTGGTGTGATAACCTAATGTGTGAAGGGAAAGCCTGGAGAAGAGTTGTAACACTCAATGCTCAATGAACGAAGACATAGATGGCCGGGGGTGGGGGTGTAAGAAAGCCTCAAAGCGTAGGCTTGATTTCTGTCAAGTTGCATGAATGGTGTTTTCGAGTGGGTTTGTACTTTGCTCCTGTACTTTCTATAGAAAACAAACCGAACCAAAATGCTTTCCTTCAACAGGGCTACACCTCCTAATAGTGCTACTTGCTCTCCCATGGTGTGTAACAGAAGAACTGAAAGGCCCGAAAACTGAGGTACCCACAGGGTGGAAGGGTTCATCTGTGCCAGTGGTGACACTATCTCTGAGCAGCATCCAAGTTTGTTCTCTTTCTTTGATTCAGAGAAGAGCCGGGTCTTCTGTAGAGTTTGATGCGGAGACAGGAGCTTTCCGGCTGCGGCAAAGCCAACGCTCATCCCCTGCTGGTCCCCACTAGAGAACCGATGTAAAGAACCCCTTTGCCAGGTACATTCAGTGGCAGAGTTCTGAAAGCCGTGGTCTCAGTGCCACAGAATGCTAATAACTTTATATTTATTATTCAATCTCAGAGGCAAGACTTGTCCTGCCTACTGATGAGGGCACCAAAGGGGACTGTTCAGGGGACTTGCCCAGATGAAAGACTAAGCAAGTGACAGAAGATGTTGGGCTCATCAAACACCAGAACACATTCAGGTGTAGGGCTTGCCGGGCCATCCAGCTCCTTACAGATCAGTCCCAATCCCACTACAAATGGTGTCCTTACCAAAACCAGCTGGAAGAGCACATGTGACCGGAAAGTCCCAGTGACTGGACATGCTCAGGGTGATGATGTGGTTATGGTTTGTATTCACCGTTCATGGAATCAGATGAAAACCCAAGTGGGACCCAATTACAAACCTCAAGGTCACCCATTCCTTGGCTTCCCTCCCCCTTTTCTCTGTGAGCATTGGGAATTGAACCTAGGACTTTGTGCATGCTGGGCAAATACTCTCATGCTGAACTGTATCTCCAGCTCTCTTTCTGCTTTTTATTTTGAGACAGAGTCTCAATAAATTACCCATGCTAGCCTTAAGTTTACTCTCTAGTCCAGGCAGACCTTGAACCTGTGATCTTCCTTTCTTCTCTCCCAGACAGCCAGGGATCACCTGTGAGAGCATGCTCAGCTTGCTTGAGTATGTTTTACTTTATTTTATGGGTGTTTTGTCTGTGTGTATGTCTGAATATCACTGACCTGTGGTGGCAGAAAGATAATGTTAGATCTCCTAGGATCACGGACAGTTGGAAGTTGCTGTGTGGGTTCTGGGGAAATGAACCCTAGTCCTCCAGAAGAGAAGGCAGCCAGTGCTCTTAACCACTGAGCCATCTCTTCAGGCCTGAAAAACACTTATCTTCTTATTTTTAACACTGGCAATATAAAAGTAACTTTTATTTGCCTGATGTAATTGTCTTCTTCAAGGCTTACTGTCTCTATCTGCTAACCTAGTCCTAGTCCTGGAAACTTCTAGTCTCCATACAATCTTATCTAGGCCTAGAGTGTTTTCAGTCTCTGAGACTTACTGCTGAATAAGCGCACCCTTCCTAGTTCTTTCTGATTGCTGGCTGGCTGGTCAGCTCAGCTCTTCTGGCTCAAACTCCTTTCCAAGCTGACTGATTCAATCTGGCTTCTCTCTGCTTCTCCTGAATTGCTCTGCTTGGCCTCATACTATCTTTGGCAATCTGTTCAAATCTTCTGGCTCCTTCTCATTCTCTGGCTTGTTCTGTCTTTACCTGTGTCTAGCTTGTTTTCTCTGCAACCTGTTTTTGTATAACTGTCCCAGTAAAACTACCCTCCATCATTATCATCACCATCACTACCACCACCACAATCATCATCATCATCATGACAGTCTCTTGTAGCCATTGACAGCACTGAGTGTACTCTGTAACAGAAAATAACTTCCAACTTTTGATTCTCTTGACTCCACCTTGCACACAAGGTCTCACAGGTTTGGAACTTGGAACTTGCTGTGTAGCCCAGGTTAGCTTTCAACTCATGCTCTTCCTGTCTCAGTTTCCTGAGGGCCAGAATTACAGCCTGTGCCACCATGTATGCCTTGAGTTTTATTTTGTGGTGGGGTTGTATCAGATAGCCTAGGCTGGCTTCAAATCTTTTTTTCCTCTTGCCTCAGCTTCCCAAGTTGGCTTAAGAGCCATTTAACTGTACTCAGTTATCTCAAAATAGCTTCCAAACACCCACAGATTTAGTGGGTATAGTCTTCTCACAGGCAGATTTCCAGATTCTGCCTCCACTCCCAGGCAATTGTAAGTCATTAAAAATAGCTGAAGACTAGCTGAGACCCAGCCTAGAGGCCTGACAAGGACAAACTGGCCACAGGCACTGGGATGCTACAGTCTCCCATTGCCCATTATTTCCCTTCATAAGATTAGACCTCAAAGCTCGTCCTGCCTGGCTCCAACAGCACCCACACCCTCCCATCCTACCTCAGCAGCAGCAGGCATACAACAGGACACTCTTCTTTCCAAAGGAAACATTAGAATTTTCTGGAAAACATTTAGGACCAGTGTTGAGATCACTTACAAAAGCCATTTGGCCAGTGTGAAAAGGAGCGAGTGGCCTTAGCTGACAGCCATGTTCCCATCTCTCACACTGGGGATCCAGAAGCACAGTGGATCATGGAAAGAGCCAGGGAGAACTCATAAGCAGCCTACAGGGGAAAGGAGCCAGCTGTTAAGGGCTTACTGACACTTCCAGTATTGCACAAGTCTTCTTCCTGTGAGGGGTGGTTTCTTGGAAGAGAACTGAAGGGGTATCTGCCAGGTGGTAGTTAAAATTAGCCACCCAACCCTCCTGAGCCCATTCAGGGTTAAACTCTCCCCCTCAGTCACACAGTGGCCACCAGAGACTATGTGCCCATACATCCACACGCTTCACATTTTGGAGGCTTGTCTATGTTTCTGAGGTAATTAATTCATTGTGAAAACAAATAACAGGACAAGGCAAACTTTTCTGAGGGCCACAAACGCAGGAGGATGCTCCAAGTTTTGTTCTTACACTGCTGGCGGCATGAATGACTTTGTTAGGTAAGTGAGCCATCAGACAGATTGCTCCCCAAGAAGTGAGCTATTTGTCACTCCAAACTTTGTGACAGAAAGACAAATGTGGAAATCTCAGGGTTGAATTAGGTATAATTAGTACCCATACAGGAAATCCACCAGTAACCTGGCAATTTGCAGCCCAAGGAGGACACATGTGGCACTGTCTTAACAACTTGTCAAACGTGTAATTAGTCACCAGCCACCAGCTACCTTTGCAGAGGGAACCAGAGATGTGGCCAGTCACAGCTGGGTCTGCCAAGGCCCAAGCTGGTGGGCATGCAAGTCCAGTGGCTGTGCAAATCCAATGTGCAAACAGTTTGCCCCTCTCTGCTGAGTCACCCTCTGAAGCAAGCATCTCAGGGCATCTTTTTAGAGGCAGCAATGAGAAGAGTCAGCGCATGATGATCACGTGATTCTGGTGTTAGATTTCTCATCAGGAGTATATATAGCAAGAGCAGCTTCTCTTTATTGGTAGAGGGTGTGGTCCAAGCCCCTGGTCACTGGGATCTTAAACCAAGCGTTCCAAACCCTGTGCTTGCTGTGTGCTCATTCTCTATACACGCCTATGGCAGAGTGAGCTGGTTAATTCTCACCAACTTGACGCCAATTGGAGTCACCCTGAGAAAAGGAAACTTAGGACTTTCCTCTATCAGACTGGGTTGGGACATGGTCCAGTTGTTAGGATCAGAGGTCATTTTCCCAGAATTACATTCCCAGCACCCACACTCAAATCTGCAACTCCAGTCACAGGGGGTCCGACACCATCTCCCAGCCTCTGTGGGTACCAGGCACACATGTGGTACACAGACATACATGCAGGCAAAACACCCAGACACATAAAATTAAAAAAATGACAAGGTGAAAGGCCTCCAGATTCTCACCTTCTGATTCTTGCATTACAGAAAAAAATTAACTGGAAAATATTGTCTCTGGGAAAAAAAAGTATATCCAATTGAGCATGACCAATAAAGATTAAAGTCAGCGGCTGTTTTTTTCTGGACATATCTGTCAATTCACTGTAGGACCAATATAGACTGTTTCTCTCAGGAGGTAAGATTACAAAGGAAGAAAAATGTTCACAGAGCTCAGTTGGTAATTAATCTTTGCATATGACTTCCTCATAGTTGCCATTAATTATCAATATTCAATCATGCATTAAAATGGATTTTTTCTTTGACAGAATTTAGCTGTTTGTAAGACTTACTATATCAAACTAACTTCTAATATAATCATAGAACTTGGCCTTGCAAAAACTTCATTACTTTTTTTTTTTTTTTAACAAATCTTTTGGTTAAAAAGTTACATACAAATAAATTAGTAATTATAATTTCTTCAAAATCAACGTGCACAAATGAGCACGGGAACCAGCCCCCGAGCAGGGACTGAGTGTGCAGACTCCAGCCAGGCTGCGTCAAGACAAGCGTATTTTACAACTTGTATAGATGATCCGAACTTAGGCACTGGTTGAATCAAAATTGTTTTAAATTCGTGTTGCCCAGGCTGGCCTCAGAACTTGCTATGTAGCTGGGGATGACCTTGGCCTCCCAATCCTCCTGTTCCCACTTCCCTCATGCTGATATTACAGAAGGGTGCTGCCGCTCTCGACCTAATGGATGTTACACGAGTGTATTATGTTCATGTCTAAGCACATTTGAGGAGATGGTATCTAAAATTTGTTTCAAAATAATAGGACAGGAAATGGGGGGATAAATGAAACTATGATCGCCATTAACTAATTAGTGTACATGGGAGTTTTCCATATATTTCATATAAATATAGGCGGTGGCTTTTTTAAGAGTGAAACAACGAACACCTGAAGTTAAGATAAACAGAACATTATCATTTATTTTCCTTTTTTTTTTTTTAAGACGGCATTTCATAGCAATCTGGCTTAGAACTCACTATGTAGCAAGTCTGGTCTCAAACTCATAGTAATCCTCCTGCTTCAGTCTCCTGAATACTGGGACTACAGGTATAAACCACTACACCAGGCTAATGGAATCTTGTTAAAGGTTGTCAGGTAACAATGACTTGCAAACGAAAGCTGATTCTTATCTAATAATAGCAGCTGAGACAGAAGTATCAAACCCAGAGCCCAGCAGACTGGACCTATGCTCAATTTGACTGTAATGTTTTTAATCAAAACTGAATTTATTGCTAGCAATCAAATCAAAAGCTTTTTGCCAAATCCCTGATTGCAATTGAACTGCTGCAGAGTTTGCCAGGCCTGAGCTCCCCATGCTCCTACCTGGTAGCCAACAGTAGGCATCGAGTGGGTGCTACCAGCTCTGGATGGGGCAGAACTGTATAGGCTCCAAGTCCCCTTGGGGGCACTGAACAAAAGCACCTAATGAGTTGGGGCTGTGAGCCTTGATCTTAAGACCACTCCCAGGGTTACTCAGGGGCAATTCCCAGAAGGCAATGGGCTTCAACTCTACTGTCATCCAAAATCATCAGTCCCACAAGTCTCTTGGGTCAGAAAGGGTTTCACGGGCTGCACAAGACCTTTTTAAATTAAAAATGTTATTTAATTAATTATTCATTTAAATGTACGTATTTTGCCTGCGGGTATGTTGGTGCACCGCCTGCATGCACGACTTGTACTTGAGAAGGCCCCTGGAGAGCATCACATCCTCTGTGACTGGAGTTGCAGAAGGTTGTAAGCCACCATGTGGGTGCTGGGAACTGAACTCAGGTTGTCTGGGAGAGCAATCAGTCCTCCTAAGCACTGAGCCATCGATCCAGTCCCTACACAGGCTCTTTAAGGTTATGCACCCTAATTGTTCCCATACTAACTAAAAATCTAAAAATCACATCAGGGTCCGTGTGCGTGTGCGTGTGCGTTTGCGTGTGTGAAATCCTCATGCCTGAAAGTCAATGGAGAGCTTTAGATCAGAATCTGGGGTGACGTGTGAATCCATATGGCCATCCTCCGGTATAGCTTCCCACTACAGGTCCACAGGGACCCACCCCACCTACAAGCAAAGTCAGCTGTTCAGGTGGATATCTAAATGGACCTTCCATCTCCACATCCTCACAGATGCTAGTCACACCTTGAGAACAAACACCTCTTCTTGTCTTGATCCTCTTAAGGCCACCACCTCCTGCATGGTCCTTCTCTGGTCCTCCCTTTCCCCAAAAGGATGCTACCTCCCTATCTCTTCTGAAGCCCGCTCCCCGCTCATGAGGTAAACTTTAATTCCCTTATGTTTGCTCCCCCTCTTCTTGCAGCTGTTTCACACCATCGCTTTCATGCAAACTGCACCTCACTCATCTGAGGCCAGAAGTTGTTTCCCTATTCCTCCCTCATGATGTTCCTTGAGCCCAGCCAACCCTTGAAACTTACTGGATTTAACGAGATGCTTTGGAAGCAAGAACTCTAAAATGTCAGAGGAATGAATTAACGTGTATTCTGTTAAATGACTAAGGCTAGCAAACTCTATACTCTTAAGCAATGCTCACATATTTGTGTGTGTGTGTGCACGAGTGCCTGTAAGCGTGTGCATGCCTGTGTGCGTGTGCAATTATGTGCACCCATATTTGGGCCTGTGGAGACCAGAGGTAGATAATTGGGATTGGTCGCCACTTGATTTTTTTGAGACGAGGTCTTGCCCCTAGAACTCAATAGCTTGCTAGGTTAGCTGGCTAGTGAGCTCCTTTTTGCCTTTTAGTACTGGGATTACAGGGACATGCTGGCACACTTGGCTTTTTTTTTTTTATGCGGATGCCAAGGATCCAAATACTCAGGTCCTCATGCATGTGAGCCATCTCTCCTGTTTGTTTCTTGAGACAGAGCCTACTCTATAGCCCAAGTAGGCCTCATGATCCTCCTGGTCCAGCCTCCCCAGAGTTGGGACCATTACAGGCGTGTGTTACTCTAGTGTGTCTTTAAGTGTGTTTTCATTATGTTTTATGGACTTAGGAAGAGGAGCACGAAGGCTGGCTGTCACTTTCATCTTAGAAGTTCAGCTGCTATGACAATGAAAGCACGCTGCTGAAGATCGTGCCGGAGTTGCAGCTTGTTGGATCCCACACCAGCATCTCCTCCTCTCCCTGTCCTGTTGTGTGTACCCCATTAACCTGGGTGAGCTTGTTTCAGTTAGGGAGCCTAGGACTGGAGAGGACGAGGGAGTATTTTATCACACCATATGGCTATGCTGCTGAGACTTTGTTCTTAGAAGCCAAAGGACACCCTGTTCTTACTTCCAGCCAGACAGGAAAGCTGTCCCCTGCCCTTCCAATGGGTGAGAGCCGAGCAGAGCCCAGAGGAGGAGAAAGTAGGTCCTCTTCAGCGGATGCTGGCAGTTACTGTGTTGGTGTTCAAGAATCTGGCCAAGTCCAGAATGAAAGCCCCAGAGCAGTCAGGGATCCTCGGACAGAGCCCAGAGTGTTAGTTTTTTTAAAAGAAGAAGCCTCTAGAAATTAAAGAAAACTCTGAACCTGTTCTTCCAAAAGGTGGCCAAGCCAAGTCAGGAGCTTCATGGTTTGAGAAAGTTTATCATTTATTGGCTTCAGGCATAAATAGTGGCTCACAGTGGTGTGACCTTGCCTAGTGCCAGCAGCATCCTGAACCACACTGACCTCCTACTGGCCATAGGCCCTGACCAAATGACAGTCATCTCTGTTTTTCATGGCCCTTGGATGCAAAATAAGAACACTGCCCATTTACCCACAGGATTTTTTTTTGTATCTGTGGAAGTCAGCTATATATGACAGGAAAGCTACCTGTGGGATTTTTGAAGGGATTGCATTTATTTTTTAAATGTCCTACATGTTGTTGATGCTTGGTAAAGAGCTCTCTCCCCTTTCTCCCTCTCCCTCCCCACCCCCACCCCCCACCCCCTCCAAACTGAAAGAACAACAGCTAACTGCTTGCTAGGCCAAGAGAACAGCAAAAACCAAAATACTTGATTTGTTCTCTTTAGTGAGTCAGAAGTCTGATCAAACGAGAGACCAAATGTCTCTGAAGGTGAAGGCCTCACCTTGGCCATCTGTGGACTGACCAGCTCTCAGGAGCTGACTCTTCTAGTGAGGTCAGAGATGATCTGGCACATTTGAATTGCAGTCCGGGAGATAAACAGAGCTCTGGGGCCTCTCAAGTAATCAGAGAATATTGCCGGGCGACTGACAGCTACATGGATCCCGTTTGTGCCTTACGATGCAGTTCTAGTCTTCAATAGCTCACTCCAAACACGGAAATTAAATTAAGCATTGTTTAAAATGCCTCAGATAATAATATAAATTTGTACTGAATGAGTTTAGTGTCATTTCCTTGTTTGGAATGGAAGGTGAGAAAACACAGGAGTGGAGGAAAGAGTAAATAGCTAACTCGATTAATCCTCCTGGAAGCGAATGGAGCCACACGAGCGACTTTTGTGTCTGTTTGGTTAATATTTTCCTGAAAATTGCTATTAGCTCTAACTGATTCAAATAAAAACCCACCGTCTAACGTTGCCAACAACTTAATAGCTGGAGTGCGGTCCGGAAGGTTTGCGGTGATGTCACAGTGGAAACGCAGGGGGCAGGGGTGTGCTGGAGCTTGAGATTAAAACCTGTCAGAGACAGACTGGAGCTAAGAAGAGGTGGGCTGGTCCTGAGAGAAAAGGGTCAGGACTGTGGCCTGGAGGTGATACAGGGTCTGTTCCACTAGTGCGTGGCTTTTTGTGACTCGTGAAGCACAGGGAAAGCCTTTGGGAGAGGATGGTAAGCCCCTCGAAGGGGCTGAGCGAGGCGGTATACACCTATATCCCGGAACTAGAAACTTGAGGCCAGCCTGGGCTACAGAGTAAGCTTTTGCTTCAAATCAAACGAGACAAAACCAGCTAATAACAAGAGAACGTCTCGCTCTGCTCACCAAGAGCCATGGTTATAGCAGCTGTCATCCTCCCTGGGAGCAAGGAAGACTGGAGAGACAAGGGGCGAGTCCCTGGCTACTCTCAGCCTTGGGGACTCTCTGTTGTGGAGGGCTTTTGCCTTTAACTCGAAGAGGCAGGATTCTTTTCCGTATTCTTCCAGGGAGTGTGGAGGGGAGCGAAGAGCAGATGTCCAGGGAAGAACGCCATATTGACCGGCAAGAGGCCTTCGGCTCCGAGGTTGCGTTACTCTAACCACTTCTGGGTGTTGAGTCCAGTGAGGCTGAGTTAGCAAGGACTAAAGATGATTCGGAAAAGGACCAACCTGGCCCAGAGCCTGGAGCCCCACCTTCCTGAGCCTGTGTGGTCAGGAAAATGAGAGGCTTCTGTTGCACAGCATGGTCTGTCTGATACCTCATGACAGATTTGTAAGCTGGTGGCTTGTATGGGATCCTGACGTTGCTGCTCCTTGGCTCTGAGCATGCTCTGAGCACAAAATACCGGGGGGGGGGGGGGGGGGGGGGCAAAGGCTGCTGGGAAAGGTTGACGATAACCTGTGAGTGGTCAATGTTTTCCTTCCAGGCAAGAGAATCACCCATTTTCACTTCTTAGTATGACTTTCAAAGGTTCAAAATTCCTATCCCGGAAATGTGAGCCGACACAGTAAACTGATCAGGTTTGCCGATTCAGACTATAGCTCACATCTCCCAGAAACGGAATTCAGGTTGACTCCTAACGTGAAAGATAACATTTAATGGGTCCATCTGAGGAAGCGGAGGAGGCTAGGCTTCCAGGAACTCTCTAAGGGGGGCTAATTAGTGTGGCTGAGGATCGGTTCAGGCTGCAGGGCTTAGGTAACTAAGGCAAGCAGGAAAGAACTCTGGGATTCCTGATGCTCTTCCAGCACCCACTGCACTAAGAAAAGCAAAATCTTTCTCAAACACTCATTTCCAGGAGAAATTTACAAGGTAGTTCCTTTGCCTGCTGTGTTCCTCTTTTTTGAGACAGAGTCTCACTCTGTAATCTGGGCTGACCTCAAACACAGTGATCCTCCTGCCTCAGCTTCCAGTGCTGGGATTTCAGGCATGTATGGCCCTGCTTGGCTTTCCATTACATCTTTTTGAATATTGTATATTGAGTAACAGTACGTTCCATTGGTCATACACTCATGTACTGTGAGGTCACCATGCTCATAGCTAAGCCATTATACATCTTTGTGGCTGAGGTAATGCCATGTTGCTCTATTGTGCTTTTACTCCATGACATTGAAAAAAGGCATGGATTATCCCTTTGTGGGAGGTGAGAGACAATACAGGAAGAACTGACTGTGTTTTCCAATGCTGACCATACCTCACATATTCTACAAAGGATTTCAGGTTGACGTGTAAAATGAAGGAGAATTTCATTTTGTTTTTATTTTTTACACCCCCCCCCATTCCAGTTGTCTCTCCCAGTACTTTCTCCCTCCACCCCCTCACTTGATCCCCCTTATTCTCATCCCCACCCACCCCTGTTAGCCCAAGAAAGACATCATTTGAAATGGGTCCATTAAGGCAGAAGCAGAGCTAAGCACGTCAGCTCTACCTTTGAGCAACATTCCCAGACCCTTGAAGACAGGCTTTAGTTAATCACTGGCAGGCCCTGAATGGTTGTCCATTCATAGCACAAGTCTCCACTAAGTGTCTCTGGCAGCCATATTCGATGCTAGTGGTTGAACTGAGAACCGTTTGTTTTCATCACAGATATGAGGACAAGGCAATGCTGTGAGAAACTCGCCTTGCCCGGCTTGTTGATCGTAGTAGGTGGCGGATGTCAGCACATAGCAAAACACTGGTAACGGAAAGAGATGCCAACAAAGGGGGAAAGACAGCACGGTTTTCACTGTTGTAGACTCGGCGGGGCAGTGGCCATGAGGCAGCAGCCCTTCTCTAGGAAGTTACAACCCATATTGTAAAGAAGGATCTACTGATCAAAATTAATATTAGCAACAAAGATCGCGCGTGCATCAGTGCAGGTTGTTACTTTATTTCATCTCTGCAGTAGCTTCGAAACCCAAGTATGGACTCAAAGTCTCTAGAGAAATCTGAAAGTCTGTGAACAATTTGGCCAAAAGAACGGCAACATTTTCCTTTCCCATGCATTTTCTTCACCACGTGCTTGTTAGCATCCACCATGTGCAAAACAAGGGACCTTGCAGAAAAGTAGCTCACGGTGTCAAACGAACAGCGAGACAAGGACATCAGCTCACTTAACAGATGAGTAAAATAATGAGGAGTTTCTGGGTATTAAATGTTCTGGGGAGGAAAAGAGCAAGGAGAAACAGACCTGGATCCATAGACCTAGCAGACAAAGCGAGGTGCAGTTATTTACTTATTTATTCCAGTGGCACCAAGGTTGAACTGAGGATCTTGTGCCTGCTTGTGGACTAATAGTCTATGCCCTAAGACTCGAGGTACAGTTTCTGAGCAAAGATCCGAAGGAGTCCAAGGAGAAGGTCCTATTGCATTTTATCTCCTGACTACACATCTAATACATCTGCTTTTCTTCTTGGATATCACAGCCTATTCCAAGCTACCATCCCTTCCCCTCTTTGCTTACTCTTTGGATAAACACCATGCCAACACGGCCGTGCCAACCACCGCAGCCTCTTCGAGCTCACCCTAGACTCTTGGTCACTCTCTGTTCTCACATGCTCATTGTCTCTTGCTATCACCTGAACAAGCACTACTCATTCAGGTCTCCAAGGAAGCCTGCCCTGATCTCCTTCTGGACTCAGTCCCACACTGTAGGGGTCATCTGTGTACTGTCTGCCTTTGCTCTATACTTGCCCAGATCCTGGAGCAGGTCTCTAGGCTAGAAAGGGTATATAGTGGGAGAAATGGCTCCATGGTTAAGATCACACACTGTTCGTGAAGTGGACCCAGGTTTGGTTCTCATCGCCCATATTGGAAGGCTCACAACTGCTTAAAACTCCAGTTCCTGGGCCTCTGGTGCCCTCTTCTGGCCTCCAGTGGTGCCTGCATTCACATGATACACATGCAGATAGAAAAGCACACATATCCACATAAATAAAAATAATTTTTAAAGAAAGAAATACAATCTGACAGACTTCAGCCTACTGGTCAGAAAACCAGTTAATACTGGTCAGCAACAAGGAACAAGGCTAATAAGTCTGTGCAAATGATAAAGGGTCAGAAGTTGCATTTATAGAAGTGATACTGAATAAAGACTATTATGAAGGAAGGGGATTTTAAGACTTACTGTGTTTGTTTATTTGTATAAAAAAAAAGTCTCATATAGTAAAAAACAGGCCTTGAACTTCTCTCTCCACCTCCTCGGTGCTGGGATTTCATGTGTCTGCCATCATAGTCAGTACTGGAGATAGAACCCAAGGCTTTGTAAATGCTAAGCAATCACTGTGCCAACTGAGTTACATCCTCACTCCCTATTTATCCTTCATTTAATTAATTAATTAATTAATTAATTAATGTTTATTTGTTTGCTTATAGATAGAATCCCTTGTATAATCCAAGCTGACTTGAAACTCACTTCATAGCCCTGGCTGAGCTCAAACCCCCAAGTGCAGGGTTTATAGGCATGAACCCACCACACCTTAGTTGAGACAAGCAGGGCTGAAGGGATGAGAATACTTTCTTTTTCAGAATTACCCATACCCAGTGTGATTCAGCCTACAGCATGAGCAGAACCACTCCATCCCACTGGATTGAAGCCTGTGTGATCTTAGACAAATTATGTTCCCTCCCTGGCTCTTCATTTCCTCCCCTGTAAAATGAGAATAACAGTCTCTGCCTCGGAGGAATACCATGGGAATTATAGCAATTCGTGCATTTTAAGTGCTCAGAGTGGTAGCTGGTATTAAATGACCGAATACAAGTTTGCGCTGTTATTTGTTGGTTGTTGTTGGCAAAAGGAATGACAGAAAGATCAGTGGCAAAGAGGTATTCATCAAATGCTGGAGCTGGACTTGACTGTGTCTTGCTAAAGAGAATAGGTTTTACTGTTGACTGTGAGCCTCAGGAGAACAGAGCACACAGTCTATTATTTGGTTGATATTAGTCTCAATTAGCATGGTGCCAGTATGTTCTTAAGATATATTTGTGGCCCACTCAATACAAAGGAAGTCATACCTGGCATACTGGAAATCTAGCCAACTATCAAGGCTAAGATATCAAGGAAGTCACAGATCTTGGAGAAGAACCTACACCTGCCACTTGACCAAACCAGCACAGTCCCTAACTCCACCCTAAGGGTTGTCCTCATCCTACAGGTAAGCGTAGGCCTCACTCCTTTCCTGTTGCAGAGGAAACTTCTGTTTGCAACAGATGGAGACCTTTACCGAAAACCACAACCAATCAAAATGCGGAGTATTGGAGCCCAGTCCCAATGGCTACATTTACAAAACATCCCCACACTTAAGTTCTCAGGGAGCAAGTTGGATGAGGAAGTGGAAAGACTGTAAAAGCCAGAGGATTGGGAGTTTGCCCTAAAACTGTGTCTATCATAAGCTACCCCTCCCCCACAAAGTCTCACCAACGTGACTGCCCAAATACTAGCTGAAGAAGAATAATAGATGTGCCAAAGTGTCTGTGTGTGTGTGTGTGTGTGTGTGTGTGTGTGTGTGTGTATGTAAGGGGCAGGGGAAGACAGGCACAAGACCTCAACCCTACACAAAGAACTACAGGCAACCAAGGCACGCTGAAAGCAGGAGACTATCGTCTTATTCAGAGAAGAGCACACAAATTGGTCACCCTGAAGACACACCTAGGAATAACATTATACACACTGAGGAACTTATGTTTAGTTATATATATATATATATATATATATATATATATATATATATATATACACACACACACACACATACACACATATATATACATATGTGCATGTAACAACAATGAACAATAATAGAAGTCATGAACTAAAGAGAAAGCAAGGAGGGATATATAGGAAAGTTTGGTGGGAGAAAATGAAAGACAGAAATAATGTAATTATAATCTTAAAAATAAAATATGAAATATTTGTAAAATGAATGTTTTTTTTTTTTTTTTTACCATTTTTCAATAACATATACACTATTCTTGTCACCAAGCTAATTTCTGCTTTTCAGAGGGGGTTTTGGAAGCTCAATTTACTCAAAGGTGGATGGCCAGTAAGTGGCAGACTGAGAATGCCTGGTTCCAGAGCTCTTCACTGCTACTCCAGAATAAATGAATGTTCTGCTGGTTTTCAGAGTTTGAACACAGGTAGTAGTAGGTATGGTGGTGTGTACTCAGGGAGCAAAAGGTACTGTGAGTTCTAGGCCAGCCAGCACTACATAGTGATGCCCACCCCCATCTACAAAATTAAATTAGAATTAAATATAAATAAAGTTGGAGCGTTCTCAAGAATAAAAATCAAAAATAATTCTGGGCAGGAAACACCAGTTTTCACCTAAGTAAAAAAAAAAAAATCTTAAAGGCAAGATAGTGGAGACAAAGAACCTACTTAGAAGCAAATAAGAACACAGGAGACAGGGTGTGAACCTGAGATAAAGTAAGTTCTTGTTGCCAGAAGTCCAGAGCAGGTGTTCTCAAGTGTTCCTTTTCTTAAGGGACTGATGCACAGTATGGCCTCTTGCTTTCTAAAGCTCATGGTGTTATCCCAGTGTGGTGCACATACCTGTAATCCCAGCACTCAGGGGGCTGAGGCAGGAGAATCACAAATTCAAGGCCAGCATGGACTACAAAATGAGACTCTGTCCCAGATAAACAAAAATGAAGAAAAGAAAATTGGGTGTTTTGATCTCAGGGAACTGTCATGAGGTTCTAATGAAGCAGTGTTCAGGGTACAGATGAATGTGCCAACCTGCACAAGCCTTACCAAACTTTAGGATAGATGTTTCTGGAAGTGCATTCCAGACCCAGGTTATGAGTCTTTTTTTGGCACAGAACAAGTTTTCTGCAAATTCAGGACACCCACCAGTCATGATAGTATCCAAAGTCAAAAAGCCTTCATAGCCTGACAGTCCCCGAGAGCCAGACTACAGAACACCAAGACAAGGCCATGGGTGGACGAGGAGGATGCTGGTAGCTCATACACAAAAAATATTTTTCCCCCGGGAGCAACAGACTATGTTGTTCTTACATCCCACGTGGCTGTTTGTTTGTTTTGTTGGTGGTGGTTGTTTTTCCAGACAGGGAGTCTCTGTAGCCCTAGCTATCCTAAAATTCTCCAGGCTGGCCTCAGACTCAGAGATCTGCCTGCCTCTGCCTCTGCTTCTGCCTCCCAAGTGCTGGCATTAAAAATATGTACTACCATGCCTGGCTTTGCCTCATGTGTTTTTGTTTTATTTTGTTGTTATTGTTGCTACTGCTGCTCTTGCTTTAAAGAAAAAAGTTTTGTTTTTTTTTTTTAAATTTAATGGTGTGTGTGTGTGTGTGTGTGTGTGTGTGTGTGTGTGTGTTTTCCATCTAATAGAGTCTTTACTGTCTTTACTCTAGTAAGGAATTGCCTGTACTTTTTCCCCACAAAGCCTTTTATGTAGCTCAGGCGGTGAGGAGCCAGCCAGCCTGCTTCCATTTTAGGCTTGAAAGCTGTCTTATAGTAAAGGCAAACTAGGTTCATTTCTGCTTTTGATTAAATCTGTTTCTCAAGGATTGGGCTATGCCCCATCTGTAACCTTAACTGCAAATGGTTCTGTACTGCCTGTTCCAGGATATAGCAACCAGGCCTTTGTTTTAAAAAGTTATTTTTAACCCTCTTGCAATCTTACCTTTGTTTCAAAAGATTGTTTGACTACCTTGTTCCGAGTACCTTGTTAACACCATCTTATTATCATGCCTTTGTTTCAGGAGGTCATTATGACTACCTTCTTATGCTTCTGTTCTGCTCCTGTAACCCAGCCTATTTTGCATGCCAAATTCCACCCCCTGAGTTATAAAAACTTTGTATTCCTTTCATTCAGTACTGATTTTTTTTGAACCCTGATTTTAGGGAGAGATAGCCCATGCACACACACACACACATATATATATATATATATGTGTGTGTGTGTATATATATATATAAATATATATATATGTGTGTGTGTGTGTGTGTGTGTGTGTGTGTGTGTGTGTGTGTGTGTATGCATGCACACACATATGTTTAATTACTCTGGCTATGATGATTGGGTTGGTTGTCTTCCCTGGGATCTTTGGGATTAACATTATCCTTGACCTCATCGCTGTCTTGCTTTGCCCCATGAGTGATGGGAGTGGAGGCCTGAACCCCCACACCTGGCTAAATACCACATTTCTTAGAAGTTGTTGAGGAGGCAGTTTGCAATCTCCTTCAAATGCCAGATGAGTCGTCAGCTTCCAGGTGTTAGAGCTCAGAGGTTTTGTTCAGGGATGGATTATCTATAAGATGTTCCTTCCTGGAGAGAAACATGGCTCACCTACTGACCAGGGAGAGCAATGGCTCACCTACTGACCAGGGAAAACAGAACACCTGCACCTGAGGGAGACCCTTCCCTTTTACACACTTGCATTTTATTTTATTTTATTTTCAGCAACCAGAAGAATTTTGGGGGCTGTGTTTTTGCTGTTGTGTTGCACTTCACTGTAGCCTCTGTCTGGGAGGAAATGGGGTAAGTAGGCTGTGGTGATGGGCAGACCCTGCTACTCCCAACCATGTGCCCTCTGTTGTGAGGGAGAGGAGGGGTAGGTTGGAATAGGAGTAGGAATTCGGAGATTAATCTGGGGCTACCTGCTCCTCAGAATGGTTGACAACTTATGAAATATAAAGTTTCTTCTAGCAAGTAGTTCCTTTTAGGGAACGCATACTTCACAGAATGAGCTCTTGTCCCTGGGCAATAACCCTAAAAAGATTCAGCCTCAAAAATGTGGTCCATAGTGACCAGTGTCCAGGAATCTGAGTCGCAACAGGGACACCATTTCAGAGGGCCTGAGCAGACAGGGGACCATTTACCTCAGCGTCCTTGAATGTTTATAATGCCAGGACTAACCATCAGAGGCCGGGAGAGGGCACGTGATTTCCCTTGCTCGGTTGTCCTAAATGGTAGTCCTGCAGAAACCGATTATACTAATAATATTTTCACACACAAAAGGAAAGGCACCATTGCTGGATATTTTGTTTTGAGCAAGTGTCATTTTTGCCCCCATTGGAGGAAATTTTAAATGTAATTTTGTTCTTTCCCTTACCTCAAAAAATTATTCTCAAATGGCCCAGTTACAAGAATCTCGTAGTGAGTTTTCAGGACTAAGATGTAGGTAACAGCGTTTGACCCGGTTGCTTTCAGCCTCAGGTGGGTTAGCTTTTGTAGCCCCCAATTCAGAGGCCTGCCTGGTTCATTTCCTGTCTGAGCAGGCTTGCTTGGTTTCAGTCTGTGTTCAGTGTTGCAGGCCCAGTACAGTCTCTGCTGGCACTGGCTTGCTTGCCTCTCACACAGCAGCTTCCTGTGACACGCCCTATTGCTGCAGTTGCTTCCGGCTCACACATAAGCAAGAAGACATCTAGGCCACATCACTTAAACCAACCAAGCCACAACACGACAATCTCTGTACTCTCCTCATTTTGACCTGCCCCCACCCTACGGGAGTGATGTGGCCCAAAACCCTTCCTCCTTCAGAGTGATTCCTAGTAACCCCCAGAGTCGTTTTTCTAATTAAATAAACCTCATCTCGTCTAGCTTCCTGGTCAGCATTTTGAACCCCCTACAGATGGGTCTGAAGGATTAACAGCAAATCCTCCTCGACCTAGCTCTGGCAGATGGGCGGCATGTGTCTGATAAATACTCGGATGGGGCTGCTTCCTCCTGTTCCTAACAGATAGACAGAACACCCAGCAAATTAATTTTAAAATGGTGCCCCTCGCAACCCTTAAGTGGCAAAGGAGGCCAAACACAAATGATATGAATTTCATATGGGGAGCACATTATCACTTCACAATAACTGAGAAAAATAACCTGTAGAGTAATCGGGACCTCAGGGGGAGGCTGGGTCAGGAGGTTTACGCTCAGCCTGGAGAGCAGGCCGCTGGCACCCCTGGGGTCTCACCTTCCTGTCCTGTGCTCATTTGCATGTCTTTCTGCTTTAGCCTTTCCTCCTAGCCGCTTTTGGAATTTGAAGGACCGGAACACAGTACCTGTATGCATTCTGTGTTAGAAAAAGGCTGGATGTGCCAAGGGAAGGCACAAACATGTCGTTAGAAATGTTTGCATTGAAGGATTGAGGACCTGGCCGTCTGTCGCTTCGTGAAAAGGGAAAGGTGACTTCAGCTATGGGAGAAGGTTGACTTATTTAGGAAAAGCTATTTTGAAACCCGGCGCGCTCCAGCTCTGTCGATCCAAGTCTCAGAGACTAGGCTGTAAATGCCCAAGTCTCACTTCCCCTCTGAGAAGTGCAAATATCTACATTCAGCATTAAGAGCTATGCATGACAGGCAGTGGTGGCACTTGTACTTAGGGGACAGAGGCAGGCAGACCTCTGTGAGTTGAAGGCCAGCCTGGTCTACAGAGCAAGTTCCGGGACTGCCAGGGCTACACAGAAAAACCCTGTCTCAAAAAACAAACAAACAAAAAACAAAAGGAGCTATGCTTTAAACCCCCTAGCACCTAGATACATATCGGGGAGGCTCCTCTCTACATACAAAGAACAGGACCCAGCCCTAGAGATCACTTACCTAAGGATATACAGCTACTTTCTTAAAGAGAGCACATCCAGTTCTCTTAGAGCCTTTATTAGGCCTCTGCTGGGATGGTGTGGTCTGCAAACAAACTTGAATTCCTATGAAGTGACTGCAGGGATTCCTGGAGATATCTAACTTGAGGTGGCTGTCTGAGGGCATCGTGGGGATTTGTAGGACAGTGTGGATTAAGAATCCTGGTCTGGTTCTAGCTGACCACCATATCCTCTGTGCCTTGCTTAGCTTCACTTTTCTTCCTAAAGAAGGTGACTGGATGTTTATGTTTTGCTCTGGACTGTCTTAGTTTGTACCTCTTGTCCTCAAAGGGAAGTGGTCTGCGTGACAAACTACAAGTCACCTGACATGTTTTTATTGCTTACTTCTGGCACTAGGGAGCCAGCATAGGCTGCAGAGCCTTTATGTGTTTTTTTCACACTGTGTTTTCACGCTTCATCCAAATCCTGCTGATACAAGGAAGGTGTTTAGTAATTGACATGTGTGTGTGTATGTGTGTGTGTACATGTATGCACGTACATACACATACATACGTATGTATTTTATGGTACTAGGAACCAAACTAAGAAACCTCTAGCAATGCAAAGATCATGCCATATCACTGAGTTCCACTCCCAACAGCATATTTAAAATGTTTTTAATTTACTCAATTTTTATTTGCATATGTGCATGTGTTTGCCATGTATGTGTGGTTACCCTCAGAGGCCAGAAGAGGGTGTCTGACCTCTTGGAGCTAGAATTACAGGCTTTTGCGAGCCACCCAAAACTGATGCCAGGAGCCAAACCCAGGTCCTCTGGCATCAAGAAGCACTTCTAATTAATGAACTCTTTCTGGCCCTCTGATTCATATATTTAAATTTTTATTGTTATATTATTTCTATGCATGTATGTGTGTGTATATATGACATGTGTATGTGAATGCCCAAGAAGACCAGAAGAGGCATGAAGCCTCCTGGAATTGGAGTTACATGTGGTTATGTGCTGCCTGAGTTGGTGCTGGGAACCAGACTCAAGTCCTCTGGACGAGCAGGAGTTTAACCTAGCTTAGCTTATGGGGAGCCATTTCTCTACCCCACAACTTGCATGTTTTGAATGAGTAAAATGTATGACCTCAGAAGAGTGAATTTTCCTGTTTGATTTAAACATTGTTTAAAATTACATTTATTTATGAAATGTATGTGCACATGAAGAAGGTCAGAGGACAACCGTTAGGAGTCGATTCCCTCCTCCCACGTTGTGAATCTTGGGAACTGACTCTGGCTTGGCATGGTTGCCTGTACCTACTTAAACCACCACACCACCTGTTTGATTGATTTGATGGATTTTTTTTTTGACAAAGTCTTACTGTATGACCTAGGGAGGCGTTGAACTAATGACCTCCTGCCTTAGACTCCTAAATGCTGGATTTCAAGATTTAGGTAATCTGCAAAAAGAAAGACTTCTGCCTTTGCTCTGCCTCTGTGTCTCTTGTCCCTTGGACAAGTCCCTTAATTGTTCTGAGCTGGATGCTCCTCCTGGACTCATCCTGACTGATAGACAGCAGAGCCAGCTCTGCCAAGAAGCATCAGTCACCAGAAGAGAAATGCAAGTCAGAACCATTTGAGCTACTTGTGTTTGCCTATTCCAGTGATACAGGACAGAAAATGTGTGATGCTGTGGGTGGAGTGTGATCTAGGTACCAAAGCACCCTGCTGGGGCAACTCAGAGAGTGCTGCCTCTTGGGAAAGCATCTGGGGAAATCTGACACTTCCACGGTGACCCAGCAATTCCAATTACAGGATTTTTTTTCCTATAAAAACACTAATTGCTGTAGAAATGGCTATGTATGTCAACCAGAAACTAGTTAAATGAGTTATCAAACCTCCATTGAGAGAGAGAGAGAGAGAGAGAGAGAGAGAGAGAGAGAGAGAGAGTTTTTATGTAACATAGAATGATCTGCCAGATGGATCATCAAGCTGAAAGCAGATCTAGAGCGTGCCCAGTACACTCCCAAATTTTTAATAGGGATGAGTGTGATCAATGGCAGAAATACAGATGCTTAGATGTACATAAAACATGTCCTGGAGTGACACCCGATCCACACTGTGTACCCTCGAGAGTCTGGGAAACAAGTGTGGAAGGGAAAAACTTCTTTATAGACCCTCCATGAGCTCTGCGGATGGAATCAGCAACTAGCTCACTCAAAAGAAAAAACAATAAAGAGCCTTCAGTGGCTGCTTGTGCTTCTACACTAGTGGCTCACACCTGTGGGTTGCAACCCATTTGGGGGGTCAAATGGCCCTTTCACAGGGGTCACATATCAGCTATCCTGCATATCAGATATTTTCATAATGATTTATAAAAGTAGCAGAATTACAGTTATGAAGTAGAGACAAAAAAACAATTTTATGGTTGGGAGTCATCACAATGTGAGGAACCGTATTAAAGGGTAGAAGCATCAGGAAGGTTGAGGACCACTGTCTGGATGATGCTGAACTAGGCATGAAGATTTGCTGGTGTCCTTGTAATATTCCATATGCTCAATTCCTGTAATGGACATGCAATGAGAAAGATTTTTTAATTGGTAAGTGACATCTGTCAGTAAAATAATAATCTGTCCAATCTGATAATTTTATGAAAAAGATACAGTGAACATATAGAAGAACATATTTTGGTGCTTAGAATCAGAAATCCACATCTTTATAGCTACATCTTAGTAGTTAGTCTAAAGATGATAACCATAGACAAAAAGATTGCATATTAAAATAATAATAATAATAATAAAAAGAAGAAGAACTAAGTTTACTGTTGTAGTCAATTCTTCTATCATAGTTGTTCCTGACTTTGGCTTCTGGTTTGTATTTACCAGGCAGCCCACAGTGTTAGTATAGGGCATAATTTCCTGAAGCTAAACAAATGCAATGGCCTGAGACTCAGACCATGTTTAGACTCCAGTACTACAGTTACTAACTATGAGATATTGAGCAAATGACTTAATCCCTTTGGTCCTGAGCCCCTTGTTTATAAAATGAGATTGTCCAGACACACAGAAGAGCTGTAGAGGTGACCAGAGAGCGCTCATCCAGAAGGCTTGGTGTAGCCACTGGGGTACAATGAGCTCTCTTCAGGAGTGACATCATCTCTGTCATCATTGTGCTCCTTCGTCTGTCTCCCTAGCTTAATTATAAGTGACATCAGCTGCCTTTTTAAAAGCCAGTTCTCGTTTACAGCATGCCTGCTATGCAAATAAGCACTAAGAAAGTCTGACTGCTTCATAGATCTTACATACAAGACATCAAAATGTCTCTTAGATCCAGCCCTTTATGAAGATAAAACATAACATCTTATAAACAGTATAATTAGATCCCAAACAGGGTAAATAATTTAGTTTTAAAATAGTCTTTCTGTAAAGCACAATACTTTTGTTCTTGACAAGGTATAAATGGCCAGGCAGTGGTGGCGTATGCCTTTCACAGTCCCAGGACTTGGGAGGCAGAGACAGGTGGAGGTGGATCTCTGAGTTTGAGGCCAGCCTGGTCTGCAGAGCAAGTCCCAGGACAGCCTGCAGAGAAAGCCTGTCTCAAACAAAACAAAACAAAACAAAACAAAACAAAACAAAACAAGAGATCAGCATAAGGGCTGGAGAAATGGCTCAGAGGTTAAGAGCACTTGTTCTTGCAGAGACACAAAGTTTGATTCCCAACTCCTACATGGCAACTCACAAACATTAGTAACTCCAGTTCCAGGGGATCTGATGCCCTCTTCTGACCTATGCAGACTCCTGTACACATGTAGCACACATATGTACATTCAGGCAAAACACTCATACATGTAAAGTAAAATTAAAAAACAAAACAAACCAGAAAAGCAAAGTGGGGGACTGAGAGACAGCTCAGTGGTTAAGAGCGTGGGCTGTTCTTCCAGAGGATCCAGGTTTCCTTTCCAGCACCTACAGGGTAGCTCACAACCCTTTAACTCCAGATTCAGAAAATTCAGTAGTTTCAAGGGCACTATATATACCCATACACATAGAATAAAAATAAGTCCTTTTTTTTTTTTTTTTTAATCATTCCACCATGGAGGAGAGAGGGCTATTGAGGCCTGAGTCCTAGCTGAAGAGCTGTTGGTAGTTGGTGGCTACTGTGTAAGGGAGAGTCACTTTCCTTGAGGGAAAGTGATTTCTTTTGTTTGTTTTGTGAATTTGATACAAACTAGGATCATCTGGGAAGAGGAAACCTTAAGAGAGGAAATGTCTACATTGGATTGTCCTGTGGGCACAGCTGTCAGGCATTTTTCTCCACTGATGATAGATGTGGGTGGGCCCAGCTTGCTGTAGGCAGTGCCACCCCTGGGTGGGTCACCTTGAGTGGTGTAGGAAGGTAACCATGGGATGCAAGCCAGTAAGCATTGTTTCTCCACGGTCTCTGTTTCACTTTCTGTCTCCAGACTTCTGCCTTGACTTCCTGCCCTGTCTTCCCTCAGCAATCAGCTGTGATTGGAATGGGTAAGCCAAATAAATCCTTTGTCCCCAAATTGCTGTTTGTCGTGGTGTTTCATCATACACTAGTAAGCAAACAATGACAAGGTGGACACTTGTAAGCTACACCCCACAACCACATGGGTGCACAACCCGGACTCACTGAGTTCAAAATAACAACAACTGAAAAGTGCAGAAGTTAAATGTACAAGGATAGCATTCAGTTCCATCCTCTGTTGTTATTGTTACACCGTTGTTTAGGTCATCTCCCTCTGTGTTCATTTCTAAGATATGATACAAAATAAAATTATTGTTTTTCCTTAGAAGATTTATTTATTTATTTATATTATGTATGTGAGCACACTGTCACTATCTTCAGACACACCAGAAAAGGGCATCAGATCCCATTACAGATGGTTGTGAGCCACCATGTGGTTGCTGGGAATTGAACTCAGGACTTCTGGAAGAGCAGCCAGTGCTCTTAACTGCTGAGCCATCTCTCCAGCACCTCTTATTGTCTTTGTAAATATTTATTTGTTTTTGTATGTATGAGTGTTTTCCTGAAGGGGTGTAAGGGCATCATGTGTATGTCTGGTGCCTGAGGAGGCCAGAAGAGGGCATTGGATTTTTTTGTAACTGGAGTTACAGACAGTTGTGAGCCTCCATATGGGCGCTGGGTACCAAATATGGTTCTTATGGAAGAGCAGCTTTGCCACCCAGAACCCAGTGAAGCTTCTCAGAGTTGCTGGGGACAAGGGATCCTGTTGTTATTTGTTCTATGTAGGACCTCATACTACCCTTTAATAAAAAAAAAAAAAAAAAAAAAAAAAAAAAAAAAAACAGAGTTTCCTATATATGATCTTGGAAGCCAACAACTTTTGAAGGTCTTCAGGACTGACGGCTAATTTACTAGGACCAAAAGGGAGGCCCCACCTCCCAAGACGCCAAATACACTGTCGGCTCTGTAATATTCTAACAGAACACCTGGCATAAGTAACTTCGAAAGAGGAACCCAATTATGCTGACACACACCTGAAATCTGGCACTATAGATATTTGACTTTGGATGGCCAAGGCAGGAAAATTTTAAGCTCAAGGCCAGTCTAGGCTATGTGTCTCAAAAACAAACAAATGAGTAAATATAAATAAAAAGGGTAAATAGTTTTTGGAACATGACTTCAGATGTTCCAGGCAAACGAAATTATAGCTTTCGGCTTGTGGAAAGGCATAGTATCATGATATAGAGCGCTTACTTCTTAGTGGTCCACAAGCTCAGAGAGAGGAGGGGACTCCTGTCCCCACACATTCCTCAAGCACATGCTCCTAAGGACCTAAGTTCAAGTAAACCCAACCTCCTAGATTTCTCCACCACCAACTGCCTCATCCATTGGGGGATCAACACTGGCACTTTTGAGGGACATCACAGAGTCACAGGAGTGGCTGGTGTGGTGGCTCACACCTGCAATCCCAGCACTAGAGATGGGCAGGTGCTAAGATGTGATGTGTGGATCACCATGAGTTTGAAGCCAGTCTGGGTTATAAAATGAGAGTTCCAGGACCCCTGGGCTACTGAGTGTGACACTATCTACAATACAGAACAAAACAGACTAAAAACACAAAGTCTTACCGTAATACCCAGGATGCAAGCAGCCCATGAGTCAGCTCGGTGATATAAACCAGCTCAGGTCACCATTACTGTCACGATTAAATTACTTTCTGCCTTTGATTAAAGTCCTAAAAGCTACATTTTGTCTCATCTGTGTTGTTTTTCTTTCCTATATTTAAGACAGAGACTGGAGAGGGGTTGTTGTTGCTGCTGCTACTGAAGAGGGGTTGTTGTTGTTGTTGTTAGTGCCTTTAATTTAAACTCACTCGGTATTTTTCTGAATTCTTTCTTTTCTTTTAGTTGCTGGAGCTTGAACCCTGGGCCTTGCACACGCTAGTGAGTACTCTGCAAGTGAACTGCCTCCCCCACCCCCCCCCCACCCCCGGTCTACACTCAGGTTGGTTTTCAAGTGTTCACAGAGCAAATGGTTACTGCTTAAGAGGAATTTTCACGAGTGGACTCTGACCAACCCCTGCAGTATCGCTTGACTTTACCTTGTTCCTCTGCAACCCCCAGCCCCAAACACTGGCGTCTGACTTAGCTCACTTGGTAGCTTTGGAACTGACCCTCCTTCATTGTTGAATTCCCTAACTGCTGACCCAAAACTTGGACAAGTTTCTTAAATTTGTGATGATTTCCTATGGCCATAGACATGTTCTATGTCATAACTATGCTAAATAGAGATACAGATAGTATTTGTTCATGGAGCTCGGGGGCTCGGGGCTGGCTCCATGCCAATGATCGTATAAATAGTAGACCTCAGAACATGCTGGCTGCCACTACTGTGGAAAGCCCAGGATTTTATCCAGAACACTCTCCTTTTCCATACAGGCTCCTTTCCTTTTGCTCATCTTTTGGAGTTCAGCTTTCTCTAAACACATCGTGTAACCCAGCCAAGACAGTGCAGGCCTCTCTAGCCCCCTTGCCAGTTCTTATGTATAGCATGCCATGTTTATGGACACATGACAAATGTCACCAGCATAGGTACTTAGCGAGTTCATCATTCTGCTGGCAGTACTAGTAAAACATACGGACCAGAACAAGTTGTCAATAGGTGTATGACATAGAGTGCCCAAAGAACCTTATAGACCGCCAGGTGTGGTGGCACATACCTTTAATCCCAGCATTCGGGAGGCAGAGTCAGGCAGGTCTCTGTGAGTTCCAAACCAGCCTGATACACAAAGCAAGTTCCAGGACAGCTAGGACTATTACACAAAAAACCTGTCTTGGGAAAAAAAAATCTTCTAACAAATAATAATAAATGCTGATGAACATACTATAGACATACCTGCACACCACTGCTTATTATACATGTGCCACCCATAATAGCTACAAAAAAAATCAAGCCAGATGTCCAACAACAGATGTATGGATAAAAAAAAACATGCTACCTAGACAGAATGGATTTTATTTGCTGTAAAGAAAAAAAAACAAAAGCAAAAGCACGCTGTTTTCAGGAAAATAAATACACTTGGAATTCATTATGTTAAACAAAATAAACCAGATTCAAAAAGAGAAAAGACACATGTTTCTCTTATATGTGGAACCTAGATTTAAGTTATATATACGTACATGCATGCATATATACACATGTGCATGTATGTGTTTGGGAGGATATAGGTCATGAAACTAGAAAGGAGATCATGAAAGGGGAGAAAGATCTGAAAGGGTGGTGAGGAGAGAATGCGGGAGGACTTGTGATAAGAGAGGCACTGGACAGCATTCAGGAGGGGGATGCATTAGAATAAAATATAATTTCCCATATGTGTGAAAATACCACATCGGAGCCTATTATTTTCCATGAAAACTTAGAAAGGGAAAGAGGAGGAGGAAGAAGAGGAGGAGGAAAAAGAAAAAGGAAGAGGAGAAAGAAGAGGAGGAGGAAGAGGGAGAGAGGGAGAGAGGTAGAGAGGGGGCGAGAGAGAGAGCGAGAGAGAGAGAGAGAGAGACAGAGAGAGAGAGAGAGAAAGTGGGCCACTCGGAGGCAGTCCTCAGCTGAGATCTCTGAAATCAGCCCCCTGTGTGGAGGCCTCTTGACATTCAGTAGTGGTGATCCAGTAGAGGATGGACAGCTAGGATGACCTTGAGATGGATTTAAAACTTGAAAAAAAAAAAAATATATATATATATAAACGTCAATTGTACTGATAAAGCACTATCAAAATACCTGAGGAAGAAAAGTACTGAGACCTCTTGTGTTCTTTGGATCCCTCCAGCTGTTATTTTTGACAGATATTAGTTAATTCCCACCCACAGAGATGAATAAAATACATTCACGGCGGTGAGAGGGGTGGTGACATTGAACCTGATCCTCTGTGTTTTCTGCACACGGTGACCTCGCTTGTCCCGCCCACTCTTAACTCCTGAACTGCCCTCTTGTCCTTGCGCTTATCAGGAAGCACATCAGGAAGGGTGGTTTGGCAAGAGCGCTGCTTTCCTCCTTGTTGTAAAAACTCCAGCTGCCTGACTTAATAAGTTGGAAAACTTACAGTAGGCTTCTGGTTTCATTGCTTCCTCAAATGTACGGTATGTCATCACTGCCCTGACATGTGTATGCGTGCTGTCTGTTGGAAGAGGCAAAGAGCAGGACGCAGCTCCTGACTTCGCCACTTCCTTATTTTTTGTCCCAAGTTTCCTCTCTGGCTTCCATAGAGCTAGTATTTTCTCAGTTACCAGCTTGCTCTCTCCCCCAGTAGCACAACCACGTTGCCTCCCGCTAGAAAATGCCCAGCATTGCTTTCCCCGCTTGCAATTGCCTTCCAGGACTGTGAACTCGAAATGAATCTCAGACATGCACGTGTCTCTTGGAGATTCTTCAGGCCTTCGCCTCACTTGTCAAATGAGAAAAGCAACCAGGACTCGGCGCGTGAGGCCCAGGCATGCCCCTTATTCTGTGCCCAGCCCTCTCTAAAAAATGAATCATATAATCACCCAGTTCTTCAGCTTCCACCATTTTGCCGTGTCCTAAAAATAATAAAGACACAGGTGCCCTTGGGGATGCTAGTCAAAGGAAATGAGTAGCCCAGGCTTCCGGTGAGCAACTGAAGCAGGCAGGCAGACTCCTGAGGGAGGGAGCCTCACAGGCCCAATTGCCTGGCGCCCTCAAGGACCCTGCCCCCAAGGTGAGCACACAAAGCTTCGTGTGTTCTGTGTGTTCTTCGGGGACCTTTTGCCCCATTTCCCCCTCACTGTGCTTTGAAAATTAACTGCCAGAATCTGGTCATTATGGCTTCATTAACTATTCCTTGTAATTGCACCAGTCATAATTAATTCATCTGTTATTCACATGGGTGACATACAGACACTGTAATAGATTTTCCTCGGGGAATTCCACACTTTAAATGATATTGATGGCACTTTTCAGAGATTTAAAGACAAACAACCAGAGTAGAAATTCATTTTTTGTGTAAGTAGCTAGGAGTTATTATAAAAAAAAAATGACACGGAAGCATAAAAAAATGCCACTGTTTATTTAAAATCCTTTACTTTTTACAAATGAGACCAAAAAGTCAATGAATAAGCCTTTCCTCCTACCTCCAATAGATATTTTTTCTTTTCTTTCCTTCCTTTTTTTCTAAAAATAAAAAAATTATATTTATTCTATATGAATAAGTATTTTGTTTTGCCTGCATGTATGATGCACATGGCTTGTACCTAGGAGGCCAGAAGAGGGATTGGCTCCCTTGGCACTAAAATTACTGATGGCTGTGAGCCACCAAGTGGGTGCTGGGAACAGAACTGAGTTTCTCAGCAAGAGCAACAAGTCTTAGTTGCCAAGCCATACCTCCAGTGCCACCCCAAACCCTAACCCCTAATCCCCAACCCCAAAACCCCAAGCTGTGCCTTTTTGTGACAAGTTCTCACTCTAATACTGGAACTTATTATGTAGCCCAGGTTAGCCTCAAACTTTCAGTGATCTCCTGCCTTAGACTCCTGTGTGATGAAATTAAAGGCATGAGCCCAGATTTCTGTTTTTTCCAATACAAAGTAAAGTCATTTGTATACAAAACAGATATCTCTACACAAGTGCATACCAAGCTATGTAAGTAAATATACTTGAATAGACTTCAGGGTCAAACCCTTCAGGCTTCCTTTATTTGCCCATGAATCATTGATTCTTTAACACTCTACTCTATGCTGACTTCCTCATGTTTAATTTATGTTAGAGTTCTTTTTCTTTCTCTCTTTCTTTTTTTATGAAACCAGTGCATGGAATCTAGATAAAACATCAGGGACTCAAATATCATACACTCTCCAGCCCTTGTCCTTGAGCCCTTCAACGAATGTATCCCTGCACTCCCCCCTTTTAAAACTGAATGAAAATTCCACACGGCTGAATATTTAAGCAAATACTTAATCATTGGTTATCTGGTGGAAATCTCAAGCCTATGATGACAGACACACATTTAAGCGGCAGAAGTGAAGCAGTTGTCTACAATTCAGGCTAACAGCTGAACTCAGCCACCAGCTCTGTCTGAAAGAACTCAGCCATGGAGAGAGGAAGAAAACGTCCCTTTGGTTTGTGTTATTCTGTAATTGCTTAATACCCACTTGACTCAGAGTAGAATCACAAACACTCAGGGTTTGGTCTCTTGGAGATTACCGATTCCACCCTTTCGGTTCTTCAGATACGAACGATGAGCCAAGGTATAATAATGTCTTGCCCAGGTTATCTGTAGATGGCAGCCCACTCTAGTCCCATGCCCTGTCTCCTAGTTTCTGGCCCAGCACTCATCCAACAGATCTCATCCTGTCTTGGCTCCATGGCTTCCATAAATTGAGGACTTGATGCCAACATGGAACAGCATGATAAACTTAGAGGAAGGCACCAAGATGCCACACAAACACAAGCAACATCTCAAAGACTGAGTACCAAGTACTTCGTTCTTGACTTACTCTCCAGGATTTAAAGTAAGGCAGCTTTTTCAGGCTGATTGGTGGACCACGACTGTAAAGGACTTTCCTACTGTGTGTAGACTCTGGAGTCAATCCAAACAAAGAGTCCTCAAAAATTATCATTCCTAACTGATATCCAATTATAACCCCTTGGGGTTGGGAGGGAACCTTTTAAGAGCCACAGGAAACTTGGAACCTTATTGGAGTTTAAAATCTTGCTAGTGCTAAAGTACACCAAGGTAGGTACCAACTTGGGTACTCGCAAGCAAAACCGATAGATGACATTAGCTCTTCATGAGGAAACACACTGGGTTCCAAGTTCTCTCAAAGGAGTGCCTATCTCCCAAGGCTTTGGATTCATCAAGCAGATAGCCTAATGTTTGAATAAGAATGTCTTTTTTTTTCCTCTTCTATTTCTGCCAGATGGGTGTGATCTGTTTTAAAGACAGCTCAGAATACCAACTGGTAAGATCACCCGCCTTCTCTGCTTGGCCACCCAATACCTGGTATTTTAGGGTTTTGGGTTTTTTTTTTTTTTTTTTTTTTTTTTTTTTTTTTTTTTTTTTTTTTTTTTAGTTTTGTTTTGTGTTTTTGTGTTTTTAAATCAGGATTTCTCTCCCAGTTTCTGAGCCCTGTCGTTCACCCTGAGGGTGGGTGGTTATTGTAAACGACCCAGGGAAGGCTGAGGTTCTGCATTCTCCTGGCTAGAACAGAGGACCCAGACTGAGGTCAAAATTATTATGTGGAGATTAAAGCGTAGAATTTAATTATGTGTTCTGTTGCTCCCGGTACATTTATTAATTTAGCAGTACAAACTGACTGGGGCTAAACAAGCAGGACTGATTAATTTGCAAAGACATCTAGGTAACAGATTGTGATCAAAGTGGGGACCTGATCCTGTTAGATTGAAATGTGTCGTTGTATGCCGAATGAAGGACACGCAGCAGCACGGTTTTATCTTTATCAATGCTGTCCTCTGAAGGAGGGGAACAGGCCTGCAGATACTAATCAGGGCTGAGGCCCTGCCAGTCAATAATTACCCACTGTCTCATCATAATCCCGGAACTAAGCCCCTGCCCAATCCATCTGGGACCCTTTTCCCATCTATTGCACAGCTCAGGAGTACGTGTGTAAGCTATTGCCTCTGCTTGTGCTGTCTGTCCCCCGAGTATAGATTCATGGCAGTGACCAATTAGATTGCCGTGTTCTCTCTCTCTCCTTTGCTTCCAAGTTGCTCCCAGAGCTCCTTGCTCAGCACTGGTAGCTAAGCACAGATGCATCCAGTGCAGTATCCACCCACCTCTATGAACTGTCTCACAGGAGTGATGGCTTTGCAGGTGTTCTGAAAAGAGAGGCAACCCTACACCCCTGGACCTTGAGGCTTCCTTAAGCCACCCTCCACCTGCCACCTCCTTCTGCCACAGACCAAATCACACACAGAGGACAATATTCCTGACCCTAATCCAGGAATCAAACAGCTGAGAAGAGAAGCGAGCAAAGGTGACAATAATTGAATCTCAGATCCCTGAATAAGAACTCAGTATCTGTCCAAGGGGGACAGTAAGGGACCCTGATGTCCCAAAAACCTCCATGAAAACTCAGGTTCTGCTATTGGCCCTCTGGTCACTCCATTGTTTTTTGACACTGTCTAGCATCTGCCTCCATTGCACTGGGAATTAACTGAGCCACTCAGCGAAACGAATCAACCTCACAGATAATGAAACATAAAACAAAGGTGGGGTATGATGTCAAATATCTTGGATGCCAGCACTCAGAAACAGAGGCAGGAATAACTCTGTGATTTCAAGGTCAGCTTGGTCTATATAGTGAGTTCCAGGACAACCAGTCTTTGTCTCCAAAAAAGATATTAAGAAAGAAAAAACGAGTCCGTCCTACCATCTTTTCAATTCCTATGGCCCAATCCAAAAGATCTAGTCCTTGATCAAATGGTACAAAGCATACGCGTTGCATTCTCAAAAATGAATGCACATTTCTTAAGGATGCAACCTGTGTCTTTTCTGTGTGTGTAGCTCACAGTTAACACTTAATCCACAGCAGCTTTTGTATGTGTATCCTCCTGTCTCTGTTCCATCCCTATCCCTATGCTAGGGTCATAGCTGCTTTATGGGGATGCTTGGGGTTGAACTCAAGTCTTCATGCTTGCACTGCCAGCACATTACTGACTGACCCATTTCCCTAGCCCCGATTACTAATTCTTACATGCAAACATAAGAATACTTATAAAATGACTTTGAAGGAAACAGGGACAAATCATCTGTTATAATTAGAGGCAACAGATATTGATCACTGACTTAGTATGAGGATTATAAACTCAAGATCCAACCTGGGCTACATACAAAACCCTGTCCTGGGGGCAGGGGTAGAAAAGCTAGCTGAGGCAGTGGGTTCATAAGTTCAAGGCCCGACTGAGCTACAGTGTGAGTTCAATTTCAGACTGAACAACTTAGCAAAATCATATCTCAAAACTTAAAAGTATGGACCAGAGAGGTGGGTCAGTGGTGAAGAACACTGGATGCTTTTGTAGCAAACCTGAGTTATTGAGTCCTAGCACCCACAGGGCAGCTCACAACTGTCTGTAACTCCAATCCCAGGGAATTTGACATCCTTCTCTGGCCTCCATAGGTGCTGTATACATATGATGCACAGACATACATGCAGACAAAAGTTCCATCCACATAACATAAATTAACATAACATAAAATAAATTAATCTTTTAAAATACAATACTAATTTAAAAGTGGAAAAGCAAGAAAGCTGAGGATGAAGCTTAATGGCAGAGCACCAACGAAAGATGTACAGAATGTGTTTAACCTGTCTATACTGTCCTTACAGATGGAAGGAAGGAAGAAAAAAAGAAGGAAAGAAGGAAGGAAGGAAATTAGTGAAGTGCTTAGAAAAGTTGCTGTTGTCATAAGCAGAAATTCAAAGAAATGAATTCTGCTTGCAGCATCTGCATGAACCCTACTGGTTAGGCAAGTCCGTCTGAAATCCAAGGGGCCGACTTCCAAGCACACTGACAGGGCACAGGCCCAGCGCCTGCGCTGAAACAGCAGGATTGTGTTTCAGACCTTTGCTAACAATGACCAGATTCTAATTAGTTAAATCTACAACCTGGCTCTGGTTCTTCTCTGGCAGATACAACCATTCATGGAGAGACTTCGGAGCACCTCTTCCCTAAGCTCCCAGGATGCACGCTGAAGATGAACGGGCCTTTGGAATTTACAGCGGCAGGTCTGACAGCTGTTTTGTATATATTTCCACGGTTGGGCCATTTCAATTTGGGACTCTTATTCATTATATTAGCAAATATTTGTTAAAGGATCAAGCACGGATGAAGTCTGTTTGTCGGGCTGGTAATTAAGGCAGTGTGTGTACCAGGGTCAGAAGAAGATGGACGGGCAGGATGCTCAAGCTGCTGTGTGTTGCTTTGAAAGATAGATGGGCCTCTCTGAGCCACATCTGACTCATATACACATATGTACTTCAGTTTTGTCCCTACTACTCCAAGAAGTAAATAGAAGCACAGGATGTGGAGAAAACATCTTAAAGAGCATACTCTATTTGCTTATAATGAAGTTTTCCCCTGCAACAGATAGCCATTTTCAAAGGAATTGTAATTTTAAGAAATTTCTCAAAGAATGAATTGGCTCATGCTAAACTGTGGTAAGGACTGGATTTGGCAAAGAGAATGCAACAGAACTCCTTCCTTTTTCTTTCTATTGGGTTACTCTGTAAAGGTGTTCACTGTGTTACCTTTTTCTCACTTTGTATTTAATTTTTCAGGTCAATATAAAGCAAATAAGCTGGATGCAATTTAGATGTGATATTTAAACCATTCTGGCTTTAAAAATACAAGAGAGAAGTGTGCTGGGCACATCTGTCATCCCAGTACTTAGAGGCTGAGGCAGGAGGATTGCTGGTATGAGGTATTGTATAATAAGTAGGCTAGGCTAGCCTGGGCTGCATGGTGAAACCTTGTCTCAAAACAAAAACAAGGAAATCATAAAGCAGTTTAATAATTTAAAAAAATGTTTCATAGAGTTTTGATTATTTTTAGCACATCTAATTGTCTAGGTTTTACCCCTGAGGTTATCAACCAGTACTTTGCAGAATTCATAATTAACTTCCCAGAAGGGCTTCGTGGTTAGACAGCTGCTGGCCCTGCACCCACCCACTGAGAAAGATGAACCTTTAAAAGGTGGCTCCAGAGTCTCCATTCCCTTGGGCATACTGTGTCCCCTAGCACTAGCTGGGAATAATCCAAATTCTCACAAAACGAGCATACCCAGCATAGTCAAACATGAAGTAGAACTCCTTGTTTGTAAGTAAACACCTGCATTTCGTTTAATACCCTACATCATGAAACCTACAAAATCACTAAATCAGAGCCTTTCCCTCAGCAAGGCTGTGTCTGCTACAATACTAAAGGCACCAGCTGAGACTGAAGTTCCAAGGACCCCTGAGAAGCCAGCCTTCATCTGATGATGAGCTCACCATGGCTGGGTAGTAGCCAGGCTCCCTGCACTAATGTTCCCAAAGACCTTCGGTCTATCCCACACCAAGCATAACCTGGGTTTTCTACGATGTGACAATGTGATGTCCCTCTTTCTCTCCTGCTCCTCTGACTCCTTAATCTTCTTCTTGTCTCTTTCTAAATCTGAAATTTCTAACTGAAGTTCTGCACTTCATTTATTCTTGTGTTCTTAGCTTCACCCCTATCTAGAACTTGGGAGCTCTCTTCCCAGGCCTGACCACATGCCTGCTCTGATTCTTAATTATCTGGAAAAACCTAGAAACATCCCATGCCCTTAGATTTGACCTGTGCCCAAACAAGGCCACAAATGTTCCCCAGGCCTCCACCCAGGAACATGTGTCCTCCCCCAAACAACCCTTGGCTTTCAACAGGGTCTCCCTGCTACCTGACACTTATTTGTGTATCCGTTTTCCATCCTGACTAGATCTCAGTGTCTGAGGAAGGAGGGTCCAAGAGCAAGAAGACCCTGGAGAGTCCTTTGTAAGTACCAAGTGCAGAGAGGCTGAAGTCACCAGCTGACACAATTCACACACAATACACTGGAGCTTTGGGCCTGCGAAAACATCAGAGCAATTCTACCTCAGAGGTTCACAGCATGAAATTTTTAGCTCCTTTTGGCCCTAATGCTTAAGTGACTCCAGGAAGCATCCTGGGGTGAGAGGAAGGTACCACTTCACCCAGTCAGGGACAAAGTGCTCTAAAATCTCTCCAGAGGAAACCTTTATCCCACCTTGACTGAGTGTTACTGGCAGGCAGGCGAGGTGAAAGTCTCTTGCTAAGGGACCACAGAATCTCACAGTGACTCAGACAGACCTGGCTCCAAATTTTACCTTACTAGCTTACTCTCTGTGCATTCTTTAAAAATGTTACTCGGGGTAAACGTTTTATCTCAGCGGTGGACTGTTTACCTAGAAGTTCAAGGCCCATCAGGGTAGTTGTGGCATCCTATCTCTCAGGAGGCAGAGGCAAGCCGATCTCTGTGAGTTTGAGGCCAATTTGGTCTAGAGTGAGTTCCAGGACAGCCAGAGAAACCCTGTCTTAGAAAACAAAAGAGCAAAACAAACAAACAAACAAACAAACAAACAAAGATGAGTAAATAAACAAAAAAAAGATGAAGTTCAAGTCCTTGAGTCTTGTCCTCAGCTCTAGTGTGTTTGGAGTCGGGGTAAGGGAGAGATAAACTCTCTAAGCTTTAATGTCCTTACTGTAAAAGGAAGGAGGAGGAAGGAGAAGGAAAGAAGGAAGGAAGGAAGGAAGGAAGGAAGGAAGGAAGGAAGGAAGGAAGGAAGGAAGGCAGGCAGGCAGGCTTGCTTTATAGTTTCTTTATGTGAGAGTTATTGCTAGTGGCACAATGAAGTATCTAGCACAGGGCTTGGCATAGAGTTGGGTTTGGCTGTGGACTAGAGGAAAGGGAAGAGAAAGAGGAGGAGGCAGAAGAGGAGGAGGAAGGGGAGAAGGAAGGGGAGGAGGAAGAGGAGGAAAGGGAGGAGAAAGAGGAGGAAGGGGAGGAAGAAGAGGAGAAAGGGGAGGAGGAAGAGGAGGGAGGTAGTGATGAATTCCAGGAAAATATGTCCAGGACAAATGTACCCACAGGAGGGGGCAACATACTGTGTGGCATACTGTGTACCTGCTTAGGTCTCCATGGTTAGAGACCTGAAAAGTCCTTAATATAATCGCTGGCCTGAATGTCCATGAGGAACTACCTCCCTCCCACCAACCAGAATTGTCTCTGTTTTAAAAGGCTGTATGAAGAGATTCCTGAGATACCGCTACCAGTAAGACGTTCCTTCTGCTTCCTCCTCTCAGAGCAGAACCCAACTCTCCCTCTCTCCATCCCTCCCTCCCTCCCTCCCTCCCTCCTTCCTTCCTTCCTTTTCTCTCTCCTTCCTTCCTCTGAACTCCCTTCCCTTCTTCCTCCTCTTCTTCTCTTTCTCTCTCCCCCTCCCTCTGACAGAGTCATGTGATGTAGCGCATGAGTAGAAGCATCACAACCCCCCTGCCTCACTCTCCTGAATGCCAAAAATACAGGCCTGTGTCACACATCTGGAGTTTTGATTAGTTTTGATATTTTTTTTTTATTGTGATGCTTGTCTTCTTTGGACAGAAATGTCCATTTATTCAAGGCCAGCCTGGTCTACAGAGTGAGTTTCAGGACAGCCAGGGCTACACAGAGAAACCCTGTCTCCAAAAAAAAAAAAGAAAAGAAAAGAAATGTCCATTTAAAGAGAGAGTATTTGGACAGCTCTATGAACTTGGAGAAGATAAGTCTGGAGTTCCTGTACTATGCCTGGTCTCCTCAAGAATTTAAAACAAACGAAAAAACAAAACAAAATTAAAAAGCCACTGAAATTCACTTTAATTATAAATAGTAAATTTTGGGGGTTGGAGCAATGTATCAACAGGTAGGAACACTGGCTGCTCTTCCAGAAAGTTCAAGTTAGATTCCCATCACCTACATGGTGACTCACAACTGTCCATAACCTTAAGTCTAGTAGATGTGAAACCAAAGGTCTTCTGACCTTTGTGAATGCAAAGCAAATACTCACAAAATAAAAATAAATCAAAAAAAAAAAAAAAAAAAAAAAAAAAAAGGAGTAAATCTCAGGGGTTAGGGATTTAGCCCTGTGAGAGAAAATTTTTTCAGCAACCCAGAGTCCTGGGTTCCAGTTCCTCGCACCAAAACAAACAACAAACAAACAAAACAACAACAACAAAAAAAAAACAGAGTGGCTTCTAATCAGTTTTAAAAAATTATACTCCATTGGGCTGGAGAGATGGCTCAGCAGTTAAAAGCATTGACTGTTCTTCCAGAGGTCCTGAGTTCAATTCCCAGCAACCACATAGTGGCTCACAACCATCTGTAATGGGATCTGATGCCCTCTTCTGGTGTGTCTGAAGACAATGACAGTGTACTCATATAAATTAAATAAATAAACAAAAACAAACAAACAAAAATAAATAAATAATTAAACTCCAGCATCTGGGGGGTGAAGCTTGGTGATAGAATTGTTTGGCTAATATGCACTAGGCCCTATATTCAATTCCAACAGCAGGTGTGCGCAGAGAATTTAGCTGAAAGTGGAAAAAAAATTCTATGTTTCTACAACCCTTTTTAATGTATAAGAGGACACTTGAATGGGATATGAAATCACAATCCACCTAGTAGTTTCTCCTCCTGTTCCCCCCTGTTTAAGACAATGTCGGTAGTGAGAGGAGCCCTGAACCCTACAGAAACAAGCCGTGGAGGCAGGCAAAGACAAAGGGTGTGGAGAAACCACAGTAGAGGATCCATAAGGGCACAACCCCAACCCCCGGGGACCTGCCAGATGCTCCTGGGGAAACTGCTTCTTTACCAAGTGTTTCTTACAGTGTCTTGGCCACTCATCTGGAAGGAAGAAGAAATACACTCACTTTCATCCAATCTTCCTCTGTCATTCAACAATTAAAGGGAGGTTTCTAATCTGCCATTCGGACATTGTCCATTGTTCATCCGTATTCATCATTCCCCCACATGGAGCTAGTTGACTGAGTCAATCTTCTTCTACGAAAAGTCTACAGCCCTTTAACTGGGTAAAGACACAGATTGTCTCGCTACCTGCTCTTTAAAACCAAACTCAAAAGATTTCCTTTAGTCTCATCCAGTGTCATAGGCTTCAGTCTACAGACACTGAAATCATAGGCTCTACACTATAGGGACAAAACATCCCCTAGCTTACCAGAGCATGACGTGAGCGCTGAAGGCAGCAGAGTGGTGTTCGAACTAGTCACTGGGTTTTTCGGATATTCTAAAATAACTTTCAATGACTTTATCAGCCCACTTTAGTCAACAGTTAGTTTTCTACTTGACAGGACCTGTCATTTGGCCATCCGTTGGATGTGAACAACATACAAAATGCCCATCAAGACTGTCAAGTCTTTGCTATCATGGTGGACTGTATTTATGCACTCTTTAGCCCATACATGAGATGTAGGACCCTGAAGGGCTGCCATGCCCTGGCTGAGACTTTCCGTGTGCGGCTGTCTACTAAGTAACCTTCTGCGGCTCCTCTAAGATCAAAACATTCTGATGTAGGCATGATGCCCCAGGAAGGGAATTTACACTTGACATCCCATTGCCCCCCCAGTTCCTGCTTTTCCTTGAGTTTGTGTTTTTCCTTCCCTGGTTTGACGTATATATTGAACCTGCTCAGTAAAAGCTCTGGCATTCTCTTATAACGAATGACCGAGTCTGAGTCTTTCTTTAACCCCCCAGGCCTATGCCCCAGCTCAGTACCGTGGCAACACAGGAGCTGTCAATGAGATGCAGGGTATTTGGCCTTGTTGTTCTCTTGCTGGATACCTGAAGCTTCCCTTCTTGTTCTCAGAGTCTGTTCTCATCTTTGCTGCACTGGAGGACACACTTATAGGTGGCATTTATTTACTCTACTGTGCAGCATTTGCTAAACCTTCAGGTTCAAATTGCCATCAGCTTTCGGATCTTCTTTCACGGACCACTCTCTAGTTGTCTCTAATAAAACAGAAAACCTCTAACTTCACTCAGAAAACCTGGTGAGAGATCCTAACACCTTAGAAACTGAGATGCCTGGTGGCATGTCAGGGTCCAAGAAGGAACTGAGAGCAGGGAATGTTCTCCCATCTGAGGGTGGGACTGCTGGTCCTAAAACTCATGGCAACTGGAGGAATGGGCTAGATCACCTGTGATAACAGCCGGGCAATGTCTCCAAGGCATTTCTCCACAAGACCCATCGGTTGCTGTCCTCCACAGCAACTGAGACACTTAGAACCAGAAACCCACAAGGTTAATAACACTTACAGACAAAACGGAACGCTCGGCAGATGATGCGTTGGGACAGAGCATGCTCATGAGTACACCTGAGAAGCATCTGTTCCCTGACAGATGATGTAACAGCCACAGTTCATTAGAGACCTGAGCACAGTGGAGATGGGGATTACACCACAGTCCCGATGATTTTTTTTTTTTTTAACACCAAAAGTAGCCAATCTAGAACTATGTAATAAGTCCTGTCTTGAAACCAAAAACCAAAACCCCACGGCCAGGAAAAGCAGTACAGTTAATGACCTTCTTACAAATGCTGTTCCTTGCCCTCTGCACCAGGCAGGGCAGTGTCCTGTGGTCATCTGCTCCACTGAATGAGATGAACCACAGAGAAAGCCCACGTCACAGGTGAACAGATTTGAGATTAGGACATACATCATTTTAATTACTGACAAATGTTGTCAGAGCCCAAAGACCTGAGTATGAAAAGAAGTGACTCACGGAAGGCTCAGGCAGGTGGGAGGACAGTCCTAAGTCTCAGTGTTTCCCTGGTCTGCTTGTTGCTTCATGATGTTCCTTCTGAACTAGATCATGCCTTATTAGAAAGCCAGCTTATATTAGTTCATGTAATACTTGATTCTTACCAAATAACTGCCATATTGGCCAGGATAATGGTGGTGGCGCTAGACTTTAATCCTAGCACTTGAGAGGTAGGGGCAGGTGGATCTTTGAGTTCGAAGCCAGCCTAGTCTACAGCGTGAGTTCTAGGACAGCCAGGACTGTCTAGAACAGGTTTTGTCTCTGTTTTGAGACAGAGAAACCCTGTCTCAAAAGCAAAACAAAGCACAACACACACACACACAAAACCAAACCAAAACAAATAAGCAAAAATATCAAAACCACCAAAAATTTCTTAATTTTTATGTCTTTCTCTTAGAGTACTCCAAACACATGCTGGGTCTGAGGCAGCACTGTTCTACGTGGCCATTTGAAACTCTAGGTGAACAGAAGTTCTGCCATCTTAAACCCATGATCTTCAGCCACCTTGAGCAATCTTCATCTTAGTTACAAAGCTTGGGAGAAGACTCTGAAGATACTCCAATGTCACCTGGAGTCAGTTCCACGCAGAGGCTTATTTAGGAACCAAGGCACCAACAGTTGATTGGAACTCAGCCACAAGATAATACAAGAGAGGCAAGGAAAAGTGGACTAGCAAGGTACCCAGGAAGAAGAGAAAACTAATTATTGGGGACTAGCTGGTAGTCTCTATCCACAACTTTGATGACCGTGAAGCAAGTAAAACCATGGGTGATGTGAATTTTAGTCTGTGGTACAAGGCTTATTAGTGTCAAGGGCACCACAAATATGAACAGGTAGTGAGGAGGCCATGCCACCATCCACAGAGTGTCACACTCCTTAAGATGACAACTCAGGATGATGGCAACTGAGTTGCCACAGTCTGACAAGTTCTCACTGGTGACCAACAGTATGATAGGGGAACATATCTAAATAACTGACATGGGAATGGAAACTGAGTCGCAGTCACTCCATGGCAATCACAGAACTGACTTTCTTGTAGAGTTAGCTCTGAAAGAAAGGATAAGAGTGGTTAATTCAGTTAATGGAGCTATGCAAATCCAAAATCAGAAACCACACTCATACCTGAAAAACCCAGAAGCATTTACTTCAGTCTCTCACCCTGGAAATCCATTGCCAGATGAGAACCACTGATGGCATCCAAAGGTTCTAGTTAGGGCCAATCACTTGTTTACTTTGTGTGAAACAGATATGTACAGACTGGCTTAAATTTGGGTCCCAAACACTATAACTTTGAACCTATAAAGCCACTATACATCATCTGCTTGTTGCATAACTCTCCATATGCCTCCTCCTCCAAGGTCAAGGTGAGACCCCAAGCAGCATTTCATCACCAGCATCTGTGACATAGTTGGAGATTGGTTATTGTCGCGCTGAGTGCTGGGCTTTAGCGTTCAGTGTGGCTTCAGAACTGCCCAGTATAATTTAGGGGCTAGCTGAACGCTACAGAATCAGAGTCGGCATGCCACAGCTACTCTGACAACATGCCCCTCACACAGTCCGATGTAATGAAAGGCTTGGGAAATGGATTCAAGCTGCTCTGCTTGCTGCAAACCAGTTCTGTGAGCTCAGGCAAGTCGTCTAACTCCTCTGGATCCTAAGTATCCATTATGCAAAATGTCAGATAGAAAGCTTTACATGCACTTTAGAGTATGTTTATTTTTCAAGGCTAGGATCAACTCCACAGTCTCAGCCATGCAAGCCAAGCTCTCTAGCAGAGCCACTGAGCTAGTCCTGACCCTGTATCTTGTTTGTTTATTTTTTTTTTTTTTTTTGTTTTTTTGTTTTGTTTTGTTTTGTTTTGTTTTTTTGAAACAGGGTTTCTCTGTGTAGCCCTGGCTGTCCTGGAACTTGCTCTGTAAACCAGGCTGACCTCAAAATCAGAGATCTGCCTGCCTCTGCCTCCCAAGTGCTGGGATTAAGACATGCACTATTGCTGCCCGGCTCTGACCCTGTATCTTTACCTAATGCTGTTTCGTATACTGTTATAAACTTACAAGTGGTAACTGCTTCACTGGTTATCATATGCAAAACAATGTCCATGGTCTACATTTCACACTTTTGACTATCCTAAGCTGACCTCTTTTCCAATGTGTTTCATTTTAGAAAAGAGAAAACTTGGGTTTTTAAGATTAGATTAAGTCAAGTGGCCTAAACAGAGAGCTAATATACAACATGGGCTGGAGAGACAGGTCATTAATTAAGAACACTAGCTGCTTTTGCAGAAGACACAGGTTCAATTCCCAGCACCCACATGGTTGTTCACAACCATCTGAAGCTCCAGTTCCAGGGCATCCAATGCCTTCTTCTGGCCTCCATGGACAACGGGCCTCCATGTGGTGCATATACATACATGCAGGCAAAATACTCATACACATAAAATAAAACAAATCAATCTTTTTAAAAACATATTTTTTTTTTAAAGAAATAGAGCTGTGAGGTAGGATAATCACAAGTTTGGGGCCAGCCTAGGCTACTTATGAGGTCCTGTTTAAAAAAAAAAAAAAAAAAAAAAACAATGTAGAAGTATACACATGAAATGCCAGCAGTGAAAAGGTAGAGGCAGGAGGATTAGGAATTTAGGGCCAGCCTTAGCTACATGTTGAGGCTGGAATTAGCCTGGACTATTAGACTATCTAAAAAATTCCATAATAATAACAATGATAATGATAATAAGAATGATAATAACAATAGGAAATAAATAAGACCTTATAAAGTAGAGTCTATGATTTGGACTCAGAGACTGCTCATCCCAACTTCATAGTCTCAGTTGCTAGATTTTCTTCTAAGAAGATAAAACAGTTTAGGCAGACTCGTGGTCCTCAGCCCTGAGAAGACATTGGAGACATGTTAGTTTTCTTCCTTTTACCTCCACTGTTATTTTTACTGCTTGCATTAGCGTCTTCCTTCTTTACTCAATGTATACTGCGCTCACACATGGCTTATTGTTCATTCCTATTGGCCTAGACAGTAAGTTTTTACTGAATATCTACTATGCATGCATTCTGCCCTATGCCAGACACTGATGTTCCCTCACGAACAAAAAGATCCCCGTCCTCAATGCATTTGTCAAATGCGAGCAGCATCCTCCAGGAGCCTAACGGTGGAGGCTGAGCCATGCTGCACTTCTTGAAGGTGGATTAGACTGTAGCATTTGCAACTGTAATATTATGTTACCCTGGACACCGAGCAATTAGCAAGTAATTAAATCTCCACTGCTTTGAATACACCTGCAACTGAACTGTCTGTGAAAGTACTGTAACACTTGCTAATTAGCATGAGTTGAATGGCAGGGTAGTCAGAAAGAAAGGACCTCTTCTTGGAAACTGAGAGTAGATGATGGGGAAAGTGGACCAGACTTTCAATGCTTTTTACTTGGTTTTTGTTGTTGTTTTCATCAATACAAAGTGGATGGGCCCATTGTTTATCAATATTAATGTCTCCAGCAGGATATGTGCCAAGGGGAAAATCACTATATGCTGATATTTATAGCCATCTTTTTGACACTGCAGCAACATTGATAGTGGCTGTTGCCTAGTCACTATCTGAATACTCCCAGTAGTAACTAGTAGTCAGCTCTGATAACTGAGTACTCCCATCGGTAACTAGTAGTCAGCTCTGATAACTGATAGTCATCACACTGACTCTTGATTAGGCGAGGAGATGTTTGTTTCTATCTATCCAGGTGGTTACAGTCTTGAGGATGGATGTGGTGACATATTCCTATGATCTCAGCATTCAGAAAACCCAGGTAGGAGGATCAGAAGCCCTCAGCCCCTTCCCTTCCATTGCACTTTAGTGTCTATTTCAAGAGAGTCTGATGTCTGCTGATCTAGCAGGATGAAACAGGGGTTTGACCAGAGACTACTTTTCTTAATAAATGAAGAAAAAAAAAAATGTAGTCGCAAGCTCAAGGCCAGCCTGCACTATATATACATCAATAGCAGAGATCCTTAGAAATTATATTTTTCCCTTTGTCAGATGACTTAGGTTTTTCACTAATTAATGCATTTTAAGCCATTGGTGAAAAGTTTCATGCTACCTTTGTGGTTTTGTCCACTTATAGCCACATAGAGTCAACACATATCTTTGTTAGTTCATGCTAGTAATTCTAGCACATGGGAAGCTGAGGCAGGAGGATCTTGAGTTTGAGAGCAGTCTGGGCTACATAAAGACTCTGTTTCCAGAAGATGAGGAGGGGCTCTCCATGGGAGACAAAATCATGGAGTTGAGGGGATGACTGTGCACACTCAGCTAGACCTGTCATTACTGAAGCTGTTGTCTCTCTTGTTCCTCCACCCAGAGCCCAGCTGGGATCCAGCCTTCCATCCAAGGCACAATCAGCTTGGATGCAGCCGTGCAAGCTCATACAGATGTGATATAAAGAAGAGATCCAGAGAGCCCATTCTCAGTTCGTAAATATCTATTATTCAAGATCTTTGTAGGCCCTTCGACAAAAGCTCAATGGACAAACTTCAGTGCTCCTGGCTCCAAAGGAACTTAGCTTAAGGCTAATGCAGACAAAATTCCCCAGATATTCGTAACTTTATTCAGTAAAGTGGAGCATGCCTGCACTTACAGAAGAAAAACGCCATTATTTTCTGTTTCGGGGATTGTGCTACCATAGAAAGGGAGCATATTTGAAGTGGCAAATGTAGACATTTCGGGCAAATGTGTACTTTGTCTTCAAATGAACAGCTTTCAAAATGATCTTGGTTAAGCTGCCTCTTATTTTTATCTTTTACTCCCCTACAATGCCAGCTGAGGTTACCCATCTCCCAACAGCTTCCAAATGGACTAGTAATTGTAAGGCTTGGTGATTTAATTAGACTCATTCTAAACACGCACATTTTTATCAATTAGTTAATGGGCTAAAGAGAGTGCCTTTGTTAGAGCCAGGTCATTTGGAAGCTAGAGGCTTCTTGAGGGCAAGAAGCTGAAAAACAGCAGCGTTAATATCTGTAATTAACCTCACGAGTCCTAGGTTGTTCAATTAAGAATGACCTCCCTTCCCTCCCATATGCCTCTCGTCTGATGGAGTTTTAATGTGAAAGAGTAGTCACCGAGGAAAAATGAAGAGAAAAGAAGGCTCGCCTCTCACACACAGAAACCAGACCTGGATAAAAACACCAAGAGCAGAAAACCTCCAAGACACAAATGCTTCTTATACCTCTTACAGCTGGGATTGTTCACTGGTGGCATTCCTAAAAATGATATTTCTGGGTTTTTCTGATTACCAATAATGCTGATAAAAGACAGCAGGAAGTATTTTAAAGCAAAGTTTTGTCTTATTACATGGGCCAATTCCAAATCCAGAAAATATTAACCTTTTTGGTGATCACTGCCTTCTCCTTCTTTGGCTGGAGAATTCCATTTATCAGTTTGCACCTTTCCAGCTTGCACCTGTAGTTACCAAAAGAAAGCACTAGACACAGTCAGTTCTAACAAGCTGGACCAACCTCTAGTCTTAAAAGGAATTCATGGGCACCTTACAAGTTGTACAGGCGTATTTCCATTTGCCCATGACTGATAGAAGCTTAAGCAGCCTTACATGCTGAAAGTAATATTGACAAAAGAAAAGAACTTATCTGTGAGAAAGGGCTAAAACAACTTACAGACAGACAAAAAGGCCCATTGATCAGTCGGAGAAATAAGTCATACTCTCAAAGGAAAATACCACTTTTTTAAAAAAAACTTTTTAAACTAAATCTAAATCTCTATTGTTCAGCGTCATTTGTATTTTGAATTTAGAGGAAAAGGATACCATTACTTTGAAGCCAAACACATCAAAATAGTAGCAGTTACAAAGATAATGTCTTGTTTTTCTGCCTGTTTAGAATGTGTTCAGAGATGAAAAAAGAAAGGACCTTTGGGGTTTTTTTTTTTTTTAGAAATATGCAAAACAGAGAAAAACAACACTTGTTTTAAGGATTTTTTTTTTTTAACAAGAAAAGAACATAGTCTAGCATTTGCAGAAGAAAAATGAATTCTCCCAGGCTTGCGTTTCCAACACAGAGTCCCGTCTAGTGTTCATTCACCCAAATTAAAGACCAAAGCAGGTGGCAAAACCAGCCACCCCTTGCTCCTACTGTAATTGTGCTCATGTATCCGCGGTTCTGACCAGCAGCGAGCAGTTCACGTTTATTGTTATGGTCAACAATTATATTGTGCCTGCTCAGCAAACACGCTGCTCTGCCGAGCTTCATAAATTCGCCCTTTGTTTCCTTCCTCATTAGACAGACACTCGTTCTGTACAATGTCCAACTTCCAGACAGGTGGAATAAGGAGGTGGCATCTGTCTAAATATTGAATGCCACGCTTTCCCCATCTGCTGTAATAACAGCGCTGGGTCTGTTTGGCTTCAGTTATCCTCTTCTGCATACGACCAGCCAGCCATATGCCGTATACACTGCACGTGCCACCAGAGCAACAGGGTCTGCACTGCAGCCTCTGAGCTAGTAGCCAAACAAGTGGAGAAGAGAGAAGAGGTGAAGGTTGGAGGTCAGGCAAGGGCAGGCATCAGCAGGTGATGGTCCATCCAGCCACTGAGGGAGTTCAGGGAGCCAATAGAATAGGCCTTCAGAAGTCAATGCCGGCATAGAGCACACTGCCAATCACATTTTACAGGGCATACCTTCCAAGCTAGGCAAATAAGAAGATTTAGAGCACATGGCAGCGCATCGTTTATAATCCTGTCTTAGCCCAGCATGGCTTAGTGATAGTTCAGTGACAGATGATGAGCATGTGACAGCTGCAGAATCTTATACAAACGCATACGACAAAATTAAAATTAAATTAGTGACACACGTGTACACATTGGTTGTGCAACAGTTACACAGTCTGTTTGAGGCTCTTCCCAGACTCTGCCATTGGGCCTTTAGTGCAGGGGTCCAGCAGAAGCAGTTTTAAAGACACCTGGAAATTGGTCAGAGCTGGGATGAGTCTTTGCCTAGGGCAAAGGAGGCATTCAAAAGATAGAAGCACTCAGGTTTCTGCCCACAAAAAGGTGGGCAGGGTGAATGATGTTTCCAATTGGCCTAAATAACATTCACGGAGGGTTTGCATATCTGAAGCAGAAAGGTAACAAGCAAATAGATGCGTGGAGCCTTGATGGAGTTACTCACGGGCTTACTCTTTCTGTCTATAATCTTACTCTTTTATTACTGACATTTTGTACATTTCATAGCAATGTTAATGTCTACATTTGGGAACTCTAGCTTTAGTTAACTTCCATTATTTTAAGTGTCTGCTATGGATTATGAACATTCTCTCGTTCATCTCAGCTTTGTTTGGGGCAGTTTATTATGACAGAGGATTTCCAAAATTATGCTTTTCCCTGAAACCTTATAAGATGTTGCATATTTTCATAAACTTAAATTTTATTTTCTACTTCCTTTACTTTCTTTTGACCCAACCTTTGGCCCAATCACTTCAAATGTGATTATGTTATAGTTGGTTATACTTCAGCTCACAGTATAATAAAAATCCACTGGCCTGGCAAGCAAAATGTTACATAAAAGGAGGAAACAAGGAATGGAGAGATGGCTCAGCTTTTAAGAGTGCTTGCTGTTCTTGTAGAAATCCTAAGTTCTGTTCCCAGCACCACATTCAGCTCAGCTCACACTCGCCTGTACCCCCAGCTCCAGGGAATCTGATACCTTCTTCCGGCTTCTGCGGACATTTGAAGTCATGTATATATATATATATATATATATATATATATATATATATATATACAAATACATATGCTTTTTTAAAATATACAAATTGAAAAATGCACATGTACATTTTGTAGGACACACTAGAATACTCAATTATCGAGGATAGTCATCTAATGAATTAAGAGTTGGGATGGACAAACTATTGCCATTGCTCTTAATTGTCCATATAACTAGGAAAGAAGACACTGGTGTTGAAGTCATTCTATACTTTGATTGCAGGACTTGAAGAAATCAAGCTGGAGCTGACTGGAAAACCTCCTCTTTGGGGGCCTCTTTCATGGTGCCAGGAGTTGCTGTGCCGGCTGCTGAGGGCAAGAAAACACAGGAATGCTCACACTTACTACTTGAAGCCAGTACTTCAGTACTGACCTGCCAGGAAAGGTGTAGTCACTGGAGCAACAGAGGTGTGACGTTATGGGAATAACCAACCACTGTCTGATTGGACTTGATGTCTGCTCCATAGGAGGGAACTGTTTCTGTAAACCAGGGAAAAGCCCATGACTGGAAAGGCTATAGGCCCTAAGGGGGAACTTTGACTATTGTTTTGCTGAGGGGTCATGTTGTCAAAGTGCCTTCTAAATCCTCATGGTTATGCTCACAGACAGTGCTGCTTCCAACTTTGGTCAGAGAGGCTTTTCTCTTTTTGTCTGGTTTTATTGTTTGTTTGTTTGTTTGTTTGTCTGTCGTTGTTGAGACTGGGTCTTGCTACATTATTTTCTAGCTGGCCTGAAACTCACTTTGTAGGCCAGGCTGGCCTCAAACTCCAAGATCAACCTGCCTCTGCCTCAGAGGAGCTGGGATTAAGAGCATCTGTCACCACACCCAGCGAGGAATTTCCTTTTGTAATAAGTGGTGGATACTGCAGAGATCCAGAACTGAAGATTGAATGGCTGTGAGTGCAGAGTCCTGGCTGACATCTGTGTCAGTTTCTACTCCAAGGCTCAGGAAACAGTGAGAAGTGGAGGCAGGGAAAATGGAAGAGTTAGAGGATGGAGGGAGGGTCCTGGGCATGCCAGGATCATCGCTCCTGTGAATCCACTTGCACAAGAACAAGCCAGTGAGAAGTCCAGCATGAAAGATGGAGGAGCTTAGGAAGTCCCATCCTTAGCTGAGGAGCTACTGGCAGTTAATGGCTGCTAAGGAAGGGAGAATAAGATTTTAGGGTTTTTTTCTTTTGGCTTAGCTTGGTTTTGGTTGTTTGGTTTGTTTCGGGGGTTGGGATTGGTATGGATGCAAATAGGTTGTATGGATGTAGATAGGTTGTGTGGGTGCTGATAGGTTGTGTGGGTGCTATAGGTTGTGTGATGGGTTGTGTGGGTGCTGATAGGTTGTGTGATAGGTTATGTAGGTTGTGTGGGTGCTGATAGGTTGTGTGATAGGTTGTGTGGGTGCTGATAGGTTGTGTGGGTGCTGATAGGTTGTGTGATAGGTTGTGTGGGTGCTGATAGGTTGTGTGATGGGTTGTGTGGGTGCTGATAGGTTGTATGATAGGTTGTGTGGGTGCTGATAGGTTGTGTGATGAGTTGTGTGGGTGCTGATAGGTTGTGTGATGAGTTGTGTGGGTGCTGATAGGTTGTGTGATGGGTTGTGTGGGTGCTGATAGGTTGTGTGATAGGTTGTGTAGGTTGTGTGGGTGCTGATAGGTTGTATGATAGGTTGTGTGGGTGCTGATAGGTTGTGTGATAGGTTGCGTGGGTGCTGATAGGTTGTGTGGGTGCTGATAGGTTGTGTGATAGGTTGTGTGGGTGCTGATAGGTTGCTCGTGAGCCAGTAGATACCCCACACTCATGTACATAACAGGCAAATGGACTCAGTGAATTACAGAAGAGGAGGAGGGAGATGAGGAAAGATGTGTTGGCGGGGGGGGGGGCTCTAGGGAGAATTAGATCAGAACCACAATGAAGGGGGCATGGTGAGATAAAAAAATGTATGAAATTCTCAATAAATAAAAAATATTATTTAAAAAATGTTAAAACTGCCAGATGGTGGTGGCACATTCCTTTAGTCCCAGCTCTCAAGAGGCAGAGGGATCTCTGAGTTTAAGACCATCCTTGTCTACAAAGTGAGTTCCAGGACAGTCACAGCTACACAGAGAAACCGTGTCTCAAAAAAAACCAAAAAGGGGTGACAAGCCCTACTTTCAGTTAGAATTAGAAGCAATAAAGGTAAAAAGTTCTAAGTTTCTTCAAAAAATATACAACCATAAAAAATACCAACTACATGGATCCTGAATGTAGATCTTAGGTCAGTAATTGGGTTGATGGAGTAGCCATGTTTGGCATTGCTAAGATCCATAAGAACCAGAGATTTCCTTTGGAGAGAATGCTGTCTCCAAGTTCCTATGAAGCTCACACGTTGGGATGAAGCTTGTATTTTACTTTGGTGGGGAACAGTGGGGGAGGGGGAGGCAAGAATGAGTATGTCCTATCTATGTCGCCAAGAAACCTTTAAAAATGTCCAGGCTTTGTGGCACATATCTTTGATCCTAGCTCTCAGGAAACAGAGACAGATTTCTATGAGTTTGAGGTCATCCAGGGTTGCATAGAGAGACACTGTTAAAAAAGAGAGGGAAAGGAGGGGGGAGAAAAGAGAAGAGAAAAAGAAGAAAGACATTGTGCTCACAGACTATCAAAGCTCTCAGACCTCAGGAAAATGTTTCTTTGTGTAGTGGGTGGATGGCAGGTACACAGAAATGCAGACCTGACACCGCCCAGAGAATACTACATGTCTGTGCAGTGCTCAGGCACACAGGGACATCTGCATCACACCCTTTGACTGACTGCAGGGCTCAGTCAGACCATTTCAGAAAAGGAACTGAAAAGGTTGTAAGAACCAGTGGTGGAGGAGAGAGGGACCAGAGCAAAACAGCATCTTCTGAACATGGCAGGACTGTTCCGCTCATGAAGCAGCTGCGACCACATTCATGAGACATGAACTAGATGAAGCCAGTCAGTCAACATTCCAGCGTGGACTAGGGAGGAGTGCATGAGCCCCGACCCCTAACTGAGAAGCTACCAACACTTGGTGGCTTTTAGAAGTAAGAGGGTACCACTCCCCACCACAACCGTAGGATATGGCTCCTGGTAGGTCAACCTCCCTCTAGTGAAGCATTTCTCAACCCACAGGTAGAGGGTAGGGGGGTCAAAGGACTCTTTCATAGGGGTTGCATATTAGACGTTCTGTATACCAGATGTTTACGTTACGATTCACAATAGCAGCAAAATGACAGTTATGAAGTATCAGCAAAAATGATTTTGTGGTTGGGGGTCACCACATTGAAGGGTCTCAGCATTAGCCAGGTTAAGACCCACTGTTTTACTGCACGGTCGCACACCCAGAAATGTGCAGCAATAGTCTCAATAGTCAATGGGTTATTGAGTAAAAATAAGTATAAGAGGACACAAAGCTGGAGGAGGTACAGAGGTGAACTAAGATCTGGAAAGAGTTTTGGAGAGCAGTTGGGATGAACGTGATCAAGCATATTGTATGAACTGTCCAAGATTAATCATGCAGATGTTTTCAAAACCTAATCACTGCAAGGGAAAAGAAAGAGGAGATACGATTACGATGGGGTGACCAGGTAGGGTGGATCTGGGAGGACTTGGGGCAAGGATGCCTATCAGCAAAATACCTCATATGCATGTGTGAAATTCCCAGAGACATGTATGCACGCATGCACACCCAGAAACTCCAAGTAAATAAATAAGGCATACATGAATAAATAAATAAATAAATAAATAAATACAGCAAATATATTTAAACCCCACATTTTTATTATGATTATTATTATTAATTATTGTAGTTACTATCGTTTCCAGGCTCAGCTGTCAGTAGAAGCAGAAAACCTTGCTTTCGGGATCCACGTCTGAAATGGCGGAAAACCTCGGAGGAAAGGGAGAGAGATTTCTCAGCTTACTCCTGGTTACTATTCCATTACCCTCAGGACTAAACACTCACAAGGTGCTTTATTTATTTCCAAGGGGTTTGCAATCTTTAATTACTCAATCTTGAAATATATTTAGAAAGGCACTTCAATCTATTTGGTGCCGCTGTTCAGAACTGATTTCTCCCCATTTTCGGCCCCTACTTGTGGCAGTACAGTATCTTCCTGCTGGGAATGGAGGTGTGGGAAGGGGAAGCCAGTATAAGCGAAATGAAATAGAAGGGGAGGAAGGAGACGAGAAGCCAGCCTGGGCAGAAATAACAATAATCAGCAGTGACTTTGCCCTTTCCTTCCCTGTGGCATTCTTTGCCAATTCAGCGTCTTTCAATTTTTGAAATAATCAGTAATTTTTAAAATGCAATAAATATAGATTAGGCAAACCATATACATAACAGATTTTTCTAACTGAATTATTTCACTTGTCATGCAAATAGGTTGTCCTGAACCAACTGAAAGACAAAGGCACGCTATAATGTAGTAATGGAAATTTCTGGAAACCAGCTCTTAGAGAGCCCTTAAAAGGCAAAGCAGAGAACAATATCGTCGTTCTACCAGCGGCTAACTTGAGTCTACTTATGCATGATCAAAGACTCCAAATATAGTTTAAGCAGCATGGAATAATGGCCGGGTTTGCGATATGAAATGATGTTTTAAAAAGCAAACCCGACAACGATCCTGGTGCCGCTATGTTTGGAGACTAAAGACTAAATTTGTGATGCACGGCCAAGCTTAGGGAGTGGTAGGGAAATTAGGGTTAAAAGGCTGACCCCCCTCCTGTGTTCCCTTTGAAGATCTCTATATTCTAGGGGAGAGGCTAATGAAAATATTTTACCTCCCCTATTGCAAGTAGGTCAGTGGGCTAAAGCACAAAGCCGTTCATATTACCACCACAGGCCGACGTACTTGCAAGCCCTACAGAGGGAAGGCCAAGTGCGAAGCTAGAGAACAAACTTCCTTCGGAACAGGCCCCTGCCAGCCCTGGCATTCTGACAAAGGAGAGAGAGACCAAAAGAAGCAATTTTTCTTCTTTAAGCTTCTCACACCTGAGGAAAACCCTTGTGAAAGAGAGGACAGCAGAGCCCACTCGTCCCCCGTGGCGACCGAAGGCCTGAACGTAGCCGATGAAAATGAGAGGATCCACATGTCTGGTTGCTGTGTGGCTGTTTCTCTATTTCCATTTCTAGCGCTGAGTAATGCAGGGAATTCAGAAACCCAGACTGAAGTAGACAGCTTCAGGACAGAGTGCTTGCCTCGCATGCTCAAGAGACTGGGTTTGAACCCCAGTACATCCCAAACAAACAAACAAACAAACAAGGAAAAAGAACATTTAGAAACCAGACACTTAATAAAATGGCTCTAAACATGACAGAATGTACGAAAAAGATTAATTACTAGGAGTAAAGGGGCCTGATGCCAGGAATTTATAGGATTGATCCAAATAAGATGCCCTGCTGGGCTGCTAGGCCCATAAAATGCAACCGTAATCTTCAGGCCTATTCTTGTTTCTGCAGAAACAACAGGCGTCAGCCACGACAACAAAGGGAAATATAATAGAGTTTCAGTAGGGGAAAAAAAATGACTGGAGCCATGGAAAATAAACATGTTAGGGAATCTGCAGACACCTCACCCAGCCTTCCCTTAAAGCACCAGTGCCCACGAGGATGCCACCTCAGTGCTCCTCTCTGAGGACTGGGGAAGACCCAGTTAATAGGAACCAGAGCCATTGACCACAAGACCTGCAGTTCCCACTGGCAGTAGACCAAGTTTGCTCTTTATTTAGGAAGTAAGCCAGCCGTTTTCTTAAATAGGAGAATTCCTCCCCAAAGCACACAGGAAGACTTGCCTACACTCACAACCTGAGGTCCTTGTAGACACATTTTCTTCTTCTCCCTTCCCCCATGGGACTCTCCTGTGCATTTTGCCCATCTCTGATAATTGATGTGTCTGACATTCAGAAACACTTTGTAAAACCACAAATTAGTCATGGCAGGCACAAGAAAAGAAGCTCAACTCGGCAATTGGATTACACGAACCAATCAGACTGGTGTCTGCCTTTGTTTATACGCGCCACATTGACGACAAAGAAGAAAGATGGCTTTCCTCATGGTTAATGTGAGATGCACACTACATTCAAGCCTAAACCCATACACATTTTTCTAGGAACGAGTTGAAGAAAGAATAGTGTTCACGTGTGTGTGTGTGTGTGTGTGTGTGTCCCATAATGTCTTTGAAAAGTCTGTACTTTGCCCCAAGTACAAACTATGTTTATATGTGAATTATCTTGACATCCTACATCATTCAAAGCATTTGTTTATAGCATCTGGTGTCTGCTTCACATGCTAACAGTGACTTTTTAATTTGAAGTCAGCCACAATCAGTGGTCCTAAATCCTCACTGTCTCCGGGATTAATTATGGGCACTAGACAGCAATAGCAATCCTCTCTTGATAAGCTTCATAGAGTTGGCAAGAGGAGAAAATAGGCCTCTCAAGGTTAGAGAGTAACCAGAGCTGACATATACGGACCTCTCACGACACCCATTTGAAATGAGCACATCCATGACAAAGCTGCCACTGTCTCTAGGGCGGGTATCTCGTGCATAACGCACGGATCCCAAGGCTGTTGGCTTACTCTGCAGGCCTCTCCTTTTCCCAACCAGTAAAACAACTTAAAGCCCTGCACAGCTCTGCCTCCACAGTGACCCAACAGTTACCAGACCAACAGTTAAACAAAACGCATAACACCACAGAGGCCCTGTCTTTAGAATAATGGATCAGGCAGTGGCTTGTTTTCTAAAAGTTGATGGATTTGTAACTTCACACACCTGAACCTGTCAGAACTCAGAGTGTGCCTAGGACACACTGCCTCACCGTGTGTGCAGAGAATCAAAAGCTGGCTATGAAGGTGCATGCCTGTAACTGTAGCACTCAGCAGGCAGAGGAGGGGCAGCCTAGTCTACATACCAAAACTCCATCTCACAAAATAAAAGCGGAGGACAGAGCACAGGTGGTAGAGTGCCTGCTCATCATACACAAAGCGTGGGATTGGTTCTCAGGCACCACACAGGCCAGCTAGGCACACTCAGAGCAGTGGGGAGATGGAGGCAGGTAGAGAAGACGGTTAAGGTAATTCTTGACTACTTATCAAGTATGAAGGTTTGAGGCCAGCTTGGGATACACAAAACCTTGTTTAAAAATAATAAAATAAAATAAAATAAAATAACAAGACAAGAAAATCCAACCTGCCCAGACAGACAGAGCAGACACAGGTGACTGACAACAAACCTGCTCAAATCCCCTGAAACTTCCACATAAAGATGGCTTCATCGTCAGAGGCTCCCAGGCAGCCTTGTTTACAACAGAGTCATTCATTCTGTACAACCTGCTCATCACTGTGCCTAAGGACAGAGGAGGATAGCAGATGGTTGCTTGGGATTCTTTGTAGTTCAGTTTTTTCCAGAATCTAAGGTGACGATGATTGCCTGGTGTGGCATGCACATCTCTGATCCCAGCACTCGGGAAACAGAGGCAGGAGGACCTCTGAGCTAGAGGCCAGCCTGGTCTAGAGAGTGAATTCCAGGACAGCCAGGGCTACACAGAGAAACCCTGACTCTAAAAAAGAAAAGAAAACAAAACAAAACAAAAAAAAAGAAAACAAAAGAAAAAAAAGAAAACAAAAGAAACAACAAAAAGAAAAATGATGGTGACGATGATATTATGACAACGATTAGCCTAAATATCCCAATGGATATTTTTCTTCTTTCAAATTTCTTGGGCATTTATGGCATTCAGGACACTGCACTAGGACTGAGTGTTCAGTGTATTAAAAAACACTGATGTCTACACCTTCAGAGGTGTCAAAAGAGAAAAGGTACAGATGTTTCCTTGTGAGAAAGTGACTCTTCAGAGCTAGCAGGAGGAGGAGAAATTACCTAGATGAACCAGGAGCAGAACCGTGGAAATCAGCACTCTCTAGGCAAAGTTCCTGAGGTGGCTGAGGGCAAATGCTTTGGGAACAGAGAGTAGGTTAGCAACACAAACTGGGACAGCTAGAGCTATAGGAGGTGACAGATGGAGGTGGAGGCCCATCTATAGGCTCTTGAGAAATTACAGACTCTCGGAGCCCATTTTTGTCCCATGTTTTTCCTCTAAACTGTCTACTCACACTGAGACCATTCATTAGACTGAGAATAAATGTGAGTGTAGACCTGGCTCTGCAAACTCTCAGAGCGGTGGTGGGAGGCAGTGTTTGCTGCTCTGAGCTGCTCAGGGGTCCTGCTCCTGGTCCACAATGTGCACTGCACTTGGAAGGCTCAACCAGCTGCTGCATTCAGAACTGTAGCCAGGACGTTCTCCTTCTGTGTACAGGACAGTCTCTGAGTTAGAGACTTCGCCAGCCTACAGAGAGGTGAAAGCCTACTAGTTTACAGCCAATGGAATCTTGGTATTTTATTAATTTATTTTTAATTTAGATATTATTTAAAATGGGTGTTTTATCAGTAAATTGTTCTGTCATAGTTCAGAATTTATTTCTCGGTGTTTTCTTTCTGAACTACTTCAGAGATTTTTTTTAAGTTAAGTATTAGTGCCGATTATCTCACTAAAAACTGAAAAATTGGCTAATTACAGAAAAGCAGGCAAGTCTTACCCTCTATACCAACTAACTTCAGTTAAGAGATCGACCTGGCCTGCAGAAATGGACAAAAGGATTGAAGTAGTGGGATATGCATTGATGTGGAGAATAGTTTTACATGTCTTTGGAAAACTGACTCCATGGAAGATTCCTCACAAGGGATAGTGATAAAGCTGAGTGTGGTGGTGACATCGCCACCACTCCAGGTCATGTGACCCCAGACCATCAAGGGTCTCAGGCCAACCTAAGCTGCCTAGCAAGACTTTTTCTCAAAAACCATAAGTGCACACTTCTGTAAAGAAGAGATCTTGGGACTGGAGAGATGGGTTGGTGGTTTAGAGCATAAATTTTCCTCCAGAAGAACAAGTCTTTTTTTTTTTTGCTCCTACACTGAACAGCTTACAACTGTCTGTAACTTCAGCTCCAGTGAATTTGACGGCCTCTATGGGGGCATCTGCACTTGTGTGTGTGCTTATGTACACACACACATACACACCATTTTTTTTTAATTAAAAAATAAAGACATCCTTGTTTTCTTAGTTTCACTATTTTTAGCATGCAAAATAATATCCAGGATTTAATTTGCAGGTTGTTGTTGCTGTTGTTATTATTACTGTTGTTGTTGTTGTTGTTGTTGTTGTTATGATGATGATGATGATGATGAATGTGTTCTGTCTGCACATGTCTGTGTACCACATGCATGCAAGAGCCCACCAAGGCCAGAAGAGGGCATCAGATCCCCTAGCACTGGAGTTACAAACACTTATGAACTGTCAACTGGTGCTGGGAATTGAACTTGGGTCCTCTGCAAGAACAGACAGTGTTTGGAACAGCTGAGCCATCTTTCTGGTTCCAGGTTTACATTTTTTAACTGATAAGTGGCATCTGATGCGTTGTTTTTTCCTTGCTGCTGTTTTGCAGCCAAGCACTATTTTGTATAAAGACCCTGAGTTTTCTTGTGACAGTCAGTTCATTCTGGGCTTTGTTTCAGTCTTTTAAGCTCATTCATGGTTTTGGAACCTTTTCCTTATTAGTTGGCTTAATGCTCAGAACCAGGAACCTCAGACATGAGGGTTGATGTCATTGTTCGTTTACTAAAAAGCAGCAGTTAGAATAAAGCCCACTTAGTTTACCCAGAAACCGTATTTGTAGCCTATTAATTGTGGGACTCTATAGCAATCCTCCAGGATATTAACGGTTTAATCATTTTAACTTTCCATGGGCAGTTTTGGCAGAAAAAGAATAAGAAAAATCAGAAGGCTGAAATTCCCACAAAATATCCTTGATCCCACCCCTGTTGATCCAGAGCCTTGGAATTTTAGGAATGGGGCAGGGCTTGAGGGCCTGAGGTCAGGATCTCATTGACTCCCAAAGACAGACTGAAGGTATGTGAGGAACAGTGTCATCCATAGTCTGTATGTGTTACACACACACACACACACACACACACACACACACACCAATCCCGGACTTACAGGCTTCTGGGACAAGAGACAGAAGTTTGGAAATTCATTTAATTTTAACTTAATTTTGAGTTAACATTTCTTGGCAGGAAAAATGGCTTAACACTTCAAAGCAACTACTACTCTTGCGCTGAGGACTGGGATTGGATTCCCAGCACCCACATGGTGGCTCACAATATCTGTAATACCAGTTCCCAGGAATCCTATGTACATGGTACATATACATCTAAAACATTCATACACATGAAATTAAAATAAATAAATAACCTTTAAAAGAAAATACATTGGAGCCATGTAGTAAAAGATGCCTGATTCTCAATAAGATGGCAGAGAACAGCTTGGGATACTGTCTACCAGTATAAAATCCCAAGCCTGGAAGTGCAGCTGGTGTAAGATAGGAAGGAACCCTGAATGTGAGGCCCCCCAGTTTCCCAGGAACAGATCAGCGTAGAGAACACATGGAAGGGGAAGCAGAGCGATGAAACACCACAGAAAAATCTGCAGACAAAGCACTGTTCCACCAGGTGGTTCGTCTCTCATGGTGTGCCCAAGCTATCACCCAGGACAGAAAAATGTCAGTGCTGGTCTAGCCTGGGCTAGAGGCAGTGCCCAGAGATCAGGAGAGCCTGAAAGCCCAAATGTAGGTAGTAAAGTAGTCTGTACTCTTCCTGAAGGTCCAACAAAATTGCAGGAAGAGACAGGTGTGGTGGTACACACTTTTAATCTCAGTTCTCTGGAGGCAGAGGCTGGTGAGCTCTGTGTAGAGAAACCCTCTCCCAAAAAGCAAAAACAAAAAACAAAGGTAAACAACAAAAACAGGTTAAATGGACTTTAGAAAACTAACAGCCAGAATAAAACAAGTGTTTTTCAGAACCAGGTGAGAGAGCAGCGCCATTGTAGTCCTGGACTTAATAGTTTGGAATGTAATTTAAGGTTTGTGACTCCTGCAGACAGACAGCCCTGAAAGTCAAGGACATTCCGAAGGAGTAAAATATTAGAACAAGAACTAAGCAGAAATCTGGCTCCTCACTCATTTCTCTTTCTAGGTTTGTTTCTAGTATATATACAATGTTTAATGTGTCATTGGGAAGTACATCCTACTTGAGGCATCTGCAAATATTACAAAAAGCATCTAGGACAGAGGCAGTAACATTACAGTGTTGTTTTAAATGGCCGTCGTTGTCAAAGGAACTTCATAACACCTGCAGTATATCTCCTGTAGCAACAGAAGAGACTGGAAGTGATTACTTGCCCACGAGTTCTGTCCCTGCTAACTCTGATGGTATTGGATGGTGCGGATCCCCCAACAGCTTCAACTGCTCCTCTCCCTCCATTCCGCGTGGCGGTTAACCAGGGCATCACTAATTGGACATGATGAGCGGCAGTGCTGCTGAAGGGAAAACTGCATCCAACTTACCAAATGCCGATTAGCATAAGTAGCACATGCACTTGCTTTCTCTTGCCCTCTTCAAGAAACATTTCATTATTCTGTCACTTGGGACGTGGGACTGTTACTCCTAAACTTCTTACCGAGCGTGGGACATCCAGAGGAACTGGACAGTCAGCATTTGGGCGTCATGTGAAAAAAAAAAAAAAAACCCAAGCAAATCTCGATCAATATTTCTCTTCTCAAATACAGGAAGAAAAAAAAAAAAGACAAATTATGTGAGTTCCTGGCTCTAAGCCAGGAAGAGCAGCTGACCCAAGTCTGTTGGGCAAGGGACCAGAGGCTTCCTGGGCATCGACCCAGGAACTGAGGTGAATTCTCAGAAGACCTCAGCACAGGCTGACTGCAGAGGACCGAGGGGACCCTGACCTCTGCTGTGGCTCCCTGGGTCCCAGGCTCTGCAGCTGTAGAGACTTTCCAGAGCAGCTGGGAATACCTCCCCTCTGTCAAGCAAAACTGGAAGAAAGTAGATGCAATGGAAATTAGATCGAGTGACTCCCTCCACCATGTGGTAATGATGCCTTTTGGGTGTGTCTGCTCAATTCATCTTGAAGGACTTTAGGGAAAGGGAGTTACTTGTGTCAGGGATGAAGAGGGACCAGGAGAGTGCTCGGTTACAGAGCCCTCATCCAGCATGTCTAGGTTCAGCCCTCAACCTCATGCTTCCTAGGCTGTGGGAAATGGGAGGTCAGAAAGCTCAGAGAAATGACTGTGTGCCAATAATAAGAACCCCAACATCATAGCAACCAGGATGGCCACCCTGGTTTGTTCTGGCTGAACATCATATTCCACAGTCAGGAATTTGGAGAATTTTATTTTGAAGAAATTAAACTGGTCTGGGGGTAGGGTTGCTGAAATTTGAAAGTCACTCCTTACAAAGTCCAGAAACCCAGGGAGGCCAGAGTCTACCTTACACAAAGAACTTCCCAATCTCTGAATCTCACATCTACAACTAAAGACACTCAAGGATCACTCTGCTCTAGAGGAAGAGGCAGCCCCCTGACTCCTGTCTTGCTCTCCCCTAACCCTCCATTTATACCTAGGAAAGAAACTCACAAGACCTACAGGATTGCTGCTTCTTGGACAGACCGCTCTGCACACATAACATGTCCTCTGCCAGCCACAGTCTTGCCCAGCTCTTCAATTGAACAAAACCGAACCTCTGGAAGTTTCTGACTCTCCTGTGAGGCTCTACTGTCAGCAGCCCCTGCCATCCTCAAATGTCACAAGATATCCCTCCTCCACCTCCTAACACAAGATCTCATCCAAACATGAGACAGCAAGGATCACTCACTCTAAACACCACTATGTTTACTGACCCTAGCTAGGCTCCTTCCCTTGCATAGGATGGTCATGTGGGAATAGGGACCCAGAAGTTGGAGGAAGGTGAAGGCAGAGCCCATGGATGCCCGAGATTCAGACTCCGAAGACCAGCATCAGAGTGCAGACCTAACTTTATTGTTTTACATGAGCTTATATGTAGCTTTTTAGCCAATTAGGCTACGTTTATGTATTCAAGGACAAATCAGGGTGCAACCTGTGTTCTTTAGCAGAATCTGTCTCACCTGTCCATGAGTCTGAAGGGGAGGGGCCTATCCCTGGTGGAGATTTCAATGAAGACAGGGCAAGCAGCCACCACCCTGGTCTTGAGTCCTTTGTGTTGTCTTACGGGTAGCTGGGAGCCATGTCAGAGCAAACACTGTGTACAGAGAATCAGGACTGCTCTTCGAGAAGTCACGGGGACCTGTGGTACCTTGCTCTGTCTCATTTCTTTACCAGGTTTAGCTCCACATCCCCCACATGGTTGGTTTATATTTCTAGAGCCATTTCTAAACAATGGGCTCTTGAGACGTAGGGTTTTGTCTCACTGGAGTCTTGTGATTTAAATCTAAGGCTACACTCCTGATGACAAAATAATTTGAAGGAACTGAGTGGTGGTGGCACAAACTTTTAATCCCAGCACTCGGAGGCAAAGGCAAGCAGGTCTCTGTGAGCTGGAGGCCAGCTTCATCTACAAATAGAGTTCCAGGACAGCCGGGACCACCCAGAAATTCTGTCTCGAAAAACTTAAACATGTGACCAAGAAGAGCTATGAAATGCGTCCTAACAGAAAACCATAAAGTTATTTTAAATAATATGAAACTGTGTGTATGCGTGTATGTGTGTGTACGTGTGCACACATGAATAATTTCATTGCATGATTCTTGACCAGGAACTTAATAAATGGCATTGCCATATTCGGATGTCAGGAGAGGTTAGACATGGGGCTGAAGAGATGGTTCATTGACTAAGGGTGCTGACTGCCCTTCCAAAGGACCCAAGTTTGATTCCCAGTACTCACATGATGGTTCACAATCTTCTATAACTCCAATTCCAAGGGATCCAGAACTGTCTTCTGGTCTTTTGGTACCAGACGCACATGTAGTATACATACATGCATGCAGGCAAAACACTCATACACATATAATTTAAAAATATTAATTTAAATAAACAAAAAAATCAGCTCAACATGCCTGGTAAATGGGTAGATGAGTGGAAAAAAAGAGCTCAGAGACTAAGCTAGGGGCCTTTTTTTTCCCCAACAGTATATTTTTATTGATTGTTTTGGAGGTTCATGTAATGCACCCTGTCACGTTTCCTTCCCAGTCCTCTCAGGTCCACCCCACCACAATTCTTGTGACCTTCCCCCAAGAAATAAAAAAGTTCAATTTGTGTTGCTCAGTGGAGCATGGTCAAACTCCCAGTGGCCAGCCTTAAAGAAAACTGAATTCTTTCCCACGTGGCTACATCCCTGCCAGAAGCCTTTCATTGTGGAGAGCTCTACTTGGCGTCATGATCACAGTTTTTAACAGTTCTCTTCTACGGCTTCCTGTCTAGGCTGTTACTTTGGGGTGGGGTTCACACAGAAGCCTTCTATGTCTCTCTTTTCTCAGCCGTGGGTTTGCAGTCATTGATACCACTCCAAAAGAAGCTTCCTTGCCCTTTACAGTCAGCGGGAGCACGGATCATGGACTTCCACAGGGTTTCTGGCAATAGCACAGGGCCACCAACATCTACATGGTCTCCAGTGCAGTGTCATGGGGTAAGTAGGCTCTGGCCCAACAGAGAAGAAAAGGAAGGCATCCCAAAGAGAATGTACGTTTAGATGCTGAAAACATAACCCTGGAGCAGTGGGGTACTGGAGAGCTGGGTGCCAGGTTGAGGAGTCTAGCGAGTCTGGAAGGCGTGCTGGTTCATAGAAACCAAAGAGCAGGGGGTTCTTCTGAGAGGACCTAAGCTACACTGCAGACTGTTGTAAGACTGCTCTACCTTGTCCAGTGTAGATTAAGGTGGAGCATGCAGTACAGTGGTAGCAACAGACCCAAGCCCACACTGTGTGCACCACGTCACACAACACTTCATTTGAATCCAGATCTAGCTTGCTGATAATCTAGTTTGTCAGGGAGATCATATCTGTGTTGTAACTATGGCCAGAATAAAACTCCAGTTCAGGCTAGGATGTAGCTCACTCAGTTGATAGAGTGCTTACACCTAAGGTGCACGGAGCATTCACTGGGTTTGGTTGATCCTCAGTACCTGGTAAGCACAGTGGGGTGGTGCATGCCTGCAATCTCATCCCTCAGGACGTGGAAACAAGAGGACCAGAAGTTCAAGGCAAGCCTTGACTAGCTTCTTTGAGACCAACCTGTCTATATGATACTCAGAGAGAGAAAGATGGGGGAAGGAGGAGAAGGGAGGAAAGAAAGGAGTGTGGAGAGAGGAGAAGGTGGGAGGGAAGGAGAAAATAATTTCTGTGTCTTACGAAAACTACAGGAAATCCTCAAATAAACACCACAACTGGCTTTAAGATCTGGCCTACCTCTAAGAGTGACCCGCTGTTGCCTTCTGCCTTTCCTTCCCCCTAGGCTTCCTTCTGTTACCTGAAGGGGTCACCCAACCGGAGGCAAGGAGGTCACTTCTCCAGAGTGCTTTATCAAAGATGTAAGGAGCAAAAAAGCTTATGTCCCTCTTTTCCTCAGCATGGGGGTTTGTGCTAATTGCACTAAAGCTGCCGGGATCCTGACCGGAGAAGTTAATTGCCCATGATTTCTAATATGTGTGGTAGTACATAATACATTAGAGATTAGCCAGTTAGGACCCAGCCAGAAGAGAATACAGAGTGACTTGAAATAAAATATATATGTATGAGTTAATTGGTCAGATAAGAATTTAAAAAAAAAAAAAAACTACTACTATTTGGTACAACTAATTTGCATTAGTAGTAAAAAAAGGAATGAAAAATCTAAAGGAATTTCTAAGTTGCAAAATTTCTTCAAAGCCTGTATTATATATGAATCACTTTGCAAGGTAACATTTTACATTAATGACGGGCAACATACAACTGAACCTTCCTTATTCAGTGTTACTATAAATAGCTGTGCTATTGTTAAAGATACTGAAATTATTCACCAGCAGAGTAAATATTTCCAGAGTGATTTTGCAAGATATCCCATGAAATGGAAAACTCGAATCTGTAATAATGCACCCCTCTTGAACCTGTTATAAGCCCAAAAGGTAGCACAACCCGCTTACTCTCTGCCCAATCGTTCATTTCAGGGAGACTAAAATGAGTATCCACCAGGCTGCAGTCGCCTTGCAGGAATCCCTCTGCTATAATCTCACAGGTTTTTCACCTAATTAATTTCCCCTTTCCTTGTACCAGAGTTTCATGAGTGTATCTTGTTTGGAGGAGATTAAGAGTCACACGCTTCATTAGCAAGGTGTAAATTATCAGCGAGGCCCTCTCCATCCACCTGCTTAATCGGGTTAATGAAGCACCTCGGCAGGGCCTTCTTTGGGCCGCTCTCGCCAGCTCTCTGCAGGTTTCACCTCCCTCAGCTGCTTGAAAAACAGGAAGTGTTTAAAGGTGCCATTGTCCCGTTAGATTTTCAACAGGGAGGCCCCTTGTCTCTATGTAACCTTTATTCTGGCTTTAGCCCTTTTTTTTTGCTTTTTCTTCTCTATAACACAGAATTGAGCCTAGGGGCTTGTGTTTCTTGGGCAAGCTCTCCTCCACTGAGATATATCCACACCCCCTCTTGTATTTTCAATTCTGAGGCAGGGTCTCACTAAATTGCCCAGGTTGGCCTTGAGCGCCATTCTTTAGCCCAGGCTGGCTTTGAACCCGTGATCTTCTTGCCTTAGTTACCCAAGTAGCTAAGATTGTAGGCTTGTGATACCAGGTCGAGCTGGCTTTGCTCTTAAAAAACAAAAACTGTGGCCTGGAGAGAATCCCCACAGGCATTTTTTACCATCCACGCTCTACCCCTTGATCTTTTACCATGAGTCAATTCTGGGGAAAGGATTGTGACAATCTGGTTTAAAGTCCTACCTTCCTCCTAGGCCTCTTGCATTTTAATAGACGTGAAAACCTTCATTGGGTCTTCTGAGGCAGGGTAACACCGTGTGGTCCTGGCTGGCCTGGACCTCACATAGCCCCACCTACACCTACCTCTGGTCGAAAGTGGTATGTCATCATGCCTAATTCTCAGCTCAATTCTCTCCACTGGGATACCTTAAAAAAAAAAAAAAAAAAAAAAAAAAAAAAAAAAAAAAAAAAACACAAAAAACTTTACTTCTAAGTTCTTGAGTATTGATATTAAACCTCTGTCAAGCTTTTTAAAGTTCTTAAAGACACTTTCTGATTAGCTACGATTACTTTGGTCATTTCTTCAATATTCTTTCTTACAAAGGAAGTGGCTTGATTCATTTGCTGCTGATGCAACAGAAAACCTGAGCCTGGGTAATTTAGAATGAACAGAAGAGTGTTTGCCTGACAGTTCTGGAAGCCAGGAAGGCAGTAGCTTGGGATTTGGCAAAGATCATCCTCCTGCCTTGTCTCACGCTAAAAGGAAAGGGGAGGCAAGAGCCCAAGCTCACACTGAGACATGTCCGTTGATCTTTCTGCTCTCTCTCTCTCTCTCTCTCTCTCTCTCTCTCTCTCTCTCTCTCTCTCTCTCTCTCTCTCTCTCTCTATTTTTTCCTGAGACAGGGTCTTGCTCTGTAGCCCGGTCTAGGCTTGAACACTTCATCCTTGTATCTTAGCTTCCCAAGTGCTAGGATCACAAGGTCTGTGTCACCCAGTCCAGCTCTCCACCCTGTGTATAACCAGCACTGAATGAAGTCTTTATGGCCTCAGCATTGTCTCTTAGGCCTCGCCTCCCACCAGTGTGGCACTGGTGATTGTTCCTATACATGGGGGGTGGGGGGAGCCGTAGTCCATCTACAGCAGGGAGAGCACAGCCTGTTGATTTTCTAGGAATTCTTTAAACTTAATTGAAATAGGATCGTCTTAGATCTGGAAAGAATAAATGATAAAACTACAAATGTCTACTGTAAGCATTTGATACAAATGTGTGTGTGCACATGCGTGTGCCTCCATGTTGCTTCAGATTGTGTTTCAGTGTCTACTGTAAGCATTTGATATAAGATGTGGTGTGTGTGTTCAGATTATATTTCCTGACATGTAAGACCCACATCTTTATGGGCTGGAGAGTTGGCTCCGTAATTCAGAACAGCCACTGGTTTTCAGAGGACACTAGTTTACTGCCCCCCACCCCCCACCCCTTTCACTTCAACCACCTGTAATTCCAGCTCCAGGGAATCTGGCACCATCTTTTGGCCTCCACAGAAACTGGCACTCTTGTGGAATACACATAAAGACAAGCCCAGACACATAAGATAAAGTCAAGACTGGCAGCTTTAGATTCTCTGGCCCCTACATAGGCTGTGTGGGGTAAGTGTGGCAAGACCACACCTGCCTCAGGACCACACAACTTAGGTTTTTTTGCTGGAAACAACACACCACAACAGAAACAACTTACGGGAGAAAGAGTTAGTTTTAGGTTACAATTCTAGGTTACAATTCCTCACTATGGGGAAGTCAAGGTAAGAATCTGAAACAACTAGTCATGTCCACAGAGAAAATAAACAAAGGCATGCTTACTGCTCAGCTTTTTCTACTCTGATAAAGTCCAGGGCCCCAAACCTGGGAAATGGTGTCAACCACTTTCAGGTTGGGCCTTCCCACATCAATTAAGACATTCAGGACAATCCTCTACAAACAAACCCATGGTCAAACCTGACCTAGACTTTACCTCATTGAGATGCTCTTCCCAGGCAAGTCTAAGTTGTGTCAAGTTGACAGTTAAACTAACCATGGGCAGTAGTGGCGCACGCCTTTAATCCCAGCACTTAGGAGGCAGAGGCAGGAGGATTTCTGAGTTTGAGGCCAGCCTGGTCTACAGAGTGAGTTCCAGGACAGCCAGGGCTACACAGAAAAACCTTGTCTCGAAAAACCAAAAATAAATAAATAAATAAAGTTTAAAAATTAAAAAAATAAAAATAAAACTAACTATAACACAGCAAGCCAGGGGTGGCGCAGCGGCTTAGGCACCGGCCTGCAGAGGGCGAACCCGTGCCCTTTGCGCGCTCTCCCCTCCCCCCCCCCCCCCCCCCCCCCCCGTTTGAATCCCGCTTTCCCCATGAGACTCCGGCAGAGAGAAAAAAAAAAAAAAAACACCATGATGATATCCTTAGAGTCATTCTTTGTTCACCCACAGATTACAATTTCAATGAACTTAGAATTAATTGGACATTAGATTTGGATACTAGTGACTATCTTGGGAATTTTATCAGAAAAAAAAAATCTCAATGTGTTGGGTCCTTAGTTTTCAGAATTCACTGTTGCCACTTCATTGAATTGAATGTCCTGGTGACTGAGAAGAGACCCTGCTGATAGGGCCTGGAAAGATGACTCAGCATTCTGTTCCTGCAGAGGACCTGAGTTCAGTTCCTAATACCCACGTGGGTGGCTTATGACTTCCTGTAACTCCAGCTTGAGGGGAATCTGATACCTCCCAGCCTTGAGCGCGCATCTGCACATGCTCCCTCACCTCCACTACAAGGAAAACAAAGAGGATATTTCTGTTTACTGGGCAAGGTAGTTGACACCAGTCCTATAAGGCAGAAGATGGAGGAGGATAGAGAGTTCAAGCCAACCAGAACTATATGAGACTTTTTTTTTTTTTTTTTTTTGGAGGCAGGATCTCTGTAACCCTAGCTGTCACTGTGGAGACCATGCTCATCTTGAAATCAGAGATGCTTCTGTGCCTGGCTCAGACTCTATTTTTGAAAAACAAAAAAACCATAAACTAACTAAAATGTGTTAGGGATTCAATTTAAATCTGTAGACACAAGGCACTTGGTTGGACCCCCAGTACAAGGAAAGATGTGAGGAAAGAAAGAGGAAAGGCAGGAAGGAAGGAAAGGAAGAAGGAAAGAAAACAAACTCTTTTGCCTTCTGAAACTCCTTAACGTACAAGAAGACACGCATGGGGGAAAATCCTTGAGCAAATCAAGTCTATCCATTTCCTCTCGGTACACACTCAGATTCTCAGTGAATGGGGCAGAGCCTGGGTGTGGACGGGAGAACATGAGCAGGAGAAGTGAACCTACATTCAATGTGAATGCTTGTTTTGGCTTTACACGTGAAAACCACTAAGTACAGCGTGGCAAATGCTTTAGCTTCTATTATAGTATTATGCTCTTCAGTTTATGTAACCTTTAGTACATTGAAATTGGAGCTTTTAAGACCATGTCTTACATGGTTAACAACAGTCCTCAAACATAAACACACACACCTCGCCCTATATGAGCCACATACCCATACAGACACACACACATATGCGTACAGTTCCACAGACCACACACACAGACACAACAGACACATACACAGTCTTGTGCTTTGAGGAAATCCTCTCTTTGGTCTCTTCCCATAAGGCAATTTTAGGTGAGTTCTATTAGTTAGAAGATTGGTCCTTCTGTAATGTCAACAATGATAATGTAAACACAGCCGTTCGGGATTCTAGACATAGAAGATATTAATTGTTAATGGAAAATTGGCCAAGTGACAGCTGACTCAATCTCTGTTCAGCCTTTTGGATACAATATTATTAACGCTAGCATCTGTTTATCTTCATTCTCAGTCATGGTTTCAATTATGAAGTTGTTAAGATAAGAAATCTTTAGATTTGCAGTTAGGTGCTCCATTCTTCCTTAACAATCATTCCCATTACACCATGATCCACTTCTGATGTCATAATTCTCTTCATAGCCGTGTTATCTCCAGACCAACACCGATTAACATGTGCCACGCCTACTAGAGTGTGCCTGTGACACCAAGAAGCATTGAGACAGCTCAGGAGTCCAGGTGACAGCAGAAAGCTCTGCCACCCACGCTGGACTAGGAAGACTCTTGGTCTCCCCATGAAATCTTTCCCTTATCTTTTATCTATGCCAATGCACCTTCCCACTGACACCAGCATAAATCTAAAGCTGGGACAGAGCCTTAAATTCACACTTAGAAAAGGGCCACATATTTTTAAAAAAAATGGTCTAATTTGAAGTGGGGTTTTTTTTTCATGGATTTTTGAAGATGAACCAACACTTCTAAATTAAACTTCTTGACCCCCGATAGCTTTAGCCACAAACAGAGCAAAGCCCACCTGGGGAACTATACATGTCAGCTCCATGCAACTTCAGCAAGTCTGTCTTAATGTAGATTGACAATAGATGTTTTAATCAGTGTGCAAATAGTATCAAAGCATAGGTGAGAAACTAGATCTTTTGGGAGAACCACCTGCAGATGTCAGATGACGCCTAGGAATGCGTAGTCACGTGACGTTCCACCAGCTTGCAGGCTATGTAAACTGACTCCATGCTGTTCCTTCCCATCTGTGCTTTGTTAGGATTCTAGATCGAGCAGTTCATAGCCACTGGTGTTTTGTCTGTTTGTGTTTTTATTAATGAAATAAAAAGCAAATGAAACTTTGAAGTCTCTTGATTTTTTTCTGCTGCCCTAAAAGCAAGTTCTGACTTTACAGATAAAATGACTTCAATTATGATTAAACCCCCTTATATGACTGATAAGTGAGCTTGACCGGAGAGGAAGAGAGGAAAGTACAATATTTTTGAGACAGATTCCCCCACTAAAGACAACTTTACAAAATGACATTCCCAGTGTTAGTGCCTTGGATCAAAGTTTTATAGCAGTTGAACCTGAATTACCTCCATTCATTCATTTTTTTTATTCAATTTTTAATGAACATTTGCTGAATGCTAATGTTCTATGCTAGACACCCCTGCTAGACATAAACTTATAGAGATAAATGATAATCCTTATACTGGAAAAGAGAACAGCATACACAGTCCGACGGTTCATTACCCTCTGTGGCACTGGTAGAGCCTCCAGGGGCTTCAAGGACAGAGAAGGCTGTAAGAAAGGCTTCTTGTTTTGTTTTGTTTTGTTTTGTTTTGTTTGTTTGTTTTTTGCCTCTGCCTCCCAAGTGCTGGGATTAAAGGCATGCGCCACCACTGCCCAGCAAGAAAGGCTTCTTTAGGGGATGGAAGCTGGGAATTTTTAAGCAGGAAGGTGTTATCAATGCCATGTAGCTCAGCCTCTTTCTATAGACGGTGAAAATTTCTTCTGCATATAGCCAGCAGAGCATGGTGACTCATACTGGGGATACCATACTTGGAAGGCTGAGACAGGAAAACAGCATGAATTCAATGTCAGCTTCTTTTGTCTTCTCCTGTATTATGTGCCTTCATTTCATATCTCTCCCTCCACTAGCTTCATGGCATTTCTGTCGAATGATGTGTACCAATACCTGACTGATTTCTACCCAGTAGTAACTTATCCAGAAACGTCAGACAGGCTTACTTATAGAGACATAGAACTAACAGCCCAAATCTCAGGGATTGTCTGCAATCCCTGAATACATCCAAGCTTGTCACACAAGGAATTCTGCGACCCATAAATTTGGATAAAAATTTAAAAATAACGTTAATAATTCCTTAACCTTTTAGGGAAATTTACTCTTTCCTTCCATAGTAAAGCAGGAAATAAACATTAGTGTCTTATTTACTTTGATGTTGTTTTGTTTTATTTATTTATTTATTTATTTATTTATTTGCAGTCTTGGGGACTGAATCTGTAGCTCTGCACATGCTTGTCAAGTAATTTACCACTGGGCTAATCCCAAACTCTGAATACTGACTCCTTTTATGGAGGATCTGAGTTCAATTCCCAGTCCCCCATATGCAGGCAAATACCCATAAATAAACTAAAATATGTTTTTAAAATTATTATATTATTTATTTTGTGTGCACGGGCATGTGAGGGAGAATGTACCATAATTCACTTACCAAGGTCAGGAGACAACTTGAAGGAATCAGTTCTCTCTCTCCACATTCTGGTTCTACGGGATAGAATTTAGGATGTCAGGCTTGGCAGCAAGAACCTTTACCTACCGAATCATCTTGCTAGCCCTCTTGTTTGGAGTTTTGAAACAAAATCTCACTTATATTGTCCATACCAGCCTCAGACCACCAATCTTCCTACCTCAGTTTCCCAAGTAGCTGGACCACAAAGGCAAGCCACTGAACTCGGACAAACTACAATGCTGTCAACAGGGTATGTGATTTTCGTCTTGACAAGAGGTATTAAAAAAACTTTGTCATATTTCCCTTGTTTGTTTGGTTTTTTTTTGTTTGTTTGTTTGTTTTTGGAGGCTAGGTTGCTTTGTGTAGCCCTGGCTGTCCTAGAACTAACTCTATAGACAAGGCTGGCCTTGAACTCAGAGCTCTGCCTGCCTTTGCCTCCCGTGTGCTGGGATTAAAGATATTGCTCCTTATATCTTAAAAACACTGTATAGACTTGGAGTTGGGGTGTAACTATCAGTAAAATACTTGACCAGGGTGTGTTTGATCCACGTCACTGTGTAACCCGTGTATGGTGACACAAGTTATAATGCCAGCCCTTGAGAATGGAGGTCCAGGAAGGTCAGAAGTTCAAGGTCAACAAATATACATGCTGTGCACATTTCTCAGTACTTCAAAACTAAAGCTGATAGTCTTACTACTAGGGATTAGGTTTAAGTTACTGATTTTAAAAACACATATTGGACTTAGCACTTGAGAATGTCTACTGTGCCACACATGGCGGCCCATGCCTCTAATCCCAGCACATGGGAGGCAGAGGCAAGCAGATCTTTCTGAGTTTGAGTCCAGTCTGGACTACAAAGAAAGTTCCAGTTACAGCCAGGGCTCTGTTTCAAAAAACAAAAACAGAAACAAACAGAAAACAAACAAATAAAAGAATGCTTCCTGCTCTTGCAGAGGACCAGGGTTTGGTGTCCATCAGCCACACAGCAGCTCACAGCTTCCCATAGCCCCAGTCCTGGACATTCAATGCCTACTATCTTTTGACCTCCCAGGACATCTGACTAAATTCAGTATATATACATATAAATAAATAATAAATAAACATCTTAAAGGCACATATTGCTAGAGAATATATCCTTATATTCTAATACATTTGGTTTAGAAGCATAATTCTGAAGAGTCTACAAGCCACACCAGACTGTCAAAGACAGTGTGGATTAGGACTCTGGATGAACTGGGAGTTCTTGTGACTGGTGCGTTTCATCGGTAAGAAGGCACATTTAGCAAATCCAGAGAGCAGAGTCTGCTCTAGTGTCAGATGAGTGACTAAGATCCTAGGCTAGACCAGAGAGTCAGCTTTCAGGTCCCAGCTACCTAACCCTAAAGTCTGTATCTTCCCTTATCTGAAAAATTAAGTGGCTGTGAAGTTTTGGGAGGTGGTTTGAGACAGACTCTTACTCTGCTGACTGCAAGCTCAGAGCAACCCTCCTGCCTCAGCTTTCCAAGTGCTAGGATTAAAGGCAAGAGCCATCTCATATCCAGTGGTTACAAAAATAAAATAAACTTAAAAAAAATCTGATCAGTAAAGTGCCTCCTATATAGTAGGCATAGGGATTCTACAGGCAAGTAGTAGATATTACTAATGATAATTACAATAAATTATTTTAGTGTATGGTATATCATAATTTGCCTATCTCTTATTCAAAATGCTGGGAACCAGATGTATTTCAGAATTTGTATTTTTTCATATTTTGAAATATATATGAAAAATAATAAGACAGAACTTAGACCTAAACACAAAATTTGTTTCATTTATACCCAATACACAGTTGGAAAGCTGTTTTACATAATATTTTTTAAATATTATGCAGAAAGAGTATGAAATATTCTACTTGGTGTCCAAAACATCAATTTTTGAAATGTCAACTCTATCAAGATTCTCGTTATAATTTTTTATAAAAGGCTTTATTTTTCCGATCAGTTTTAGGTTTTCAACAAAACTCACAGAAGGAACAGACTTCCTCCTAAGATATAAATACTTGTCATTAAAATTCTTCTGCCAGAGGGTGACCTTGTGGACATCAGTGGGAGGAGTGGCCCTTGGGCCTGAGGAGGTTTGATGCCCCAGTGTAGGGGAATGCTAGAGATGGAAGAAGGGAGGGAGTGGGTAGGTGGGTGGGTAGGTGGGTGGGGAGGGGAGCACCCTCATAGAGGTGAGGGAGGGGTATGGGATAGGGGGATTTCCAGAGAGGAGACATGGAAAAGGGATAATATTTGAAACGTAAAGAAAATATCCAATAAAAGGGGAAAAATTCTTCTACCAGGGCTAGAGACAGAGCTCAGTGACAGTGAGGCTTTGGTTTTGAACCCTCACACTGGAAAGAAAAGAAAGAATTCTGCAAAGGACTGGTCATGAGAGATTAGTTCAGTCCAACAACGTTTATTAAGAAATCAGCGTCAGAAACAGGGATTGGACGATGGATAAGCCTGGCCCCCTGCCCTCTTCAGCTCATGGTCTGGCTGGAAAGACAGTCGTGCAAACAAACAATTATGATAACTTGTAATAAGTGCTAAACATCAGTCCTTGTAGAGCGTTGTGAGAACTGGGTAGACAGAAGGATTAGTTGGCCAATGGGGCGGGGCCGCTGGGTGGGAAGGCCTCGGAGAGATGGTGATACCTGAGCTGTCTGGAAAGATGAATAATGGTTTCGCAGGCAGAAAGAATAGAAGGTGGATCAGAGCACACAGCAGAGCCCTGCCAGGGAATGCCAAGAATAATATTTTTGTTAGAATGTAGGGTGGAGGTGGGGAGTAAAGCAGGCACGGAGCTGGACGGCTATAAACATCTAGGCTAGTCCACGGGTTATAAAAACTACAAAGCAACGTGCTAAAGTATGGTCCCGAAATTCATGGAACCCTCGTCACAGGTGACATTGCTAAAAATGTGAATTCTTTAACTATTCCCCAGTCCTACTGGTTCAGAATCTGTATTCACGAAGCTCCCAGGTGTTACTACATGCTCAGGTCTAACAAACCGTTGGAAACCCCAAGCAGCAGGTAAGACACTGACCCTTCACTCTGTGTTAAGGAAGAAAGTAGAGTCTAGATAGAGACAGCTTCCCCCTGCACGATGATGCTTGTGCTGGTCCAGGTCAAACTGATAACTTCCTTCTGTCTCGTGTGTGTTCTCTAAACCTGTAGAGATGACGTTGAGCCCTGGTGGCAGCTATTTTCTTTCAAAGGAGAGCATCAGATCCCATTACAGATGGTTGTGAGCCACCATGTGGTTACTGGGAACTGAACTCAGGACCTCTGGAAGAGCAGTCAGTGCTCTTAACCACTGAGCCATCTCTCCAGCCCCCCCTTTTTTTGTTGTTGTTGTTGTTTTTGTTTTTTTTTGTTTTGTTTTGTTTTTTGTTTTTTGGTTTTTGTTTTTGTTTGAGACAGTTTCTCTGTATAGCTCTGGCTGTCCTGGAACTTGATTTGTAGACCAGGCTGGCCTCAAACTTATAGAGATCCATCTGCCTCCTGCCTCCTGCCTCCTGCCTCCTGCCTCCTGCCTCCTGCCTCCTGCCTCCTGCCTCCTGCCTCCTGCCTCCTGCCTCCTGCCTCCTGCCTCCTGCCTCCTGCCTCCTGCCTCCTGCCTCCTGCCTCCTGCCTCCTGCCTCCTGCCTCCTGCCTCCTGCCTCCTGCCTCCTGCCTCCTGCCTCCTGCCTCCTGCCTCCTGCCTCTGCCTCCCAAGTGCTGGAATTAAAGGTGTGTGCCCCCACCACCCAGCTACGCAACTATTAAAACTGGTGGTTTTCCCCTGAGAGTGCAATTAGTTAGCCTGTGCCTGGACAATACATAATAAATAATATTTTGTGTAAATAGTGTTATTTTTGTAGTAGAGAAAAAGCCAGGCCTAGTGATATAAGTAAGGCCTATAATACCAGATATAAGGAGGCTAAGTAGAAGACCCTAGGCTCTGCCTTGGTTAAAGGTGAATTCAAGGCTGAGCTAGTTGGACTGGGCTACAGATCAGTAGTAGGCCATTTAACTAACGTGACAAAGCCCTGGGTTCAATCCCTGACACTGCAGCAAGATTGAGGGTTGGGTGGAGGGGTTCAGAGGCAGTTTCTTCTCTATTAATATTACAATCATTTACTAGAGGGCTAGAGAGACGGCTCAATGGCTAAGAGTACTTGCTGCTCTGGCTCAAGATGTGGGTTCTGTTCTCAGCACCCACATGGAGGCATATAGTCTCCCAGTTTCTGGGGATTACACTCTTCTCTGACCTTCTCAGGTACCAACAAGTATAGGATACACATACATACACGCAGACACCCAGACTCATAAAAGAAAAACATTCTTTTTTAAAAAACAATACTTACTAGATGTTGGGTGTAAATTTTAATGGCTCAATGAATTGGTAGTACTTAATATTCTAAATGCTTTCCTTCTTGGCCGAATGTTTTTCTGAAGTGTGTGTACTGTCTCTGAGAAAGTCCTTTATGGTCACTTTTGCTGACTGATGCATTCTGTTGGCTCTCTCTTTACTGTTGCCCTAAGTGGCGAGCAGAGCCTGGTAGCCTGGAGCTATCCACAGTGGTGTATCTTGGGTATTGGAGAAGCAGCCCAGCAGCACCTCAGGCTAGGGAGACAGATGTTCATACTTCTTGGGGGGACCAGGAACAGAGAAAACTACAGCAAAGCTATAAAGTTTGAAGATTGCAGGCCAGCACTCCACCACCAAGTTACATTCCCAGTTTTGGAAGTACTAAAATCTAAATAGGCCATCCTACTTGCCTCCCCACCCTCCCACACCCTCCTCACCCCTCCATTCCCACCCTACTCACACCTCCATCCCCACCCTACTCACACCTCCATCCCCACCCTACTCACCCCTCCATCCCCACCCTCCTCACCCCTCCATTCCCACCCTACTCACACCTCCATCCCCACCCTACTCACACCTCCAACCCCACCCTCCTCACCCCTCCATCCCCACCCTATTCACACCTCCATCCCCCACCATACTCACCCCCACCCTCCCACATCCTATTTATCTCCCTAGCCCCCCTCCTCTCCTTCCTCCCCTCCCCACAATGCTCACCACTGCACCACCACCTCTTGTTCTTTTCTTCTCCCTCAGTTTCTTTTGCTTTGTTGAGATCTGGCCCTCCTAGGATTTGTGGATGCCAGCCAGCCAGATAGATCCTTCTTTGTCAGGTATTTCTTCATAGTAGTCAAATGTGACTAAGGCCAGCTCGAGGTAAGCCACCATGTGGTTGTTGGGATTTGAACTCTTGACCTCCAGAAGTCAGGGCTCTTAACCGCTGAGCCATCTCACCAGCCCACGGAATGGTACACTAAAGCAAGAGAAGCTGGGTGTGGTGTCACACTGCGGCAGTCACAGCACTGAGGAGGCTGAAGCTAGGGAGGACTGTAGTGATTCGGAGGCCATCCTGGGCTACATAATGGTGCTGTTGCTCAGTTGGTAGAGTGCTCTCAGACTCGCAAGGAATCCTGGGTTCCATCCTTTGTATCACAAAAACATAGATATAGTGGTGCATGCCAGTAATCCCTTGGGAAGCAAAGGCAGGAGAACCAGAAGTTCCAAGTCACCCTGGCTACCTAGAGGCTTTGAGGACAGTCTAAGACTTGTAAGATCCTACCTATAAAAAATGAAAGTGAGGCAAGTAGCAGAGGTGGCTGGGACTGGGGCAGCAGTGCAAGCCTTTAACCCTAGCATTTGGGAGGAAGAGGAGAGCCTAGTTTGGGAGAATTTGAGGCCAGCCAAGACTACACAGAGAAACCCTGTCCTGAAAAATAAAATCAACAACAAAAGCAAAAATGTGGTGGTGCAGGCCTTTCAGAGAGATAGGCAGGCAATGGGTTCTGCGAATTCCAGGCCAGCTTCATCTACAAGGCTGTCATCAATCTGTGGGTCTGGACCCTTTGGGGTTTATATGTCAGATATCCTGCACATATTTACATTGCGGTGCATAACAAAATTAGATAGCAAAATTACAGTTATGAAGTAGAAACAAAAATAATTCTATGATTGGGGGTCACCACAACATGCAGAACAGTGTTAAAGGGTTGAAGTGTGAGGAAGGTCAAGGCCCACTGGATGAGATCCAGAACAGCCAAAACTATGTAAGAGATTCTGCAAAAAAAAAAAAAAAAAAAAAAAAAAAAAAAAAAAACAAAAAAAAAAAAAAAAAAAAAAAAAAAAAAAAAAAAAAAACAAAACAAAACAAAAAAACATGAAAGCAGGAAAGAAAAAAAAAAACCCTACCTTTTAATAACAGAAAATTGGAACATGTAGCTAGATCGTGACTGAGTTGGACCATTCTATCTCACTGCTACATGACAGCATGTTAGGAAGATCAGTCATTCCAGTCACCCATCCTGAATCCAGACGGCTGTGGAAACTATCTGAAGCCCTGAATTTGAGAGCATGCCTTCTATAAATGTTTCTTCCTAATAGGATTATTGCCAGCAGACTCTGCTAGGTCACAAAAATTAAAGGAGAAAGACAAAGGCTGGACCTGTCCTCACAGCTGACTGGCTTTCAATTTTAACTATCACGCCTTGTTTCCTTATAACCAGCAGCAGTTTCATCCAGTTCAAACATTTTACAAAGACAGTCCACATCTGAGGTAAAAATGGGATGGAAAACCAGTACCTTTCCCAAAGAGTGTTTTCTAAATAGAGTGAAATTCTCCATCCTGCTCTTGCCCTCATCTCCCTGTGAGGTTGGCCATCCTTGGCTCCTGACAAAGATGGCGGAGAAAGGCCGTGAGCTATGCGTAGACTGCCAAATTCATGCCAGCTGCAAAAAAGGGAAATATTAAAGGCCACAGCAGCCTTTTTGAGAACCCATTCATGCCAGGTGCCACTAGAAGGAAATCTACATTGGCAGGTTTTGTTATTTTTTAACTTGACCCTGACAATACCTGCTGGGCTACCTGTACTTTCTGCCAAAGAAGTGTCAGATGAGGGAGGAAGTTTGCACACCTGGTGAATTCAAGCTTACAATACGACTTGAGGCAGGAAAGGGAGAGAGAGAGAGAGGTGACTACAAGAAAGAACAGAGCCAAGAGATGGAAACTGAGGAGGAGGAGGAAGGTGAAATACACAAATACTGAGGAGGAATTCTTTTATGGCATTTTCCAAGATCGTGTTTCACCGCAGGCGCAGCGATAATTACTTGGTCCAGCGGCTGGGAATGTGAGAACCCACCGCTCGCTCTGTGTTTGCATGTGTGTACCTGGAGCTCAAAAGCTACTAACATCAGCTACTGTGTCTGCTTAGATTTTGATGACCTATTTGGCCGGGCTGCTCCATTGCAGAATTCCAAACACTTGTAATTAAACATTAAATGGTTTCTTAATGGACTGTCTTTTCCAATAGGGCCTTTCTTTAATTTACAATCAGTACGTCTGTCCAAAACAATTGCTTTTGCCTATTTCAGTTACACTTTGCTCAATTCCTATAACAACTCCAGATTTTTTTCCCTCTCCCTCTCTCTGAGATGTTTGGAATTGGTATGGAAGTGGGTAGTTTCAAAGACATTCGAACCAAAGCCAAGTTTGTTGGCAGCAACCTACACACAACAGGGCCAGGACACATGACACCATATGGACCTTCAGTAGCCACCAGCTTGAAGACCCATGCATGTGCTCACTGTGTGTTCTCTCCAAACCCAGAGCACACAGACCATCACAAAAGGTGCTGCTTCCGTGCATCAGCGTGTCCTGTTCATATGTGTTCTAAAAAGGAGTTTGGAGGGGGAGGGGTTAGGGATTTCGCTCAGTGGTAGAACATTTGTCTAGGTAGCATGTCTGTGTTCAGTCCCCAGAACTAAAAAGGAAAGGAAGAAGTTCCGATTCACTGGAGTGCTGACAGACAATGAGCTTGGTTCCCCTTTTATTCCTATGCACCCTTTTCTATCTATCAGTATCTTCCTTTATTGACTTATCTGGCTGTGATCACCGACAATCATTATGTTCTCACACACAAATGTGAGCTACATGGGAGAAGAGGCTGTACGTTTCAGATCCAGGAGACTCCTAGGCACAGAGAAGCCCCTCAAATGTTGGCTGAAGCTATCTTTGTGATTTCTTCCCCCTTCCCGTTTTCTCCTTCTCCTCTTCCTCTTCTTCTTCCTCTTACAGGGTGGGATTATGAAACAGGGTCTCTCATGTGTTTAGGTATTCAAACTCATTATGCAGCTGAGGATAACACTGAACTTCTAATCCCCATGGATCCTCTTCCAGAGTGCTGGGATTACAAGTAAGTACTATCGAGTCTGGTTTATATGGTAGGCAAGCACTCTACCAGTTGAGCTAGTCTTGGCTCTAGTTTCTAAATCCAAAATAAATTTAAAGGAAACCATAATTTAGTGTAAGCTAGATCCCTGACTATCCTTTCTATAATAATTCTAATTTACACTCTAAAGCCTCTAGAGCTACAAAACCCTCATGTTTGGGGGTGGGTGTTTTTTTTTTAATTTGCTGATTGCTAGCCTACAGTTAGTGTCTGCTGACTGAAGAGATGCACAACAGACAGGGGAAGCTGGCAATGTGCTTGCCGTCCTTTCAGTCTCCTAAGGAAGCTGACATGGCAAAAGGAACACTCTCTCTTAAGTAACTTCATTTCCTGTAGAGCAAAGCAGATCTGCATAAACCTGCTGGAATTCCACAGTGATGTAACTGCCAAGCAGAAAGATCTAGGTGGTAGGCGGACTTTCAACCTCCACTTTGAGAAGGTATGGGAAAGAATTGCCAAGAACATGAGACCATCCTGGACTGGAAAAGATGTTGAGAGATCTGGTGTAGTAGGGTACTTGTAGACCCAGCATGGATGGGAGAGGGCCATGGAGGCAGGAGGATCAGAAGTTTAAGGCTAGCTTCGGCTATATAGAGTTTGAAGCTAGCTTATGGTATGGTATATGAGTACCTGTGTCAAAAAAGAAGAAGGAGGAGGAGGTGGAGGAGAAAAAGAGAGAAGGAAGAGAGGAAGAGGAAGAGGAAAATGAAGTTAAAGACACATATGATGAGATATGTTTGTTGTATGTGGATGTTCAGACTTAAATTGCCACTGAGTTAAGTCTACCCCTGATCATGTCCCTAAGAGTCTGCAAAGTAATTGCAAGTACCTCTTCCGTCCCTAGATTTCCATGTTTTGGGGTGTGTGTGTGTGTGTGTGTGTGTGTACATAAAAGTCAGAGTTTGACATTGAGTATCTTCTCATGTCAAGTTGGTCAGCTACAGGGATTCACCAATCTCTGCCTCTCCCGTTCTTCACAAAGACCTGGCCAGGTTTAGTTCCCAGAACCAAAAGGGAAAGAGTTTCCATTCACTAGAGTGTTAACAGACTTTAAAGTTGTGGCATCTTTTCAGTTCCCACACACTGGGGTCACAGTCACTGACCACTGCACACAGCTTCTTTACGGTTGCTGGGGATCTGAACTAAGGTCCTCAGGCAGTGAGTGAATCATCTCCCCAGTCCAGTCAGGTTAAAACTGAGCACCTCCCATGTCCCTCTTATGCAGTCCTCTCATGACTGAGATGTTTCTTACTTGCATTCCCTTCAACTGCAATTAGTTCTTTGGATGACCCAACTCAATTCTTACCCACTGGGCAGTTAAACCGATTCAGACTCTTGTACATTTGGTATAGGTCCCTCGCTCCATGGAAGAGGTTATGAAGAACAACTCATCTCCCTGCTTGCATTTCACTGTGTAGTTTTAAACAAACTGCTTGCAAAGCCCTGTGTGCTGAGCAAATGCCTCGGCCATTGTGGATGTGGTCCTTTCACCGTTCACGCTTTCTTGCGATATAGCCCTTCTACCAATAGACACATTTTCTCTGCACTTTCTTAGAGAGCTAAATTGCCATCCTCAGTAAATTTATTTGAGCCAGTTCATCACCAAATTCTCTTCTCTTTTTGTGACCAGTGCTAGTTGATCTGTGTAAAGTCATTTTTATTCCCCGTTATTTTCTCACTTCCTTTTAAGAGCTAGAGCACAATTTACAAGCTCTTCATTATTCTATTAGATGGATGTACCTCATTTTCTTATTAAATGCTGCCAGTGTAATAGCATGCCAGTATCAGTCTTAAGGATGGTGAACAAGGGTCAGCATCTGGGATACTTGAAGCAGAGAAAACCAATTGCAGTGATGGAGAAATAATTTAAGTCTTAGACGGAGAGGACTGAATATGATATTTGAATCTCCAGGATGACTTGTTTTTCTACAACTGGACCCTGCTTGCCAGCACTGTCTTTTCTCCTCTTTCCAAATACACTCACGGATTAAAATCCTCATGGTCTGTGTGACTGCTGGGCAAAAGAAACAGACTGTCTGTGAAAGGCACAAATACAACTCAAAATGAACATATCCGTGTGGTTACGTTGGTCTGTACCTCTCTGTATCATGTATGTGTCCATGCTACGTAGGTTTTTCTTGAATTATTCCAACTACACCGATATTCCTGCCCTGTGGGTAAAAGTACTGCAGTCAGTACTAGCTCTAAGCTGCTGACTGTTACTGGTCAAGGATGATGACAGTAATGATGCTGATCCCTGGGAACTTAGGTGGCGCAGTTACCACCTGCCAGTCAGTGAGCTGAAGGCTTTAATCCTCAAGCCCAACAATCTGGAAAGTAGAAAGTATTGCTTCTCCCCCTGTGGATGAAAACATGGAAGAAGCACAGAGAGTTTAAAAGATCAACCATGTTATAGAGAAGCTCAGATTTAACCAAGAGCGTCCACCTTTAAACATGAACACTGAATCTCTATCCTAAAATGCTCCCCTGGCTGGCATGTGCCACCACTGCCCACCTCTCTCTCTCTCTCTCTGTGTGTGTGTGTGTGTGTGTGTGTGTGTGTGTGTGCTCGTGCACCAGTGTTGTTTGTTTTTCGAGAGAGTGTTTCTCTGTGTAGCCCTGGCTGTCCTGGAACTCACTCTATAAGCCAGGCTGGCTCAAACTCAGAGATCTTCCTGCCTCTGCCTCTGCATCCAAGTGCTGGGATTAAAGGAGAGTGTCACCACCCCCCAGCTAGTGCCAATCTCTTAAGAAATAAAAAGTATGTTATGATTTTACATTTTCTAACACACTAAGAAGTTGTTGCCTTGTATTATTTTTCTGTGATAAAATAACCAACTGAGGTAACTCAAGGAAAGGAGTTTATTCTGGCTCACAGGTTGAGGCTGCAAGTCCGGGCAGCAGGAGCCTGAAGCAGCTGCTCACACTGTCTCTGTAGACAGGAAGCAAAAGGGAATAGATGTTCTTGCTTAGCTATTTTTTTTTCTTTCATTTAATCCAGAACTGCAGCCCAGGGATTGGTGCCATCCAATGTTAAGGTGGGTCTTTCCACTTCAATTTAACCTAATTAAATAGCCGCTCACAGGCATGCCAAGAAACCAACCTGATATAGATAATCTCTCATGATGTGAACCAAGGTATGTCTCCTAGGTGATTCAAGACCCTTTCAAACTGGCAATCAATACTAGTTGACACAATGGGAGAGGTGTTTTGTTTGTTTTTATGGGGTTTGTTGTTGTTTTGCTTGTTTGTTTTTTGGGACAAGCATTTATCCTGTAACCAATGTTAATTTACAGCTGTGACAAATCCTTGGAAATCTGGGATGGCTGGCATAAGCCACTCCAGATTTACAGAACTCATTAAGTAATGTTAAATAAAGGTTTCTACATGTGGGGAGCCTAGACATTAGCTATCCCCTTTCTACCCACCTCCCCCCCCCCAAAAAAAAACCAAACTTGCAGATGAAGTGGAAAATTAGCAAAAACTCAGAAAAATTTAAAATCTTCAGGTAAGATAAGAAGACTGAGCTGACCTTATGTGACAGGGAAAGCGCAGACTTCCTTTGCCCCCAAATCTGTTCAAATGATATCAATGAACCAAAAATGGAAAAAAAAAAAAAAAAAAAACAATTTAAATGAAAACTCATGCTGGACAGCGGTGGTGGCACACGCCTTTAATCCCAGCACTTGGGAGGCAGAGGCAGGAGGATTTCTGAGTTCAAGGCCAGCCTGGTCTACAGAGTGAGTTCTAGGACAGCCTGGTCTACAGAGTGAGTTCCAGGACAGCCAGGGCTACACAGAGAAACCTTGTCTTGAAAAAACAATAACAACAAAAGAAAGAGAGAAAGAAAGAAAGAAAGAAAGAAAGAAAGAAAGAAAGAAAGAAAGAAAAAAGGAAAGAAAGAAAGAAGAAAAATAGAAAACTCATTGCTGGAAACAGTAAAGTTTCAGTTTTCTGGGAATTACAATCCTGCAAATCTCAGGTTGTTATCTGATCTTCTCCAAGGGCACTTGCTACTAAAATACCTAAAATAATCTGGTTTTACTTGTACCACCTCCAACACATAAAGCTTAAAAAACATATTACTGGGGGCTCATTGGTTAAGAGCATTGGTTGTTCTTCCAGATGTCCTGAGTTCAATTCCTAGCATCACATGGCAGCTCACAAATGTCTGTAACTCCAGTTCTAGGGGACCAGACACCCTCACACAGACATACATACATGCAAAACACCAATGCACATAAAAATAAAACCTTAAAAACAAAACCAAAACCATATTATTGGGATTGGCAAGATGACTTGGTGGTAAAGGTGCTTATGGCCAAGCCTTATGACCTGAGTTCAAACCCTGGATCTTACATTGTGGGAGGAGGAACTTCAACACATGTCTTCTAACCTCCATAGCCCTTCTCAAACAAACAGACAAGTAAATGAAAGCTTAAACTTTAAAGCATATTATTAAAATACCTTCGATATTTTGAGACCTCAATTATTTTTCAATCTGTCTAGTCTAGAGAAATCTAGTTTAAAAAAAAATCAAGTTGCCATTTAATTAAGGATATTGGTATAAAAAGGGGAGGGGGGAATTTCCTCAGGACAATCAAAGTAAGTTCCTAGGGTTTCAAACTATAGCCAGGAACCACAGGAGGAGAAGCTGGTATAGGCTCCTCTGTCTATGAAGAGAACTTCCCCATGGGCTACTCAGCCTTCCCCCTTAGGGAACCACCACACAGGACATCTTTTATTGACTAGGCCACACTTTACTTTATTCTCTGCTATTTCCCCATTTCCCCGCTTTGTTTCACCCTTAGCTGATGCCAAATTAGTCTCTGGTGGTCTGTAATGACCAGACTACTTGCAAACATTAAGCCATTTCCAAAGCAATAAAACCAATTGCTTTTTTTTTTTTTTTTTTTTTTTTTTACATTTGAAGGTAGATTTTTTTTCTATATTTCTTTTTGACACAAACCATTCATTTCCAGAGGCCTTTTTCTAATCAAATGCATGTTGTTCACAGTTTATTGGGTAGAGAGCATGCAATCACCTTCACAACCTTTTAAATTTGTATTGGATTCTAAACTCCCATGTCTTAGCTCTTGGGCATTTTCTTTGATAAAGCCCTCCTACTTTTCAGTCCAACAAAGACCAAAGACTTTGGGTACAACAAATGTTTAAGTAACCACTGAAGAAGAGGCTTCAATTGTGCGGGTCTAGCTGGCAATCTGTGGAAGGCCACAGGACTGGCTCAGAGATAACACTCTTGCCTTTCACCTTGCGGTCACCAGTTTGAATCAAGCGGAGATTAACAGTGTCCAAGGGTTGTTATCATCTGATGATGGCTTGGGAGCTGATATGAAATAAATTGCTAGTATCTTCTGTCTCCTTGCCTGAGGTCACCTGGTTCAGACTATTTTAGGACCAGATCCAAATCTTGGCTGCAATGGTGACTCTAAATGGAAACCTCTGCAAAAAGGATCAAATGCTAAATAAACCCAGAGATTATACTTCTTCTTACACTAATGAAAGATAACCTTTCAGACAAGGCTGGCGGTGAGGGTCGGGAAAAACAGGCGAGGTGTGTAGATTAAGAATATCTGGCCCAGGAGTGTTTATCCCACCCTGTGTCCCCCGTCTGGTTCTGACCCCCTTCAGTCCAAGAGTGTGCAGCCGCATCTTCTTCCTTTACCTTTGCTTTGTCCACCTTCAACAATCACCAAGCTTTAAAGGAAGTGAATTGTAACAGAGCCGGGCAGAGCAATGCCTGACTCTAGTCCTAGTGTCTAAGCAGAGGCAGGAGACTCATAACAAGTTCCAGGCCAGCAAATCCTACACCAGGCAAGGATACATGAAAAGACAGCGTCTCAAGATGTCTTGGGGGTGGGGGGTATAAATCACAGAAATGAAAAGTGTTTTAATAGAAACACTAGGGAACTGAGTGAGGCATGGGTGTTAAGCTTAAGGGACAGAAATGTAAGGAGACACTTGGGAGGCAGAGGCAGGCGGATTTCTGAGTTTGAGGCCAGCCTGGTCTACAGAGTGAGTTCCAGGACAGCCAGGGCTATACAGAGAAACCCTGTCTTGAAAAACAAACAAACAAACAAACAAACAAACAAACAAACAATCTGTTCAGCCTGGCTGTCCTGGACCTCACTCTGGAGACTATGCCAGCCTCAAGGTCAGAGATTTACCTGGCTCTGCCTCCCAAGTGCACCACCACCATCCAGCAAATCTTCTAAATTTTTAATTCATGGCCAAATAATTGTTTGGTTGTTTTGTTTAAACAGGCTTCATAGTCTAAACGAAAACATTTTACTTGTATGTGTGAAAACATTTTACTTGTATGTGTGTGTGTGTGTGTGTGTGTGTGTGTGTGTGTGTGTGTGTGTTATAGGAGATTGTACATGTACATGGAGCTTTTTATTTATTAAGCAAGTGTTCTGCCACTTTTTACACCCCAGCCTTAGATTTTCTACTTTACATTTTATTTGGAAATACTACTTAAAAATACACTTTGTTTATCCCTTTTTAATTTGAAGTTTATTATACATAAACAATTTTATGAACAACCATCCAAGTCAAGCCTACCTGGTCCAACTTAGAAATACAGGGACTTCTGATAATGTTTTGTTTAAAAATAAAACAAACTTTTAGCTGGATGGTGGTGCTGGTGGTCCATGCCTTTAATCCCAGAACTTGGGAGGCAGAAGCAGAGGTAGATCTCTGTGCACTCATGATCAGCCTGATCTAGAGTGAGTTCCAGGACGGCTAGACCTACATGGAGAAGCCCTGAAAAACCAAGTCTTAAAAACCAAGAATTTAAAAAGATAATAATTAAATAAGTAAAACAAGCTTTTAGGAGTTAAAGGTGGATTTGCCTTCCACAGGGCTGCCAGCTTGTCTTGAGGTTGCTGAGAAACAGTTTCTACCTCTAAATTCATTGTTTGCCATCAACATACATGCACCACACAGAGGAGCGGCTATTCTGGATGGTTATAGATTCTATTGTGAGCTTGGTAAGCGTATCAGACATAGGATACTCTCATCTTCTCTTGGCTATCTTTTATTAAAAGTCTATATCATTATTGTACAGCGTCATCTATGCACATTAAGGGGAAGGGGAGGAGGGAGAACAAGGCTGTGTGCCTGCCCAGTTTGATTTATTTATTTATTCTAAAACAAGCTTTCTCTTTTATGTAGCCCTGATTGTCCTGAAACTCACTTTATTAACCAGGTTGGCAATGAATTCACAGAGATCTGCCTGCCTCTGCCTCCCAAGTGCTGGGGTTAAAAGCACATACCCCCATGCCTGGCTTATGTGCCCATTTTAAATGTTCAGAAATCCGTTAGTGGTTTAATCAACTCCAACTGCAAGTGACTAAACGTGTGAATGACCCTTTATGTGCCAAAGTCTCCTGCTGCTTCTCAGTCTCTGAGTTAGAGGAACCACTTTAAGACTAAATAAAATAATAAATTCATACATTTATTTTAAAAGTGAATAATCAATAGATGGGTGCTTCTGCACCTTCTAAAGCTTCGAGTGGTCAACTTAGACTAGAATTCATAATTAAATCAATTTTATGAACCAGAAGGGCTGAACAATACATTTCAATTACAGACTTGAGTTAACTTAAATTTTTCTTGTAGCTTTCCCTTCCCAGAGACTATTTAATTTCATTCATTTATGACCTCCTCTTCCTTCTCTTCCTCCTGCTCCTCCTCTTCCTCCTCCACGAGGGGTTCTTCTCCTGACAGCACTGGGACTTGAACTTCGGACTTTATGGATGTGAGGCAAATGTTCTACCACAGAATTGTAGCCTCGGGTGAAATATGTTGTTGTAAACACACATACACCACACACATTACATTTTTTCCCCAAATAGCTGCCTCTCCTATTAAAATTTTCCTAACACTGAGCAATACATTTTATTGGAACTCTCGAACCAAAAAGAACTCAAAGATGACCAAATGTGCTTGCTTTATTAGTGGGGAAGAAACGGGCCTGGGTGTGCACCAGTTGTTTAAACACTAACTCAAAATTTGTTTTAGGCCAATTCGTTAAAGCAGCGGTCTAAATGGGCCCTGGCACAACTCAGATAGCTCCATACACCAGCTGCTAAGCCTTCCTAGTTGGTAACGGAAGCCACCGCCAAACGCCCTTAGGCCTTGGGTGTTGGGATGGAAGGACTTCTGTCAGGACTGGGGACAGCATTGACTGCGGTCCCCAGCCTTGAAACACTCTGTCTCAGGATGAAGGCCCAGCGCAGGTCAGAGCACAAAAGCCAAACCCAGCTCTGCTCCTGCATTTGCTCACCCGCAGGGAGCAGAAGAATGAAGCCTGGCTTTCTTAGCCACCAGCCGGGGGTTGTCCTGCGATGTGTGAAGGGCCGGGCGCTCACGTGGGCAGTATGAGGGGGAGATCTCTGCCTCACGCCCGTCGCCAGGGCTCTCTGATCTTTAAGATCCTTGGCTCTCCCAGGCTCCCCTCGCCCCTCCAAAGGCAGGGCGGCATCTTCGGACTCTGAGTCCCGAGCTTCTGCTCCCCGAGGTCAGCGGGACTGTCCACCGCATAGGGAAGCTGGAGGCCGGACCACGTGCGGCAGCCAGGAGGGCTTAGGTCTCCGAAGAAATTTCGAGGCCTCCCTCCCATCCCCCGGGTTAAGAGAGTCAAAATTTCAGTGTCCCATGCAATTGGCCAGAGAGCTGCCTCTCAGCCACTAGAGTAATTTTCTCCTTCCCCAGATCAGGTCACTATTAGGGCCGCGGCTTGCGGGAAGGGGATGCCTCCAGGACCGTGCAAGTGTGCAGTTTGCAACCAGAGACATTCTATGGCTTTCTGCTCCTTTTCCGGCGCTTGCTTCTTGAGTGAAAGGTGGGAGTGGAGAAAGGGAACGCGGTGCTTTTGCCAAGTAGTCCCCAGAAACCGCGGAACCCACTCCTTCGGGCCTCTTCCAGCCGGGCTTTGGCGCTGTCAGCCAGTGCGCAAAGGCGCCCCCACCTCCCCGTGGAGAGCCCTTGGAGGGAGGGAGTGGTCATTTAGGGATTGGGCTTTAAGATAGCCAAGGATATCTAGTCCGACATCCCCGGCCCAATATCCTCCTCTCCACTCCACCACCTGCAAGGGCTTCGAACTTCCAGAACCACAGCTTTTCAGGCAGAGCTCCGTTAAGATCAAGGAAAGAGTGCTGACTTCAGCAGCACGTACGCTAAAATTGGAACTATTCAGAGAAGACTGGCTTGGCCCCTGTGCAAGGATAACGCGCAAATTCATGAAGTGTTTTAAAAAATGAAGTAAAAAAAAAAACAACAAAGCATAAACCAGGGAAGGTGGGTGGGGACAGTGGCCATAACCCGCCTCCTTACATCTGAAGGTGACCTTGTGCCCACAATAAGGTTTTTCTCTTCCTCTTCCCAGAACTGTACTCGGTTGTTCAGAGGTTAAATGATGAACGTAAGTCTCAGGCTTTGCTGGGAACAATGCCTCTTCTTAAGAGCACCACAAGTTTAAAAAAAAAAAAAAAAAAAAGGAAAGAAAGAAAGGAAGAAAGAAAGAAAGAAAGAAAAGATTTAGCTGTAAGTTGATAATAGAGTAGCTGTGGTCACACATCCATTGCCCAACTATTCAGACTCCATGTTATCGCATAACGCCCATTAGGCACCAGTAATCCTCTATCAACACATTTTACAGACATTTGAATGTTAAGGAGATTGTTATTAATGGTCCATGATCCTAAAATGTAACCATTGGTTCTAGAAACATTTTTATAGCTCCAAGTTTTGATCGGCTGAGAGTAGTCGGAGGCTTCTAGAGATTAAGGTTGTGAGACTGGGACAGGGCCTGAAGGAGAATATTCACGGGTTGTCTCTAAGGACAACCTTGGTCTGAGAAGGTGGGCACGAATGCCAGCAGGCAATATTTCCCAGGAAGTATTTGTTGGTCCCTTCATGAGCAGTCCAAGGTGGGTGAGGGAAGAACCCGGAGACCAGACGTCTGCTGCACATAAGCGTCTTGTTTTTAAGGACGTCTCCAGGCTGGAAATGACCCCCAGGGATATCAAGTCGACTAAGGAATCCTCTATGTGAAGGTCCCTTTCCCATCCTTGCAAGTGGACAAGTTAAGACTGACACGAGGGATGGGGGCGGGGGTGGGGTGGGGTGGGGATTCCATCTGATTCAGGAACATTTTTTTTCCTCTTGGAACCAACTTGGGTCAACTTAGACCTTACCACTATGTTTGCTATGGGATTCTTTTTTAATTCGGCTTGTTTATTTGTTTTCTTCAAAATACCGTTCCAAGCTAACAAGTGGAGGCAAAGGGGGAGGAGGTTAAGGAATCAAAGTCCTAGACCTCATGCTGTTTGACTTTCCCTCCAGGAGCAAAACAGATTTTGAAGCTGCCCTTCCCTGAAGAGGGTCTGGCCGCCCAGGCACCCGCAGTCATCTTTGACTAAATGGGTTGGACCTGGCAGGGCTCCTTTATTTGAATCTGTTTATTGTTTGTTTGCAATCAACAGCAGGTTGGTTTTTAAACGTAGTGCTGGCAGGAGGGGAAGTCGGGCCGATTCTCTTTAGCATTTGGGAGGGACCTCCTTAGGTTGCATGACTGTTGCAGAGTAGAAGGCCTTTCAAATGCATTACCTACTTCCTCCCCTCCAGCTACTTCCCCATACGCAAGTTGCTAGCTTCCGTTTCCTTCCAAATGTTTCCATTGGAAAAACTACCTTTTCCAAATAATATATCCATATACATCCTGCTTTGGAGTATAAAAGAATTTTTAAAAAACCGGTTCAAGTCACAGGGCTATTATAAACAGTTAGAAAGAGACGCTCCAAGCAGTTCTACACTATGTGTCTCAATACACAGTTTCACATGTAATGTGAAGTCTGTTTGAGACAAATCCTATAATCTGTGCAGTTGCACAATCAATCCCCCCAAAATATCCGGGTAGCTCTCGTTAGGATTCTTCCTCTCCCTACTGGAGTAGATGGTCTTCGGTCTTTTATGCCCCATCAATCCAAGGGCGGAAATATTGTTTCTGGAAGAATGACGTTATCAGAGGAACCTGCGTAGACAGGGTGAGGGAGGATTAGGAAAGAATAGCAGAGGTGCTTAGAGCTTCGGTCGGTCGCAGATTTAAGTATGCAGATGCTGTGATAATGACGCACAAAAGAAGAAGGGTAACTGTCTTTCCTGATGGTTTCAAATTATAAAAATTAAAAAAAAAATAAATCTAGGCACAGGTCAAGTACTTTCCCATACTGTTGTTTTCTGTTTCTTTTTGTACAGGACGCGCCTAGCTTCTTTGTGTGCGTCTTTTGCATGACTAAAACACACCTCTGCACGGTATAGGCACCACCTAACATTGACAGATGTGGTTTGGGGTTACAGCTTTGTCTTAATAACAATAGCGAGCTTCTCTCGGGACGTGCGATGTCGGGTTCGAACTTGTGTTGTGACTTTGGCCTGGCTGGTGGCTTCCGATTAAATGGAGCCGGGTACTTGTGTGAGGCCTCTGCACTGCAGGTAACTAAAACCGGACGTTTTGGGAACCTGGCGCTACCTAAGACACCGAAAGCCGCTTCCCCATCCCAGAACTTGCTTCTCCCCCTCTGGGCTGCGGCACCGAATCCCAAACCAGCACCAGCCAACGTTCGTGGGGAAACGACAAACGGGACTGGGAGTAAGGGAATGAACGAGGCTGAGTTTTCTCAAGCTTCAGAATCAGTACCCGGCTCCTAACAGAGAGCAGAGCTCGGTGTACTCATTAAGTAAGCACCTGGCTGTCCTTGAAAGTCCCCAAGGGCAAACCCAGCGGGGCGCCCCAACCCGAGGCGCCCCAGGAACCCGCAAGCTGAGCGACCGGCTTCCTCCAGGCTTCCGGGAGCAGCTGTCCCCTCCCCAGCCTCCTGCAGCGCACAACCCCCCAATCCCAACCTCCCAAACGCAGCTATGCCAGTCGTCCCCAGTCTCCTCCAAGTACGCCTTCCCAGCTTTGGCTAGATCGACGCCGTTCGCCTGCCTCTGGCCCGTGCGAAGCTAGACTTTTATTTCCCCGACTCGCTTTCCAAACCCAAAAATTGACTTAACACCACTGGGTCTGTAGAGTCCAAAGGACACACACCATTCTCCCCCCACCCCCTTTCCGGCCTAGCTTGGTGGGGTGGCTGAGGGCGTGGCAGTGAGCTTGGCTGTGACTCCTCGCGCTCTCCAAGTCTGTGAACTGGGTTTAAGGGACCTCGAGGGAGCCCCCACGAGAGTCACCAGGCTAGGCCAGGGACTTCATCTCTGCCCGGCAGAAATGTGTGGCCCAGGAGCCGCCATCTGCACCCTTCGCCCCAACCCCTCCGATCCTCGGGCACAGCTAGGGTGATTTTCCTAGGAAACTACAGTTTGTCAACAGATTTAGGAAAGGTAGCCCTGAAGAGGGTCTCTGCAGCCTTCCGTGGGCTGCCTCCACCAATTCGGGCGCCCGGCTTCTGCAGCTGTTCTTTCCGGACTTCCGACTGGAGGGGTGGGTGAGGGAGCGTTCAGATACAGAAGAGGTGAGATCAGAAGGAACAAGGCGTAGAGAGGGACAGTGACCGTTTTTTTAAACATGTAAGTCCCGAAAGTCGGAATGTTATTGGCTTGGCTGAATTTCTCTTCTTTGTCTATGACCGGAATACTCCAAAGGTGGAATCCAAAGAGCGGCGCATCAGATCTTTGTAAAGCCAGTCTCCGTGCCTCACCTCTGCACACCCCCCATAATTATATTGCTACCTTGCTTCCGGTTAAGCAGCTCTCAGGCTCATTTGGAGCCGAGTCATTTCAGTAGGAAATATCAAGCAGAATGAGACTTACTAACTTGATTAAACTAAGTCTTGACTAGGAGTGGCCATCAGAATTCTGGATGTCTTTAAGCCAGTGCTAGCTTCCCACCCCCTCCCCTTGGCCTTTGATCGTGCGAAATCCTTTCTACTTTGGGCCTCCATTCAAAGCGATTAACTGTGTGGTCTCAGTTAAACGAAGTTGTGTAAAAATGACAGAAAAAAAAAATGGATTTAGAGACTTCCTCTAACTTCGTTTACAGACCCAGCAGAAACCAAGTCATTTGCTGAATAATCCTAAATTTGCCAGATATTCTTGCTTTTAAGGCACTTTCCCTGTCCTTTCTAAAGTTTCCTGAAAACTAAAGGCTATGTAAGAAATTGGTTATTTGGGAGGTGCTTTACTACTGAATCAAAACTAACAAACACAAGACCCAACAACCTAGATCTAGGAAAACCTAAAGCCTCTGGGTTCCCAATGTCACTTCAGGGAAGCGTACAGATGAATATATCTCCAGGTCCAGGATGATCTTAGCCATCGGCTTGGCAGTCAGTGGTGGCTGTAGAGTTTTATTTAGCAGTAAAACCATTTTACTCATTAGGCCAAGATTAGATGGGATTCAAAAAACACAGCCCGGGATGGGAAATGAAATGAGCAGAAAACAAAATGGTTGCAACTGCTAACCTTCATTTGCAATGTTACAATCAAGAGCCATTGAATTTTGGTCAAATTTAAGGACACAAGAGGTTTAAGGTGGAATTAAGTAGGTTTTTCTGGGAGGAGCACCAGGGATCATTGGCCATGGCCTTTCTAGTATCTCCTACAACCAAAAAGGGACTCTCCCCCTCCCCCAGGACACACACACCACAAGGCACGAAAGTGGGTGCCTTATGTTCGACTACTGAAATTATAGGTTTTTCAAGTTTTCTGAAACTCTTTTGTTCAGAAATCATTTCTGCCTGGATTCCATTTGGATTCGATTGCACTCCCTCTTCTCTCATCTTTACTTCAGCCTTTTTTTTTTTTTTTAAGTAAAGGAAAAAGGGGGGAAAATGCCCTTAGAGAACTGAAACAAGAAATTCTTAACATTCTTATTTTCTGAAATATTCCAGCCCACCACCCCATACTTTGCAAAACAAAACACACAAATCCATCAAAAACCATACTGACAAAGTGCCTAGCAATTCAATTCAAGCTTGGCAATGGCTGGCTGGGTGGAGTTCCAGTTTGGAGCAATCCTGAGGGAAGTTTACAAATCACTGTCATACACTGCTAGCTCATTCACAGATCAGCAAGAGAAAAGGTAAAAACAGAAGGAGTGAACTGACTAATTTCTTCTCTGCCTTACAATAGACTGTGGGGCTGAACACAGGGCTTTTCCTTCAGAAGCAGTGGTATAAAATTAAACTAGACCCAACGTTGTGCTAGAACCATTTTAATATAATCATACATATCTGCCAATCCAGGAAGGGTTTATGCATATATAACTTCCAGTTAACATCTGCAAGCATAAATGACAATGATCTCAGTTTAAAATTCATCAGGGTCAGAGCAATTGACCAATGTCTTTTTTTACTGCCAGGCTTACCAAACATTAAATTACGGGTGAATTAGGGTCCTTTTGCTTCTTCTCGATCCTTGTCCAGAGACAGCAAGCAGGGCAGCTCACCTCCAGCCACAGGTAATCTTTCTAGATCAGTATTCAGTTGCTCTGAATTTTGCTTGTAATTATAACCTATTTAATCACAGAAGAACCCCTGTAGAGATGGAGTTCAAGGTTGTATACAATAACAGGAGATCACAGTTTTGAAGTCTAGCACAGATTAAAAACCACAGATGTACCATTTATATAAGACACACACTGATTGTCTCTTAAACTACATATTGACTCCGTATGAGCGTCATCTTTTTTTTTTTTTAAATAAAGTAGTGCATCTAGGACAATCAGTCGCACAGGTCACACAGCCCTGAAAAGTTTTTCAGTGCCAACTACCAGTTGGTCATGAAACGTGAATGAGCTTGGGACATTGTCCATTCCTAAGATTCAACCAAAGATTGGTTAAAACACCGGATCACCTCTGCTTTGAAGGCTGTGACCTTCCTTCCCTCCCCTCACAACTCAGTTTTGTTTGATTTTTGTTTTGAGTGGTGTTTGGTTGCATGTCGCTAGAATATATTTGATCAATCATTTGCAAATCAGGAAACCAATGATCTAGAACTATAACAGAATCTTAAGTAGATTGGTTTGTCCATTTCAGGTTGCTGGTTGATGGACCCTTCTAAGGTCTTTCCTTTTCCCTCTATGCCTCTCGGTAACTTTGATCAGGAGTCTGAGAGCATCATCCCACCTAACGCTTTTAACCAATACCTGGCTAAAACTGGAACGTCCAGCCCAGCATATTTAAAAAAATCACCCACAAAAAAAATAGCTTCTACAGGTCTTCACAAAACCTGGAATTTCCATGAAGATGTCTGATCTTTATAATCCAAGCAGTCAGCATTGAAGTTAAGCTTCCAAGAGGCAGTTTGGTCCTTATAATCCAAGCAATCAGTGGTTGAGTTAAAACCCAAGCTTGAAGCTCCATATCCCTGGGTGGAAAGAGAAGCTGGGGACTGATTGAGATGGCTGGTAACAGCATTGGTACCCATGGGACTGAGTGTGGCCCCTGGTCCAGGAAGCTGGTGATGCATAGGGGTCAAATAAGATCCACAGTCCATGCCCCCAAAGTAGGAAGTTGAGCCAGCATAGCCTTGACTATAACCTGAAGCCTGAGTATAGGTCATGGGATAGGACCTCTGCATGCAGGAGGAGGAGGTGGACAAGGGGTCAGACAGTGGGGAGATGGAAGCTGGGCTCCAAATGGACACCGGGGCACTGCTGCTGGCAATGGTTGGGACTGAGGTACTAGAGGGGGGAGTGAACTGGCCACTTGTTCCACTCTCTGAACTCACTTCCCGAGCTGGAGAGGTCTTCTTTTTGGCAGGTCTTACTTTATTCTGACCTCCGTTCTGTTGCTGCTGCTGCTGCTGGCGGCACTTAGCTCTTCGATTCTTAAACCATACCTTGAAAGAAAAAGAAACTTCTTTAACATGGACTCGACAACTCCAGAGCAGTCCCAGATTGCATAACTACATGATCAGACTTAGAGACTACTCATAAAACACTTTCACCTATATCTGTCCAAATGTGGGAAAAGTCCATCTTATAAATAATTCATAACAAAACAATGTAATCAATGTAAGCTAAAATTTTTCCACTTTGCTTTCCTATTTTGTTTCCTCTATATACACACACACAGAGAGAGAGACAGAGAGAGAGAGAGAGAGAGAGAGAGAGAGAGAGATCACTGTATTTTGGGATGACTATGTCTTATGTCTTTTAGAGGAACGTATTCTGTTGCTGCGTGCCACCCAGAACAGACTGAGTTCAAACAGTTTACATTGCACTGTCCAGGAAGCAACAGCTAATATGGAGGTTGGTTCCACGACCTAACATTTTGTCTCTCCTAGACTCATGAAAGAAATCTCCAAGAAGACATGCTCCTGTGGAGAGGAGATCTGAGCCAGTGTCTGCTGAAAGCTTCTTTGTAGTGAATAAACTGACTTGTGTGGTTTCTGCTTTGAGCTCAAAGACAGACCTCAATATCAGTCTCAAGCCTTAAGTCTGTGCCTTCACGCACAACATACTCTGTTCTCTACGCCAATCCACTGATTTGTTAACTTAAAACTCTATGAAAATTCCCTTTAGCAGGAGCCTTGTGCATTCTCTGCCATGCAGGAGCTTATGATAGTAACTACAGAGATTTGTCCTACCTGTAGGTCCTGGCTCTTCATAGCTCTGGCTGCCCTGGCACTCTGCAGATCAGGCTAGCCTAGAACTCAGATATCTGCCTGCCTCTGACTCCCCAGTGCTGGGATAAAAAACACCACATCTGGCCATTGGCTACAGATCCTTGATTACCCGTTGAAGGAATTCTCTCCATTTGGGTCTTATAAGTGTGGCAAAAGTAGTACCCCCCCAGGGCCAGCCTGAGCAACATTAAATATCCCGGGCCAGTTTGTTTCTAGTGAAGGCTTTGGGTCAAGACTTACAAGTGCTAAATTTTTTTCTAACTCACTTTGAAAAATCCTGTTTTCTGCTTTGTAGTTCACACTGATGTCTGGCACTTTCAAAACCATGTCATACCCAAAGGAAGTGTCTTGTGTGGGCGTGTCAGGGGACGGGGGGTAGGGGGAGATGAGCTGCCAAGCACCAAAGAGCTGCATATAGGGCTGCTCTCCAGTCAAGGGGGAGACTTCCTCCCTTTCAGAATCAAATACGGACATAACTAGAGTTAAGAAATGAAAGTATCTTTACAGATACTGTGTGAATAGTCTGTTAGATGGCAGAGCTGGAATTCTGAGCTGTCCTCCAGAAGTCAACCCCACACACTTTTATTTTGTCCTACTTACTTGGTAAGAGCATCTTTTTTTTCTGTTGTCACCAAATTAGGTGTGGCCTTGATAAAGTCATCTGCTCTGTTTCTTCTTGTGTGTGTGTGTGTTTGTTTGTTTGTTTGTTTGTGGCTGTCCAGGAACTAAGCTCCATGCCCCTCCTCCCTCCCCCAAGTCCACAAAGAAGATTGCCATACAAGGACCACATGACTACCTTTGAAATCTGCCCTCCCCTGTATCTCCAACTTCAGGGACTCTTGAGACCTACAGGTTCTAGGACTTTCTGAGTGCTTCTGAAGTGCTACTCCAACCGTACAAGCTAGGCCGGAAGACCCTGGTTCATATGATTAAGGAGGGACAGGAAGAAAAAGGGTAGTAGTACAGGAAGAATAGTCTACTGGCTCCTGAGGGTTTAGAAATTTCAAGCCCTTCTTAGGTCTGGGAAAAGGGTCTCAGGCCCTATTGGTTCGTCAGAATAAACCAAGATTGAAGATGGGCAAGGTCAAGAAAACCAGAGTGTCTACATCTGCCCTACCTGCACCCTGGACTCTGGCAAGTTGATTTTCAGCGCCACTTCCTCCCGCATGAAGATGTCTGGGTACCGGGTCTTGGCAAACAGAGCTTCCAGAACGTCAAGTTGTGCCCTGGTGAACGTAGTCCTCTCCCGCCGCTGTTTCCGGGGGGTGGCTGCAGGACAAGAAGCCCAGGGCCCTTTAGGGTGGGGGAGCAGTTTCTCAGTCACAGGACTTTTGCCTTGGTCCTCAGACTCCCCGACCTCCCTCCTCTCACCCCTTTCAGAGCCTCACAGGACACACGACCTCCCACTACAGTGCCTTCCCCCCCCCACCCCCCACCCCCACCGCACCGCCTCCGGACCACAGCTACAAATGACTTGAAAAGCTAACAAAATAAAACAAGGAGTCACAATTCCCACCCTGACGCCCAGTTCTGGAAACAAGCAAAAAGCAACCGCCAGACCACACTAGAAAAAGCTGTCTAGTAAAGTTTAAGGCTCTGCAAGGACCAGAGGCTCAGAATGACGCAGCGAACGCGGAGCCAGTTCCCACGGTATTTTAACACCGCAGGGACCTTTGTTCTTTTATCTTTAAAACGGGACATAGTTCATACTTTTTTATTAGTACTTGGTTGGGGGGGGGGGAGGGAGGAATCTGACGAGAAAAGAAAATTGCCTAGCACCTGGAGGGTAGCCACACCTCTGAGGATTAAAGGGACGGGGGCATCGACGTACCGGAAACCCCTGGAAGCCCCTGACAAGGGAAACCTTGTAAGGGACAGTAGGGGAGAGAATTCGGCTACTCCCAGAGAAGTAATAGCTAGGAATTGGGCGTGGAGAAGTACACAAGAGCAAGCTCAAGTGACAAGGTCAACAACCTTCCACGACCTAGTCCAATGAATGTCGCCAAGCCACTCGAATTAAGAATGGAGCGGTGTGATTCTCTGTTACTACTGCAGACCCCAGATTCGCCTCTTCCCAGCCTCTTGTTCTCTCCTGGGTCAGTAAACGCTCAGTGGCAGTTTCGTGGCAAGAAAAACACATTGGGAACCCTGCCTTGAGATTGAGTGAGGACAGCGCGCCCTGCAACCTCGGAGCTCCAGAGGGACGAGCGTGGAGAAGAGCGTCGAGAATGCCGCGGGACTCACTTACCCGGGTAGCCCACGGAGGGATGCAGCAGGTCCATACCGGAAGTGGTCAGACTCAGCCCATTGACTGCGTAAGGCGGTTGCTTTAGATAAGACATCATGCTAAGGTTGTTTGGAGGTGCAAAGTCGGCCCAAATTGGGGGGACCCAGCCGGACGGTCTCGATTCGCCTGGAGTGGACAGGGTCAGGGTCCTTGGTGGGTGGATTTGGAGTGACCGAACTAAGGGCAAAGCAAACAAACAAACAGAAAATGCTGGTTTACTGCTTCGGAGGGAGCAGCTTCCTCCACGTTCCAGCACTAACTAAAAAGAACCCGGGCGACTCTGGGCACAGGCTTTTAAAGGAGTTGCAGATGTACACACACACACCCCCCGCGCAGTCCCCCCACCCCCCAGCAGCTCCAAAACTAGAGGGGATGGAGTGAGACCAGATAAACCTGTCTTCCCCACCCCCACCCTAAACTTAAAAAAAAAAAAGAAAGAAAGAAAACCGACCCGAGGAAAGCAATTACAATCTGCCTTCCCCAAGAACAAAACCCCACGCCTCCAAATGCACGCACTACATTCCTATCCCAACATTTGCATAGGACTCATTGGCTGGCACTAGCTAATTGTCTCAAACAAAACTTGATTGGGGCCATTTGCAGAGACAAAGAACTCTTTGGCTAAATAAATAATGCTGATAACAAAGCCCATTGGTGAGAAACAAAGAAACAATTCAAGAAATCTACCTCTTCCCAGACTGTGGCCTTTCCCTGGCTGAGGTTTTAATTATCTTAGCTTTTTTTTTTTTTTTTTTTTTTAATATTATTACCACTTTCAACTGCTGTGAACCTAAAATGTAAACGCATTCAACGTTTAAAACACCAACTTGCTGAACAACAAACTTGTGAAAACTGCCCAATCACTATTCTCCCATATTTGAAGTCATTTCCAGTAATCATTTTCACCTAATTAGTAGTCTGGATAATTAGATTTTGAAGTAAGTAACAGATTTATTAGGGTTTTGGAGGACCTTGATTATATGTGTCTAAAGAACTATAAGCTAAACAAACAAGTATTTAACTTTTAAGCGACACCCATCAAATATTTAATTTAAACATACTGAAAAAAAAAGAACTCTTTGCTTTCCAGAAATGCTGTAGATAGAATCCTAACCGAAGTAAAGTCAGATAAACTGCTGCCCCCAGGTTTTGCAAGTCTGGAGGGGTGCATTCCTACAGCAAACTGCTCCCAAGGTTTTGATGTAAGGAGGCTGCAGATCCTGTGAGAGGCAAATTTTCTTGGATTTTGGATTCTCAGGGGCTGCAATGGGAGCTGCCTTTCCCACATTTTAAGGTTTGAAGTTGATAAACATACAAAGCTATGGAACGAACAGGATTTCTCTCTACCTTTCAAATTTCCTACAATTTTGTAAGATAAAGAGCTGGGTGGGGGAAGAAAAAGAAAGTTATCTGTGTTCCTTGACTGAATCCCCTCCCCCAGGTCGATGTTAATACAGGCAAGCAATGTGCCAGGCTGGCTTTTATTTTCCAAAAATAAGGCACTTTAAGATCTCGGCTTTGAAACTTTGACACTCTGGGAAAGTTCCTCAAAATGGCGGATACAATACTGAGTTCTCTGTCACCTTTGTAGTGAAAGTTCATTAATGAAAAATTAAGACTTTCGGTTTTCATATTTACCTTGCTTAAGAGACAAAGGCAAAAACTTCACAAACAGAACTCAACAACTGTGACTTCTTCCTGATTTAAACTCTGAACACAAGTCTTAATTTTCCACCCTAAAATATGATTTTTGTAAATGTCCTCTTTAGAGAACTGGATTATTAACTAGTAAAACTAGTTGCTTTTGCAAAGAACACTTTATATTCTGTATTCCTCCTTCCAAGATCTAGCTATTTGGACGACCTGTGAAAGCAACATTCTTTAAAAACACAGTCATTCCTTATTTAAATACCCTCTAAAGAGTTCTTTGAAAATACACTTTTGTCATTTCCTTGGACAGTTTTAAACTGTTATATAGGATGTTAAGATGGTTAAGTGTATTTATTTACTAGTCTAGCTCTCTCCCAATTAGAACACCTAAACACGTCATTCAATAAAAGCAGCATGTTCTACGATAAAAAGCAGTAACAGAAAGTTCAGGGCGAGGTCCTTCTTGGAGGGCCAAAAACGGCTCAAAATGTCAGGGAAAACTATTTTCACTTTTCCTCTTGGAGGTGTGGGCGGGAAAAAAAAAGAAGAAGAAGAAGAAAACCCAAATCCAAACCACAATTACTTTTCCACAGCGAGCTTTGCTAATAAACACGGCTAGATAATAAAGACGGCTGCCGGCCCTTCCTCCTAACTTTCAGTCTGCTAAGGATTCCATTCTAGCTTCCTCTCTATGCACAGTGCAAAGGTGGGTGGGGGTGGGGGACTCCCTTTCTAATACATAAGGGTTAATATGACCGCTCTCGAGGCGAGATGGCTTCTGAGAGAGCTCATACCTAGGAGCGAACGGCGGTAGCGTGGCGAGTCCCCGAGTGCCCTCTCCTCCAGGCGCAAGCAACTGGGTCCGGCGTTCCTGCCCTGCAGCCCCGCAGATCAACAACCCTGATGCCCGAGGTCCCTCTCCACTGCCTGCGCCGGCCTGCACAGCCTTATATCTAACGGTCAATTCGTGCAATCTGTCGCTTCCCCCTCCAAGCCCCCCCCTCCTTGGTGGTTTTTTTTTTTTTTCTTCCAAGAAGCCCATCTACCAGTTGCTGTGTCCTCGCTCAATAATAATTACCTCGTCTGAGAATTAATTATAATAAATGTTTTCTTGATAAACTAACGAGATAATCCGAGGGGCACACGTCCCTTAATTACAGGCCGTCGTGCTCAGCTCTGCTTCTCGTCCTGGCTGATTAATTTTCTGCATGATAGAAAGGAAACAAAACTTCGCGGACTGGCGACTTGGCCTGAGGCAGGAAAGAGGAGAGAGCCGGAGGGAAGGAAGAAAGAGGTACGCGGGCTTTTGGAAAACAGCCGGCGCCAGCCTCTGTCCGGCCAACTCCAGTGAAAGTTTCTGGCCTCGGGGAATCAAGATCTTCACCACCCGCTAGGGAGGGAGAAAGAAATGTGCCAAAAGGTTGCTCATGGCTATTAATGATAGTTCGGAGAAGCCCCGGTGTTAGGTCTGGAAGAAGCCTGGGTGTCTACCTTACTCTGGGGGAGGAGTTTTCTCTCAGCTCTACTCTAGTGCTAATAACTTTCGGTGACCTGAAAAAGTCCCTAGGTGAACAGGCCTGACCCCCAAAGCTCTGGGATGGAGGACACAGTTTCAAGCGAAGAGCAACTCCTCTCCCGGTCTCCTCCCCAAGTGGTCCACGCGGCTGGGCTTGCTTTCTTCCTCCACACACCCTTCTCCCTCCAAAGGACGAAATCGGTTCAGGGCTCTAAGGTTTTTAGATTTTCCAGTGAAATCGGACTAGTCCCTTGAACGCATCAACACCGCCACTTCTTCGGACTTTGCCGCGCGACCCGTTGTCCAGGCCGGGTGTCAGCAGGGACCCTCCAATAGTTCGTTTTGGGGACAGGCCGAGAGCAGGGGCTGGGCCTCGGCGAGCCCCTCCATAAGAGGCCGGCCTTGACCCACGACACTTCATTGTCCCCAAGCCAGAAAAGGCAGTACAGAAGTGCTCAACGGGCCACGATGATACCCCAGACACAGAACAACTGAGGACCCGAAGTCCTTCCTAGGGAGGAATTCCGGGGTCTCTGACCGGGAGCATCCAGGCGCTCACCCTCACTTCTGTCCTCCCCAGGTGCGCGCGGAGGCTGCAGCGCGCGTGCCCTGAACCACACTAGGCAGAGTCGCCTTTAAAACCTGTCCAAATAGCGGCCTCGGCCTGGTGATCTGGCCCAGGAGCCCCGACCTCAGTGGGCAGTGCCTGGGTTGGGGGAACTGCACCCCTAAGGATGGGGAGGAGAGGAGTTGTAAAAGATTGAAGAGCCCTAGAGGCTTTGAGAAGAGGCCGAGAGCAGAGCCCCACTAGGCTTGGGGAGAGAGGATGAAAAATAGGAGATCAGGCGGCGCGGGAGTAACAAGACGCCAGCGCTGCCGCCTCCTCGGTTATCCACTCGGGTTTCGGCTCCCGTTGCAAACTGAGGAGTCTGGAGGCAGCCCGCAGCCCCCGCCGATGATGGAGGAGCCGGCCTTCGGGCGCTCCGGCCTTCGGAAGAGCCCACCTTATTATCATTGTCTTAATTTACCAACCTAGGTACATTACACAAGCATCATTTTGTGATGGACTCTTAAAAATGTCCTTGGAACCAAGCCTAAGGACTCCAGAGAAATCTAGGGGCCAAAATGCAAAGCTCGCGAGCAGAAGCCGTGAATAGCGTGGGCATCAGAACAAAACCCCTCCCCAACTCCCAGATTAGACTCGTAGGATTTCTACGACGTTCTACAGTAGCAGCGACCCCCAGGAGCACGCGCTCTCGCTCCCTCCCACTCCCTCCCTCTTCTACAGATCGTCCATTTTTTCCTAATGGTCATTATTTCATCTCAAAATTCTCATTAGAAAAATAAAATACATCACCCCCACCCCGGAGGAAGTTCCACGTTCGCAGAGTTGCACATTGGAAGTGCGGAGGTCACTGCGGACTGGGAGAACACAAAGATATCGCTATAGACAAGACAGACGGACACTTACCTTACAGCCGCATTGGACGTTAGGAAAGAAAAAAAAAATCAAATTATCCTTCAAAATTCCAAATAGCCAGCTATCCTAAAAGAAATCAAGAACATTCAGTTAAAAACCTTGTAGTCTTCACCTTTCCATAAAAAGTCAAACATAACCAAGAAAAAAATTAAAAGAAAACATAAAATGAAGTGGCCAGAGTTGTAAACAGGCGTGTGTCTGTCTACGATACATACAAAGTAGATGTGGCGACTGGGCTCCTCTGGCGATTTTTATTTTTAATAACAGTGGAGGCTGAGTTGGAGCTGAGGAAGGTTCCGCTCTCAGGGAGATTTGCTGAGAAAGCGCCTCTCTGGCAACTTTTTGACGCAAACTCTCCAACCAATGGCAGGGAGAGAATGATTGACACATCTAAGCCAGAGGGAAAATAATAAAAACACACAACAGGGGGAGGAAAACAGGCCGCTGCTGCACGGGGGGAAGAGCAGGCAACAAATCCAGGCCTCCGACACTACCAGAACGTTTTTTTAGAACATTGGGCTGCGCTTAAAATATACATTCTGTGCCTGAGCATGTGAACTAATTGTATAATTAAAATGATGGACAGAAAGGCCTCCCTCTTCGGTCTTTTCTTCTTCCTTTATACCCCTTTCTTATTCTCCTTTTTTTTTTTTTTTTTGTTTATATTTTTGAGAAAGGACACCAAACAACGTAAGGCAGGAAAATATTTAAGTCAAAACTAGGGGAAGGAAGGAGGGGGTAGTACCCGGTTTTCAATCCCAACATTAGCAAAGAATGTGTGGGTCTGAGGCAGAACTCAAACCCAGGCTCACGCTTAAAAACAGGGCTGTTCTCTTAAAGAGATCCAGCCGGCACTGAGGGAAAAAAAAGGTGAAGACGGACGAAGCCGGCACTGAGATGTGAACATGCAGTGTAGACAGAGAAAGATTCACAAGGCTATGAACTATCTAAAAACCTCGGCGTCCTCACTATTCTTCAAATCCTGGTCTTGGAGCTCTGAGTTTCCGGGAACAATTTTTCGATTTGATAAACCCAGAACAAGATGCAAAAGAAAACGAGAACTCCCAAGTCTACCCCCAGGGCAGATTTCGGGCCAAGAGCGGAGATACCTCAAATCTCTCGGGCGTGAGTGTGAGATGACAAAAAGCCCCCAGTAGAAACAGTTTCTGCCTAAGAACAAACTCCTGGTGCTGCAGGGCCTGGGAGTTACCAGGAATGGAGTCGCCCTAGCCTGAGGCTGAAACTCAGGAGCTGGGATGCATCAGGACCAACCAACTCAACTTCTTCAAGTCCAGATCCGGGCCCCGACTGTTTTCACAAGCATCAGAGTTTTCTAGAAGAGCAGAAACACATTAGACAGAGTATTAGGGGACGAGAGTGGGGTGGGGTGGGGGAAACAAATGCTACTGCTGGGTGTGTGAATGGAGGATAGGGTGGGGGAGAGGACAGCTTTCCCCTCACAACTCCCAATGCAGAGGAAAACAAAACAAAACAAAACAAAACAAAACGAAAAAACCCACCTCCCCCTCACTACCTCAATCACTGCCACCACTGCTAGTGGGCCCAAAGAAACAGCTCGTTTCCTTTAATTTGGGGACCTATGTTAATGAAGTTGGTAATTAATTCGTCGCTTTGTTGTCGGTTCTTATACTGTATGTGTAATCAAATGTGGCCGTCCTTGGGATTTACAGCAATTAGCGAATTACGGGAGTGCGCACGAGGCTGCAAGTTCTCGGCAGCCCGACTGGGCTCGTCTCCGGCTCGGCCTTAGGCTGGGCACTCCGCTGCCGCAGCAGACTTGCAGGTGTGTCCTAACAGCGTTGGGTCCTGGAGGCTCCATAAACCCTAGAGCGCCTCGGGCTTGCCCAGCTCTTCCTGGATCCTCCGTAGCTGCTCCAGTCCGAAGAAACTCCTGGCTGTTGCGTTCCCTGGAGCCACGACTTTGTGGGGCCTAGGCTTGGGGGGAGGGTGAGTACGGATCTTTCCTTGTTACCCCGCCCCCACTGTGCAGAAACACCTGGCGACTGTCCCCAAGCCCTTTCATTTAGCAGAGGTAAACAAATGTCCCAGGCAGTTGTCCCGCGTGGCCCGGGCTGTGGGAAGCAGGTCCTGGCTCTTAGTCCGAGCCAGCGTGCTTTGTACGATGGAAGGGCAAATACACGCGAATCTCTTGAAAAAGAGGTTATTTCCCACCCCGAGAAAAAGAGTTCTCCCCAGTTTGATCATAATGATGTTGAAAGCATCAAAGAGCGAAAAGGAAAAAAACGACCGTTGTGGATGTAGTGGAGCAAGGCCTTGGGGACAGTGGAGGTGGGGTGCGGTAAAGAAATAGAGAGAGGGCTTACTCGAAGTAAGTTAAAAAATCGGAGAGAAAGCGATTCATCTGTAGTAGGGTCTAGAAACGTTAGGAACCTCTCGAGTCCCAGGTAGAGGTTTGGGATGTCGTCCTGAGACGACCCAGAGCAGCCAAACCTCCCAGAAAATTCCGGAGTGCTATAGACAGTGGAGGATTTCTGTTAGATGCCGCGTGGGAGGGCTTTCCCCTTTAGCGGCTGGCAGCACACAACCCCCGCTTCTCCTTTGCCCTCTAGTCTAATAACTTCGCAGGAATACAGGGCCAATAAACCACCAGTTGGAAATGGACAGTGTTAAATAAACAAGGGTCTCTTTAAAATTCTCATCCACTTCAGATGTCTAAAGTAAGATCGTGATGATTTTGTCACGGTTTGGTAAATTTACCCCTTTAAGAGGCTTTTCATAAATCCCAGAACACACCTTCAGCCAGATTTGAATATAGATTTAGGTTTTAAAACCCAGAAGCTGGAAACACCGCTTTATCAAAGAGAATTTCCCTTTAGCTTAGCAATGTGCTGCAGCTCTCAAAAGATTGGATCTGAAAGAGAGAGAGAGAGAGAGAGAGAGACGGAGGAGAAAGAGAGCCAGAGACAGAGATGTAGACAAGGGAGGGAAGGGAAAAAAGACTTTTCTTTTTTTCTTTCTAGAGGAATTCTGCCCAGACTCTCCAGCAGTTGGTAGCAGGCAAGCTTTCTCCTGTGTCGCCTGGAAAAGTTGCAAAATTGCTCTTCACCTGTAAGAACATGCTTTTTTATCTTCCAGTCTCTTCTTGTCAATTTGGAAATTGCAGACAGCCCGGCTCAGGTACCGTTTCCACAAACCCTATTCTAGGTCAGGACAAAAGCCACTGGCTTTGGGGGAGGGGGGTGGAGAGGGTGGGCTGCTTCACAGAAAACCTTAGAAGCTTGATGGGAGAAAAAGACTCCTTGGATGGAAACATCTCTTGATTTTCAGTAAGTTCTTGAGCCTGCGATATACCTCCTATCCATTCATTGTATTTCGTTTATCCAGAGTTAAACTTTTCTCCCATTTAAAAAACCAAAAAACAGTTCCTATGAATCTGACTTAAGATAGAGTGGTTTGTGTTTTTCAACAATTCTTATCAAGTAGTGGGTGGGTTTTAATTGCCGCGTGTACAATTTCTTTACTAGGCTGATGAGATATGAAGATTCAGAAGCTAAGTGAAAAGTAGCAGTGTACAGGGCACCAAGTTATTCGTCAGGCTTGTATGTGGTTCTCCATGATGGCTGATACTCATGTTTTGAAGTCTGGGTTTATGTATATCACTAACTAGGCTGATTTTTTTTCTCCAGTCAAAATGCCAAGCTATCTTAAAATATTCCAAAGTTTTCTCCAAGTTTATTAACTATGGGAGCGGGTGGGGGGAGGGGAGAACCATCTCTGGAGTCTCCCAGGCTAATTAAAAAAAGAAGAAGAAAACCCATATTCCACAAGAGCACAGTGGGGGGGGGGGGTTAGTTAGACTCCCTGGACACTAACTTCCGAAATATGAAGATTAATTTAAAATCTTTTCAGTAATTCAGTGGACAGTGTGGGGGAAGGGGTGACCACATTTTGCATGAGAATTATCACCTATTAAAAAGAAATAATTCTCCACTAGTTTTTTAGAATTGACTTTATTTTGAAACTTGCCAAGCTTAATTTTGATCATTTCTTAACAGGATTTAAGGAAGTGTGGGCAGGGTCGGGGGTGTAAAGCAGCAGACCTCTTATGAATTAAGCGTGGGTCACTCTGTCCCTGAATTTTAGTTGCTTCAGAAGAGAGGGTGAAGGAAAAAGAAATCACTTCAAAGATAGGATTGTGCTGTCTTGATAAAAGAGCAGGAGGAAAATACAAAATTGCAAAAAAAAAAAAAAAAAAAAAAAAAAAAAAAGGAAAAGAGTAGCATGTTATTCCGGAATGAACCGGATTAAGACTGTGCGACAAGTGGGAGATGTGGGCTCTGAGACATTTATGAACTGAGTGTGAGCTTGGACCTATTGGACTGTCCCTGTCCTAGGCAGTGTGAGACCAAGGGTAGGGTATGTGCAGGGCAGGGTTAGGGTGAGGGAGAATAAAGGCTTGTGTGAGTGTGGGAGATTGTGTGTGTGTGTGTGTGTGTGTGTGTGTGTGTGTGTGGTGTGTGTGGTGTGTGTGTGTGGTGTGTATGTGGTGTGTGTGTGTGTGTGTGTGTGATTGAGAGAGAGAGAGAGAGAGAGAGAGAGAGAGAGAGAGAGAGAGAGAGAAAGAAATTTGATAGATTGATAGAGGACAGTAGCAGTCAGTTTACATAATTTTCTGCTGGTCCTAAAGTTTCCTTGAAATCAATTCTACTGCAGGCAGCAGCCTTGAGCTCTAGAGCTGATGCAAAGCAACCATTACACTCCAATATCTTGCCTGTTTGCAAACTTCATTTAAAACTGGGGGAAGAAAAGACCCAGGAATGGTTTTGTAAGAAAGGAGGGGAAAAAAAGAAGAAGAAAGGAAAACCACAGTGAAGCTTTAAACTAGTTTGGATAAAACTCTAATCTTTTATTTGTAACCTTTTACAAAGCTTTATTTCCCCGCATATGAAAAGCTTCTTTTATACAGGCATGGCAGACTTTTTCTTTGGATTTTTAATTAGAGCCCATCAATTGTAGCCATATTTAAGAATCAATATAAAGTAATCCTTCGAGATGGGATAAGGTTTTAATCGAAAATCTAATTTCCCACTCTTTGCAGATCATTTTAAGGAGCTAGTTGATTAAAAAAAAAAAGAAGTTCAATATTTAAAAGGCATAACACCCCAAATCTGGAAAAGATCATGTGTGCAAGAAACCACTGGTGCTGTCTTACAAAGGAAAACCCTGCTGCTATCAGGAACTTCCTTCTACTTCGAAGAATTTGGCTTATTTTCCCCCTCAAATGCTATTCTCAATGTGGCTCCTGTCAGAGTTTTCATATTGAATAAGGGAGAGACTTATGTGAAACACTATCCCACAAGCAAAAACAAAACAAAAAAACCCTTAATTTTAAAAATCAACTAAGAACACATAGCTCTTGATAGATAGACCTTTTCCATTGCATATCCCCCAACTTGGAGATTAGTAGATGACTAACACACACTTTTCATTTTCCATGGATCCAAACTTTGCACCTTCACATCCATGAAGGTTATGAACTTCGAGTTACAACTTTGCCACTTTTAATGTTGTAGAGCAGTGGATAATTTGCTTGTTGCAAAAACATATACTTTTAAGCAGTCCCACCATGGATATTGGCTTTCAATTTGCCTTTGGGGGGGGGGGGAGGGTCAAGGACAGAAAGATGGAAGAAGGGTAGGAAGAAAAAAAAACAATAAAACAAAACTGTAAGACACAGTCCACGCATGTTGCTCTGAGTGCTGGAGCTGAGGTGTCCAAGTAAGGGCTGTAAGACCTTCTAATGAGCAGAGCATCTGAGCTCTCTGCAGCTTCAGTTTGAGAACTCCTCGGTAAACTAGTAGGGCACCCCCGCCCCCAAAGTTTACAGAGGTATTTTCAGAGAGCCAGCCAGTGTACTTCCTTTAATTGTTTTATCTACTTTAAGTGCATCTGCAAAAATAAGCAAACAAATAAACTCATCGTATTTGCGTTTACAATGCATCTGAAAGCAGTGGGCTTGGAACTGTTTTCTGGCCATGCTTTCCTTTTATGTGCAGAGGTTTCTATTTATTTAAAAGCCTGCCGTTTAATGCACTACATGTTCGAACCAATTTTAGGGAAAACTTCGAGTATTTTATTCATAATCGCATCTAATGAAAAACTGGGATTCTTCTTTTCTTAAATTCTTTTTCTGTTGTTGTTAAGGGAAAATATAATGCGTCTTCATTAGCAAAATTGACTGCTGTGCTCACGACAGTTCTTAATTGAAAAGGCAACCTTATTTTAATGGTGTGGTTGGGAAGAAGATTACATACTTTATCCAAACACAAAGACAATTAATAATGAGAAGCAGGCGGCTGCCATTAACTCTAATGCAGTCGCATCAGAGTACGGGAGAAGGGCTCCTACCTGAGGCACTCGGTACAAACTCCCCTGGCTCCCTTCTTCCCCACTTCACCCATCCCTTACTTGGGATTTCTTAAGGTGCACGGCCCAGGCTCGGCTTCGGTATGGCGGGGATTTTCCAGCCTGTGTGGCGCGGCGGCGGGAGCCCCTGACCGTGTGTCTCGGGATCTGGGGCAGCGCTGACGGGACCGAGACACTCGGGTGCCCGAGCGTGGCGCAAACCTCGCGTCCGCGCGCAGAGCTGGGTAAGGGCGGCTCGGGCCCCCGTGAGCTGCAGGATTTTGGGGGGCCCAGAGCCACCTGGTACACTTTGAGAAGTTTAATCAAGTAGGGTAGGCTGCCTTCTGAGTGGAGAAGTTACGGGAGGAATCTTGTCCACCCGAGATCGTGTTGTTGGGCAAGAACGGTGTGAAGGGCACAAGAACAGCCGGACAAAGCAGCAAGTTTTGTTCCCAGGCGTGGGGAGCAAGTCATGCGTGTGCGTGTGGGCGCTCCTGGCTCTCCGCGTCTGCATGTGCACTCGCGGTTGCGCGTGGGTTTCCCGGGAGGGGCGGGGTCGTGACCTGTCCTAGACCCTGTCACGTCCTGTTTTCGGGATAGTAAGGGACGGCGACCGGCTCTAAGCGTTGCCTTCGTGGACGAAGGGAAAGCCTACTGAGAACTCGCACCCGGAGCTGGGTGGACGGGTTCCCTCGAACCAGCGCTGGAAGGCAACCCTGGCTGGAGAGTTTGGCGTGAAACAAACACCACTCTAAATGTGGGCCTGGGCCGGCAGCCACCAGCATTCCGGAACTGGGGACTCGAGGAATCGAGCTATCTTTTCAGTCCCTCGGCCTCTGGGCCGGGTACAGGGTGGGGAAGGGGCAGGCTCTAAATTTGTGTTCTCTGAGTCCCTTCCTGCCTGGCGACCTACAGAACTAGCCCAGCGCAGCCCCAAGTTCCTTTTCCAGTCCAGCCTCCCAGTCCAGGCTTAGGCAGCTGAGAAAGGGGGAGAGTCCATCTGTGACGCACCCCCGCCCCAACTTCCGCCGCTGTCCCAATGGAGACCAGGGAGCAGCTTCAGACTACAGGAGCAGCCAGGAGTTAGCACTGTCCTAACCGAGAGTGTGCTGGGCAGCCTGGATCTTCAGTGGCAGTCCGAGGCTTCTGGCTTCCAGCAGCCACTTGCAGTGAAGGGGGAAGGTTTATGGCTGGGAACTGGGGTTCGAGTGTATGGGAGGGAAAGGTAGGATTCAGTCAGCCTTCTGAAGCTGCCCCGAGGCGCTGGTACACATCCAGCCTCATGGAGAAGGCAGGGACCATTCTCCAAGGTCCAACTGGATACACTCCCTTTCCATGAAAGGAAACCTCACAGAAACTACTATAAAACATGCATGCTGTTCTGTGTTCCTCTATCCACCGAATCCCACTTTCCCTCTGGTTTCTGGCTATGCACCTTGCTTCAGACTTCATTTTGGCCATGGGTTGGGGAGCTTCTCAAAGCTTCTGAAGATCTGGTGTGTGTGTGTGGTCCTATCCCTCACCCCCACCTCCACCTCCAAGCCCCAAACCACTGTGCTACCTCTTTAGGCCAGGCAGGTGGGTTCAGCACGGTCACCAGACTTGATTGAAAGCCTGTTATCAGCTACATAGGAACCTTTCACCACCTTCCCCATATCGGTCCATGAACAGCCTCTCCTCCCTACATAATGTTTCCAAACCTCTCCCGAATCCTTTCAAAGTCATTTTTCACGTGGTTCAAGTTAAAGTGTTCTGCCGGTTACTACTTGCCAACCAAACCTGAGAGTCAGTCTGCTTTGGGGGAGGCCATGTGAGTCAGTTGGGTATTAAAGAGGGAACTAGGTGTCCTAGATTAGTGAGCAATGGTTGTCTTCTGGGGGACAGTTTCGATCCTGAGAGTTACTTACAAAACAACCTAAGTGCAGTAACAAACTCTTGTATTTGTGGATCTGTTTCTTGGCGTTTAACCTATGGACACTTGAAAACATCTTTATTAATACATGTCTGACTTTGGATAGCTACTCAATAATGACATTCCTAAATAATTTCTTAAACGCCATTTAAGCTAGTTCAGCAACAGACAGTAACTCGTAGCCTAAATGGCACTTTCCTGGCAGCTTATTCATTTAATGAACAAGCAAAAAAGTAAAAGATATAATTGCTTCCAGTTCTCAACTCCAGAACATAAACATTAGAGGCATCACTTAAGGGACACAGTTCAAACAAAGTGTAGGTGATGTATTCTGGATAATTCTTGGAAAAGCAGCTTCCTTTTGAGTCTGCTCTCTTATGTTGATGCACAAAACAGGCCAGAGAAGTGCAGAAGAAAGAGGCTGGTCTGGGGGTGCTGGGTGTGGATGGGCGGTTGGGCCTCAGTTTCACCAGTGTTTTAACAACAAACCAGAAGTAGCAAAGGCCTGGATGTAAGTGTCCCTTACACAGAGACAGTCTGTGGACATGACCTTTTTTCTATGATAAATCAAACAGTCCATCCTATTATGCTTAAGAGTTAAGAAGGCACAGTGTGGGTATAACTTTGGTCAATGGTAGACTCCAAATGATGCCCTAAACACTTGACATTAGGCTATACAGTCCTCTCTTTTTCTGTATTCCTTTCTTCTTCTTTTTTGGTTTTGTGAGATAGTTTTTCTATATATCCCAGGTTGACCTTGAATTCACAGCAATTCTTCTTAGCCTCCCTAGTGCTGGAATCATATACAAGCATTACACATGACTCTGCAACATCTTCACCATTATTATTACAAAATTGTATGTGTGTTTGTGTAGGCACACATGTGCCATGTGTGCAAGTCAGAGGACCACTTTATGGGAGTGGGGCATGAGGATCCAACTCATGTGGTCAGGCTTGGTAGCAGGCATCTTTACCCTCTGAGCTGCCTTGCTCCCTCCATAAAGTCTTTAAATATGATTGAGTACTTGGTTCAATAACAAATTTATTCACATTTGGTAGATTGAATAATTTAGTTTTCAAATGTAACAATTTCCACTGAAGTCTCTGATGTATCTGAAGATCGAGATTATCAATCCAAAAGAATCTCCAAAACACATGTCTGCACACACACGTATACATATATGTGTTTATTTTAAAGTCGGTTACAACATGGATTCACATTTATCCATTTATTCAACAAGCATATCTGGGAGCCTGTATATTAGGTAACTGTCAAGAATTACTTATTATTTTTTTTTCCACGGCTGGGGACAGAACCCAGAGCCCTGTGCTTGTTAACACTAACCCCTATTTCAAGAATTAATAAAGTCAGCAGACATTATCAGGCTCTGGTCATGGAAACTGTTATTTTGTTTTGTTTTGTTTTCTTGTTGCAAAAAAAAGCAGTTGCCATAATACATATTTGATCTAAAATTTTATATTATCTCTTTTCTTCTAGATGAAACAATAAGGCTTATATGTTGTTTAAGGTTATAGGGCCCGTACTATTGTCTCACAGCAGGGTCCCAGGGAAAGCTGTGGAGGTTGATAACAGGAATTCAGGAAAGTACCTGACTTTTCTGAAAATTTGATGTGTTTAAAGAACTGAAGTCAGGGGCGACTGAATATGTATGTGTTCAGAGAGACCCTGTGCTCCTGAGCAAAGGGTTTCTGTTGTTAAAGCTTTTGTTTCTGTTTGCTTGTTTGATTGGTTGGTTGTTTGGTTTGGTTTGGTTAGTACTAACAACAAATCTTAGATTTAACTGTGTGTTCTTTTAGACCATTATGGATCCGATATATGTCTCTACTGCCATTATAGTCTTATTTCTAAAAAGAATGGAAAAATATTATTCAAAATAATACCAACTGTGATTTTCTAAAACTCCCCTTCTCAGTTAGGAATGGTCATTACATATTTACTTGTTTGGGACCATTTTAGCTTCAACTACTTGGCAATTTTGGGAAGTGATAAGTTTTATTTCCTTTTAAATTTAGAATTTTCTATGTAACAACCAACTTACATTCAGGTTGTTTTTCTTATCAAGATCCTTCCCCTTTCTGTTTTCTTTGCTTCTTGTCTATAAAACAGATATGAGGATGATTACTGTTCCACAGGTTGGAGCTATTGAATGTGGTGATCAAGTGACAAACTTAAGTAAAGTCTCTTTAGGAGTGGCCAATGTTATCAGGCGTTTCCCCCCCCCCCCATGGTGAAATCTGGGGGGCGGGGATTAAATACTTTCCCTTCTGGAGCAATCATGCTGGCCTATAGTCCTGAACTCCTTGAGCTCTTGAACCATGTCCTCACCGGTCGTTGCACTGTCTTTTGGTCACAGCACCTAAGCATAGTCTGTGGGCTGCAGAGGGGTCATTGATTAATACCCTTTATGCAAATTAGTCAGAAAGCTGAGGGCATTTTATTTGTCTGTCCTTGAAGCATCCAACACAACAAAAAACAAAAACAAACAAATAAAAAAAAAGCAAAATGAACAACAACAACACAACCCTCATTGTTTACATTCTAATTTTGGCCTTAAGTTTCCTTCACAGCCCAGAGGATTTGGTTCTAGAGTTGGTTCACGCTTTTTCCAAGAGCTACACACTTGTGGCTGCTCATGGATCCCTTAAACTAGGCCCCTTGTTGTCTTACACCACCTTAACAGCTTAGATTGCACAGCATCAGAAAGCAAAAGGAAAATTTTCTTGATTTAGGTAGGTATTCATATTATAAACACCAATTTGTCAAATTTAACTGACAAAGACATTTACTGGAAGTAAAGATAATAAAAGCACACACAGCTTTAAAGTATTCAGGACTGAGACTAGAACATTAATATGTGATTCTCTTTGCGGGTAGGGTATTCTGATGCCAGAATGCTTGCCTATTTCTGTACTTCTGTAAGGGATGCAAGAAGTGCAAAGGAATACTTACTAAAGTACAAAAGGAGCGATGGAAAGAACCACCAGGCTTCTGATGTCCAAAAGGTATACAAAAAAAGATGGTAAAATGAAAATGGAGACAAGAGTCCAGACTCTCCATCAGCAGCCATACCCTGTGACAGACCCAGAGGCAACTCCAAAGCCACCAGGGCAACGGCCTGCTCAGTTTGCCAAAGAGCCAGATGCTGTTGCTTGGAAGATTCTCTTCCACAGCTTGATGCCTGGGTCCTGTGATTGCCATCCAGAGAACAGTGGTGGGGCATGCTGGGATGAAGGCAACCCCAGCATCCCACTATAGTGGTTTCTTTTCTGTTTTTAAGGGTGATTTTAAATTAAGTGAGTTGGAAAAGTCACATTTTGTCTTCCAAATTTTAAAAAGAAAAAAATGGAATTTATAGTACAAATCAAAGCTGTGTATTTAAAGCCGTAGGTCCTTTAAAAACTTAATGTTGCTTATGGGTTGTATTTAATTATCCCACAAGGACTGGGACACTTAGAGGAGACAAAAGACCATCTATATCTCCTAATCCAGTAGTGATGAGGTAAATATCACGACGTCTAGAGGAACAGTGGTACAGAAGCTACATGATTCATCATATAGAATGTGACTACTTTAATTTTTTTTTTTTTTTTGAAAAAGCAGTGAAATGTTTAACATTATTTTCACAATAATATTTTGGCTGTGGGAGCCACTGAATATGTGTTTTAGACTTTTTTTAAGCCACTAAGAAAAATTGATTAGTGACAAGGAAGGAAAGAGAGCATAGCTGGTCAGTGTGTGGTGAGTCACGGGTGTCTCTTGTTCTATATCTCAAGTAAATTCACAGGAAGCGTCTGGTTTTCTGAACCCATGTTAGTGTCTGCTGTGTTGTCACAGTGCAAATGATAATAGCTGCTATCTTTGAGGCATTTGGTCCACTTCAACAAATGAATGCAATTTGATCCCGGTCTACAACAGCCAAAATCTATACTCTTTTCATGCAATCTTTTATTTATTTTTTTAATTATAGGAATCTCTTCCCCGAATATTCCCCGACTTTATCTAAGAGGCTGGGAGTGAGTGCCTGAGTGCCAGAGTGATGTGTAATTTCTTTAATCATTGTGATCAATGTGGATCATGGAATGATTAAACAGCCAGAGTAGTAGGCAATAGTTAAAAACATAATCAAAATATTTGGATAGGAGTAACTTACTGTAGAGCAGTTTTCTCACCTGGGGTGAGGGGCGTGATTTTGCCTCCCAGAGGGACATTTGGGAGTGTCTGGAGACAGTTTTGTTTTCCACAACTGTCATCTATTGGGTAAAGACCAGAGATGCTGCTTCATAGCCTGGAATGCAGAGCAAAGTAGTCCACACCCGAGAACTACCCCACCTAAGTGACAGGAAGGACATGGCAGAAAATCCTAATGATGGGAAATAGATGACAGATAAAATACATGTAAAAAAAAAAAAAAGAAATTATAACCAATATGTAAATAGTATCACAAATTCAGATTTTAAAAATCTCTCTCACTTATTTATTTTTAAATTTCTTCATGTTTCATGTTTGGGAATATTAAACCAATACATAAAACATTAATATTATTGCTACTTTATGTAACAGTTTCCTTTTTAAAAATATTTTTATTAATTCTTTGTGAATTTCTTTTCCTTTCTTCCTTCCTCTTTCTTTCTTTTTTGTTGTTGCTGTTTTTGGTTTGGGTTTTGGGTTTTTTTGTTTTGTTTTTTTTGAAATGAAGTTTCTGTGTAGCCCTGGCTGTCCTGGCCTCAAACTCACAGAGATCTGCCTGCCTCTGCGTCTATTCCAGGGGCTCCAAGAAGAAAGCTTTAAGCCAAGGAAGATCATTCTATCCTGGGATTTTTTGGTTTTTTTTTTTTTTTTTTTTTGGTTTTTCAAGACAGGGTTTCTCTGTGTAGCCCTGGCTGTCCTGGAACTCACTCTGTAGACCAGGCTGGCCTCGAACTCAGAAATCTGCCTGTCTCTGCCTCCCAAGTGCTGGGATTAAAGGCGTGTGCCACCACCGCCCGGCTCCTGTTTGTTTCTTTATATATATATATATATATATATATATATATATATATATATATATATATATATAAGTTTGAGGCCAGCCTGGTCTACACTGTGAGTTCCAGGACAGGCAGGACTATGAAGAGAAACCCTGTCTGAAAATAAAAACAAAAGCAATGCAAATAAAGACTTTAGAACTATTGAGCTGGAATGAACTTGTGTATACTAAAAAGTTATGAATCTCAGTGTGGAATGCTATGGCCTGAATGTTTGTATTTTCCCCTTAAAATATACATATTAAAATCATAGCCCCTGAGATGATGGTATTGCGATTTGGGGCCTGTAGGAGGTGATCATGTCATGAAGGCGTGGCTTTCATGGATGAAATCAGTGACTCTGTAAAGACATAACAAAGAGGCTTTGGTGCCTTCTCTCTGATGGCCTGTGTGAGCATAGTCATACTCGGGCCGGGAGCAGCCACCACTGCATAGCATCTGCCTGGAGCTTAAACTTCCCAGTCTGTAGAGTGGTAAGAAGGGACTTTCTGTTGTTTTTAAGTCATCCAGTTTGTAGTATTTTGTTACAGTAGCCTGAGTAGACCATGGCAAGCAGTAAGAGTCATGGTTTACTTTCATTTAAGCCTTCTTTTATACTTGGCTTTATTCTCAAACCCAATGTTGCCTATGTCCAGGGAAGCAGAAAGAAAAATTCAAACATGGTGGGCTTTTTCTTTATCTCCTTTCCTCTGCCACTGAAGTCCACTCTTTAATATACATGTTTAACGAGTTCACTTCTATTAAAACAAATATCAGAATATATTTACCAGAAAAATGTGCAGTAAGATATATTTATGCATTCAGATGGTGGTGGCACAGGCCTTTAGTCCAGATGTTCAGGAGGCAGAGACAGGCGGGTCTCTGTGAGTTTTGTCTAGAGAGAGAGTTCTAAGACAGCTAAGGCTACAAAGAAAAACCTTGTCTTGAAAGAAAGCAAGAAAGGTTTTGCTCAATTTGCCTTAAAAAGATTTAGGTTACTGAATAGGACTTATTATAGTCAAATGAACTTTAAGGTTTCTTAATATCTATAGTCATCATTAATGAATAAAAAATGTAAGCCTTTTTCTTGTTGTTTAAAGACATATGGGCATGAAACCAGGTGTGGGGGTGACTGCCTTTAATTCCAGCACTTGAGAGGTTGATCTGTAGAGGCTAGTTCGGTTTCTGTAGGGAGTTCTAGGAGAGTCAGCGATACATAACAAGACTTTATCTCAAAATAAAACAGCAAAACAAGTAAAGCTCAAATAAGTAACTACAACAACAAATACCAAACAAACAAAAATTCAGGGTCTCCAATGTAAGCTAACCTTGAACTTCTGATCCTCCTGCACCAGTCTATCTATAACTTTGATGACTTCATAAGATTTTAAGTGTTTAACTTCTAATTTAAGCTATGTCATGGCTTTTTTATTCATTAACTTGGCATGGAATCTGCCTTTGTTGAGGTAGATCTCTGTCTCTCTCTGTCTCTCTCTGTCTCTCTCTCTCTGTCTCTCTCTCTCTCTGTGTGTGTGTGTGTGTTACTCAGAAGGGCCAGAGAACTGGCTCAATGGGTAAAGGTGGTTGGCCTAGAGCCTGACCGTATGTACACACACACACACACACACACAAAATAAATAAATGCAATTTAATTAAAAAAAAAAAAAAAAGTTCCTAAGGAAAAGAACCAGGCATGGTAATGATTGCCTTTACCAGCACTGGAGAGGCAGAAGCAGTGGGCCTCTGTGAGTTCAAGGCCAACATGTTTTGCATACTGAGTCCTGGGCCAGCCAGCAATATATAGTAAGAGCTTGCATAGAAAAACAAAACCACAAACTTGCGTAGGAAAGACTGAAGAAAATATAGCCTGCCTCAAGTCATCAAAACAATCTTTATCATTCTATGCTCAAAATATACTAAAAATACTGACCTTGGGGTAGGAAAAATGGATTTGGAAATTCTCATATTTTATCTTGAGTTGGACACATTAAAGCCTTGGTTACTCTCATTTATATAAGGTTTCAACTAGGAATTAATACTATACACAGAATCTTTGTGACAGACCATCATAGTACAGATCTATTAGCAACATAAAATTTACATACATGTTTGTAGGCATAGAACATGTTAGTGATTTGTCAAGAGCTGAGTATCTATAGACAGTGAAGTGGTAATATGGGTCAGACAGTACTATTTACTGTGTGCTTACTGATCATGCTATCCTATGTCTTAAAAAATTATATGGATTTCTTTAAACATACTTATTTTTACTATTATTTTTAGTTATGTGTTGTGTGTGAATATGAGCATGTGAGATATCCTCACCGGTCAGAGGCAGGCACCAGATTGGAGTTACAGGTGGTTGTGAGCTGCCTAATATGGACATTAGAAATAGAATTTGAGACATCTGCAAGAACAGTGCTTACATATTTCAAAGCAACCTCTCCAGGTGTATATATGCATGCATGCATGTATACATGTATGTGTGTATACATGCATGTTTATTGTGTGTATTTGTGCTGTGCCATGTCTGTGTGTAGGTCAGGGTACAACTTGCAGGAGTCCTTGCCTTCCCTCATGTAGATCCTGGTGGTGAAACTCAGGTCATAGGCTTGACAACAAGCACCTTTGCCTGCTGAGCCACCTCACCAGCCTCTGGTTATGCTATATCTTTGTAGATAGATGAAAACACGTATGTGTAATTTTATGATAGCTGAATTGGAAAAAAGAAAAGAAAGAAAAAAAAAGCCAACCCAAGGCTTTGTGCCTCAGTAATCCCAGCCGACACACTGAGTGGTATTCTGTTAAACATTCCCTTTTCTTTCCATCTTTTCTTCAGAAAAGCAGGTTATTATAAGACAGTAAACATAATAGGCTTCACAATACCTGGAACTTTAGTATGTGGTGTTAGAGCAGAAACCATAATAGTCCAATGTAATGAGGTTGAGTTGTGCGTATTTTTCCAATTTGAGTCATTTGCTTTCAAAGCTATTATTTCACCCTTACTGATAACCACTCTTTTAAAAAAAAATTACCATTAACATTCACTCACTTTCTTTTTTCAGGTTTTGAACAATTTTTTTAATCCAACAAGCTATTTTACCTTACACAATAGATGTGGTTTCGGCCAACAATCTTCATTGTTAAAGCATCCAATGGCTTTTTAACAATGATATGAAATCCATTGTGCTCCATTCTCTTCCTAAGACAGTAATGCCCTCTAAAGCACTCCAAGTAGTAAGGTACACAAGGTATTGCTTTCATAAAACTGTGCTGGCTGTCTCTAATTCAATTACTCAACTCAAAGACTTCCTCAGGGCTTCGAAATTGTGCCCACACTTCCCCGTTTCTGTCGTGAACCTGAGCTGCTTGCGGTTGCTCGGTTGGTAAAATGTTTCTTTATCTGTTTTGCTTGTCTTTTCAAACCACTTTACTTGTCATGAAGAAGTGGTTTCAGATTGTTTTTCATCCTCGTTGTCATTTGTTGGATGTAAAGTAGAATGGGGGGTGGGTGTGGGGACAGCCTCCCTCCTCAAGAAAAAAGCTATGGGGTTGAGCTTGCAGCTCCTGTCTGATGTGTCTTCTGCTTGGCACTTCCATCCCCTTGCTTCTGGGACTAAATTTTATTTGGGTCATTTGATTATTTACTCCTTATCTCTAGAGGGTGGGAAGGCTAGGACAATCTGAACTCCAAATATAGTCAAATTTCAATAAAGGTCAGAAACTCGAGCAGGTGAAACTCCTCTCCATTTTACAGTGCTTGTTCTATTTACCTTTGGGAAAGCTACCTGACTTTACCCAACAATTTCATCCTGGGTAAAAGTAGGTGCAGTGCTACCCACATCATCTGATGACACTGGTGTGCAGCTCTTTGCCGCTAATTAATAATAAACCATTTATTCTGTGTGTGTGTATTTTCCTGGAGGTGCACTTGCACGTGTGCATGCAGATGCTGAACGTCACGCTTGTGTGTCATGCTTCAGGTACTATCCACCTTTAAAAACATTTTTAAACATTTCTCACTGGCCAAAACGTGCCAGCTTGGTTATGCTTTTTTTTCTGTTTTTTGTTTTTTGGTGTTGTTTGTTTGTTTGTTTGTTTGTTTGTTTGTTTGTTTGTTTTTGAGACAGGGTTTCTCCGTGTAGCCCTGGCTGTCCTGGAACTCACTCTGTAGACCAACCAGGCTGGCCTCGAACTCAGAAATCCACTTGCCTCTGCCTCTGCCTCCCAAGTGTTGGTTATGCTTCTTATGTGGGGTTTGTAGCTCCTCCTGCTTGTCCAACAGGCACTTTACTGGCCAAGGTCTCTATGGCCATATCTCCTTAATAAATTAAAAGTTTAGAATTAGTTCAAAATACTGTGTGTGTGTGTGTGTGTGTGTTTGAAGTTTTAGGTAAAGAAAAACAGATGCTCAAGTCTGCCTGGCAGGTTTAATTCCAGAGTGATTAAAATAATGATCCATTTGGCTGAACTATAATCTCCATTTTTCAAAAACCCTCAGAGTTAACGCTTCTAACTCTCAGCCTGGTGGTGACACACACTGTTGCTTGGACTTTAGAGGACAGGGTGTTGCCTTTCCTACTACAGGCTGCCTGCTGTGGTTTCTCATTGACTAGTAACCTTTTTTTCTTTTTTTTTTTTTTTTTTAAGATTTATTTATTTTATGTATGTGAGTACACTGTGGCTGTCTTCAGACATAGCAAAAGAGGGCATCAGATCACATTACAGATGGTTGTGAACCACCACGTGGTTGCTGGGAATTGAACTCAGGACCTCTGGAAGAACAGTCAGCGCCCTTAACCACTGAGCCATCTCTCCAGGCCCCGACTAGTACTTTTCTTCAAGAGTAACTCTTGAGCACTCATAGACTGCAGCGTTAATCTTGAAGAACAGCAAATGCTAAAAGGATGAGCATCAGAGAGCAGTGTGGTTCAAACAAGGGTTCAGGGCCTTCGAAGATCATGTCCTTCATAGCCCTAGGCTATTCTATTTTAAGAAGATGCAGCAGAAGATCCCGGGTGTAGGTTACAGCAGCCTGCAGGGTAGAGAAAGTATCTGAGTGGCCTTGCAGGAAATGGCCAACTTCTTCCTATCTGAGTACAGTTGTCTATCTCTATCACGTTCACGAAGTTAACACATATTCAACTGCCACCCACATGTGACTGACATATGTTGGGTAGTACCTTGGAAGTACAGTGGATGGGAGGTAAATACAGCTGCAAAGGGATTTCCAACACTTGTCTATTTACAAATTCATTTAATTTTGAGCAATCCGATTGAAAGATGCAAAACCACATCTAAAGAAAGAACTGGGAGTAAAGAAGGGCTCATACACTGTGCTGGGGTCATCAGCAAAGTAAGTCTTTTAAAAAGCAAGGGGAGAGAGGGGTGGGGAGGGAGGGATGAAGGGAGGGAGGGAGGGAGACAGAGACAGACAGACAGAGAGAGAGAGAGAGAGAGAGAGAGAGAGAGAAGTAAAAGTTTCAGTTCAACAAGCCCAATCACCTGAGTTTACCCAAAAGAATAAATGTTTAGACGTGTGAGCTTTTATAAGGGAGATCAGTCACTCCTATTGTTGGAATGTGTGGGATGGAGAAGGATGGAGAAGTGATCAGTACCGTACCTGGTTATTTGTGAGTACCAGTGAGATGAATCTTTTACTTAGTTCTTTTTTTGTATTTTTTTTTTTTTTTTGATTTTTGTTTTGTTTCAAGATAGGGTTTCACTATGTAGCCCAGGCTGACCTTAACCCCCATCTTCTATACAAGTCCTTGGTGTTGGAATTACAGGCACTCACCATCACTCCGAGTAAGGTGAATCTTCTTATTAATTGAATGCATAAAACTTTTTCCCTCCTGTTAATTATAAAATGTTAATTCTGGTACTGGTGCTCACACTTGGCTTTATTCCCTGCCTCTGCAAGTGTTTGCTGAGCACCCACGGTGAGCCTGACATTGTGGGGGCTGCAAAGAGAGAATGCACAGAAAGCAGCGCGATAGCTGCTGCCTCTATCAGCCAGGGTCCTGGCAAGGAATAGATGGCTCTCTCCAGAATGGTAATTAAGGAGAGTTTAAAGAGGACTACATATAAGTGTGTTGGCAAGGATAAGAGAAGGCATAGAGGATGGGGAAATATGAGGGATCATCAACATTGGGGAGCCAATCACACACATGCACTCGCATGTGCACACACACACACACACACACACACACACACACACACAATCCAAAAGCCCTGAAATGGTTAGAAGTAGAAGTAGAGGTCAAAGCGAGTCATGGCTGGCTAGTTGTAGCTGTGCCACATGTAACAAAAAGCCACATGACAGACAGGGTCGGTGGCTGGACTACATAAAGGCTGACCGTCTGCATCCTGGCAGACACAGAGCTGAATTAACACTGAGCTGCTTTTCTCCCACACTCTGATACCCTTGCATGTAGCCCGAGGACAAGGGAACCGAGTGGCAGAATTTACCAAGACCAGGGCAGGGTGGAGAAGGATAAAGAATGGTTCTCAAAGGGCTAAAGACAGTTCCAGAAAGCTGAAAACTGTCTTGAAACAGTCATGGAAAGAGGTTAACCACGAAATAGAATGATACCAAAGATGTCAGCCCCAAGTGGCAAGTGTTGTCCTTGAGGGTGATACAACCAAACTCAGGGAAGCCCCTAGGAAGAAGGGATTCTTTTGTTAGGCCTTAATGGTTATGAACCAATGAGTTGGGAAGACTATGGAGGATAGAGAGAACAGTTTAGGAAGAAAGCAGACCTGGGGCATGGACAGAGGAATACACAGTGCACTGGGAGACCCAGTCCAATTGACTGAACACAACGTAAACAGGCATAGAAATGAAGATCTGGGGGGCCCTCAGTGAGAACCGCCATCAGCATCCACCCATGAAAATTTTTGAGTGTTTTTGTGGAGTTCTTTGCATTCTTTTCTCTCCATAAAAACTTTGTTTAAGTGTTCATATACACCATTCTGAAAAGGTAGTCTATAATTTGTTCTACTTTCACTGGACATTCACAGGAAATGGTTAATTAAGCAACTGCAAAATGGATGACATCTGGGGTTCAAAAAGGAGTCTTGGACCTATGAGATGGCTCAGCAGGTAAGGGTGCTTGCTGCTAAGCCTGATGATCTGAGTTTGATCCTGGAACCTTCATGGTAGATGGAGAGAACTCCTCTGATGGCCATCCACGCAACCCTGGCATGTACACACCTCCCACATACATACAATGATTGGTTTTTTGTTTTTTGTTTTTTGTTTTTTTTTTAATCAGAGGGGTGGTCTAGAATGTGTAATTCTTTAACATGGGCCTCTGGATGCAGGCTATGACTTAGCTATTCAAGAGGCTGAGGCAGTCGTATTTCAGTTCAGAGCCTACCTAAGCTACAGTGCCAGTTTCAAGATACACTGGGCAACTTTAGCGAGCTCTTGTCTCAAAATTAAAAGTCAAAATAAAAAGGGTTGGGCATGTAGTTCAAGGGTACAGAAATTGCCTAACATGCATGAGGCCCAGAGTAAATTCCTAGAACCAATTCATTAACTAAGTAATTAATATGAATTTAATGGATGTTTGGAGAGCAGCCAATGGAGTACACCTGTAGTTCAAGCTACTTTAGACTGAGCGGAGAGCATGTGAACTCAGAAATTTGAGGCTACCCTAGGCAACATATAGAGATCCTGTCTCAGTGAACAGACAAAACAAAACAAACAAACAAACAAACAAAAACAACAAAAGAAACCCAAAACAAAATAAAACAAAAAACAAAACAAAAACCTTTTTGGAGTCTTGATCTAGACAAAATCAGTGAAAGACAATCCCTGGGTGATAATACAGTTACAAACCCCACCTGAGGAGCACACGACTCAGTCTACAGCTCATCTAGATTTGATAAGAAGAAAATGATGTGTGTTCTTCCAAAGTGTGGGAATGGATTCAGAGCAGCATCTTGCTAAATCTAAGTCTGTCTTGATCAAGTGAGTAAGCCATTGAAATGAATAAGTGTCTTCCACATCTACAATGCTTCAAAACCATTCACAGGGTGGCTGATTATACTGACCTTCACCATCGGGTCATCTTTAGTCCCACTGTGGAGACTGGGACTGGTTGTTATTCACTGAAAAACTCCTAGCTTTGCTCACAGTCTGGCTCAGAGTTACAGTACAATATCTACTGCAAAATGCTGGGGTATTAATAAATGGGCATGCTCAGGGGTTGATCCCCCACCCCTCGACGCTACTTATTTTTCTGAGGAGGTGTTTGTTTTTGTTTGTTGGTTGGTTGGTTGGTTGGAAACGTGGATTCTCTGTGTAGCCCTGACTGTCCTGAAACTAGTTCTGTAGACCAGGCTAGCCTCAAACTCAGAGATTCATCTGCCTTTGCCTCCGACCGTCCGCTGGGATTAGAGGTGTGCACCACCACTCCTGGATCCTTAGTGTTAGAGTAATTTAAGTAACTATTTTCACTTTTGTGTCTGTTTGTTTCTGAGACAAGCTCACCTGGTGGGGAACTTCCTGTACAGCCCACCTGTACAACTTGAATGCCTTACCCTCTAGCCTCCCTCTCCCAACTGTTGGGATTACAACCCTGCACCTGGGCTTGCTCCTCACACTTTTAGTGAGTGCTTGTTCTAGGTGCTGGTGGACTTGCTCTGGTTTCTACAAGTCCTGTATATGCAGTTGTTTAAATAGCTTAAACACGGGACGGAAAAGGCACATTCTGCACCACCTTTGAAAAGCACGGCACTGGAGTGACTCACAGTCCTCACAGAGGGGTCCCCAGCCTCCAGTCATACTGCACACACCTGCAGAGGACCTCAGTGCCACTCGATGCAGTGTCTGTGGCTCCTGGACTCCTTTTGCCTTTGTTCCTTTCTTTGAGCATTCTGACATCTTTTCCCACCACCATTAAAATCATATTAAGTAATTCTAAAGTGCTTCCCATAAACACCAAATGAGAAGTACAGCTGGGAGGACAATTATCCACCTGGGTGCAGTAGGTTATTACTTTAATTTGTAATCTGAGTGACATTCATTTTAAGGGGGAGAGTGTTGGGGTGTGCTCTCTCCCCACATGCCCCATTTAGTCCGAAAGGAGGGTAGCACCCCCACCCCTATTTTCCCATAATAGGTAGCTTTAACCCTACTGCCTTGTTAATTATGATTCCTGGAGGTAAATTCCTGTTTACTGGTTTTTATTCTTCTTTATTTCTTTCTTTATTTACTTACTTATTTTACGGTGCTAGGGACTCAAACCCAGAGAAGTGTTCTACCCCTGAACTATATAAACTGCAACCCCGGGTTTACTGGTTTTGGGGTATCTATTGATTTAGTTAGGGTCCCATGTAGGCCAGGTTAACTGCAGTTTCGCTGGGTTCCTGAAGATGACTGGATCCTTCTGCTAGAATCGTAGGTCATGGCTTGGCCTGCTTTATTCAGTGCTGTAGATTAAACCTTAAGGTTTTTTGCTTGCTAGGTAAGCACTCTGCCCACTGAGATGCATCAGGGAGCCCTAGGCTTTGTTTGTTTGTTTGTTTTCTTTGTTTTCAAACAGGCCTTGGCTAAGATTGGCCTCAGACTCACAGCAATCCTCCTGTTAGAGCCTCCCAAGTGCTGAGGTTACAGTGTGAGGCAGGACACCAGCTGAAGCATTGTATCTTTCTTTGCCATTAAACACAAAGAGAGGTCCAAGTTTAAACTTATTTGACAGTTTATAGTAGATGAGCCAAAACCATGCTCCAGATGGAAATGTATATAGGATCATTTAAACTTGTTTTTTTTTTTTTTTTTTTTTTTTTTTTTTTTTTTTTTTTTTTTTTTTTTTTTTTTTTTTTTTTTGAGACAGGGTTTCTCTGTGTAGTCCTGATTGTCCTGGAACTCTGTCTGTAATCCAGGCTGACCCTGAACTCACAGAGATCTGCCTGCCTCTGCCTCCTGAGTGCTGGCCTTAAAAGTGCTCCACCAGTGTCTGGCAGATAATTTGAACTTTAAAATGTACAAGGCCTTGTACACTAAAATGCATTTTCGAAAGCATGTTACTGCTCTGATCAGCTCCCGGTTAGAGAATTCTTCTGTTCTAAACCCATGCAAGGATCTTTGGGACCTTGAAATACCCAGTTGATCCAACCACTGAAAGGCAACCTACAAAGAATCTTAGGTGTTTGCATTTACAAAGACTCAGAATGTTCCTGAGTGCCAGTGGCATCTTGCTGACCTAAGGAGGGGGTTTGTGGCTGGGGGTTTGTTAGGATCCTCTAGATTGGATACATTCTTTTTGCTTGACACTTAAGTTCAAGTCACTCAAAGTCACCCTGAAAAGTGAAGAGAAGAAAGAGGCCTTAAACTAATAGTGAAAATACTTTTTGTTTGTTTGCTTTGTCTTTTGAGACAGGTTTCTCTATGTAGCCCTGGCTGTCCTGGAACTTGCTCTGTAGGTCAGGCTGGATTTGCAATCAGAGATCACCCTGCTTCTGCCATCTACTGTTGGAACACATCTAGTGTTGCAACCACTGCCCAGCTGTGAAAACAACTGTTTTAATTTGTTAGATAGAGAATCATGTATATGTCACCGTCAGATCCCAAGTACTTTCTCCAATGTGTGGAAATAGCCTCTTGTTTTAAACATGTCTCCTCTGCTAAATACACCTGGACACCGTCGTGTAGACAGCCTTAAGAGTGTAAGTAATATTCTGGCAAGCTTCCTTTTTCTTTTGTGGATTATGAAATGAAACAGACACATTACCACCCCCTCCCACCCACCAGTGATTATCTGAATGCCATGTAGAAATAAAAGTACATATTTTGAATACAACTGACACCACTGTTCTGTTCCAAGTTGTGGAAAAATATTTGTTTTTCTTTTGAAAGTTTGAATAGATATGAAGAAAAAGAGAAAAACCCTGCCATGACTCTAAATACGAGACATAAAATCTTAGTTGGGAAGTATAATTTGGAATTCAATATTTGAAGAATGTCTTCTAGCACGACAACCTGAGTTTGATGGCCAGGTTTCCACAGTTGGAATGATGTAACTGATTGCCCAAAATGGTCCTGTAACCTCCACACATGAGCTATGGTGCCCTGCACACAGATGATTAGCTAGTACATATTTCTCTATTATTTTGAATAGCCTTCATACCTGCAAAGCTGTCATTAGACTCACTAAAACATCCCCACAGGGATGTGTCTCCTCGTTCAGGCACATCATGTATGTCATAATTCATGCACATAGGTGTTTATTTGATGGGAATAATCTTATTTTTAACCATAAATTCCTAGAAGTGAAACGATTGCACCAAGAGGAATAGGAGTTGAATGTTTTCTCTTTGTTCAGTTTTGTCGGTGTGGCTTGTTTGTTTTATCTCCAGCATTGACAGAAACAATGTGGAGCTGAGTGGGACTCACTGACACTTGAATGAATGACATTTGAAGCAGAGTCTTCCAGCTAAAATGTGCATATAAGTGCAAGCCATTTTGTGTGTCTTCTCTAGTTTATTTCCCCTTCCTCAGTCTCTGCAGAGCTGGAGCTGGAACCCAGGCACAGCACTTTGTAGACAAGCATTCTCCGGACGAGCTCTGAAGCCCTGGGTTAAGCTTCCTTGGCTGTTAATGAATCTTTCCTTACTATTTTTTTCTTCTTTGAGGGAAATAGTAGGTGCAGTAACTTCTTGAATACTGTCAAACAAACTACTTGAAAATAAAATGTACTAGAAGAATTTTAGGTAATTACATAGCTGAAGTCTTTCCAGTTTTTTATTTTATCTTATTAATTGTTTTACTTTTCAATGCTGGGCATCAAACTTACAGTCTTACCTAGGATAGGCAGACGAACGCCTTCCAGTCAGCTCCATCCTCAGGTCCTCAATATTTATGTTGTTTTATTTTTAGGTATTGGATTTATTATGTGTTAAATAACTCCATGGAGAAATGGATCAAGATACTAAATATTTATCTTTTCTACATTTAATTAATTAATGTGTATGTGTGTTTGTGTGTGTGCTTGCACTACCGTGTACATGCGAAGGCTAGAAGACACTCAGCCTTGTTCTTTACTATTGTGTAGGATCTGGGGATTAAATTCATGTCATCAGTCCTAGTACAAAACACCTTTACCCATGCAGCCATCTTTCCAGCCCTGAATAGATATTTTTTTCAAGAAGATGTACAAATGTCCAACAGATTAAAAGATGCTTGGCGTCTGTAATCAGGAAAAGACAGGTCAATACCGTGAGAGGCCTCACTGTATCACTCTCAGGATGGCTACTGTAGAAAAGAGGAGAGGGAAGAGCCAATGAGAATGTGGAAGGGGGCTTGAGTGCTGGCAGTGGGAATATTAAAAACTGCCACAGTCACTATGGGAAATTTTCCTTAGCTTTCTCAAAAAAGTGAGGCTTGCCAAGCCTGGTGGCTCACACCTGTAATCCCAGCATTTCAGAGGCAAAGGCAGGTAGCCCTGTAGACCAGGCTGGCCTTGAACTCAGAGATCGGCCTGCCTCTGCCTCCTGAGTGTTGGGATTAAAGATGTGTACCACCACCACCTGTGGCAAGACCCTATTTCAATTTAAAACATTTAAAATAATACCACGTGACCCAGCAATCTTACTTTGAAGTGTAAAAATGAGAAAGGCAGCTCCAAGAGACAACAGCATCACTCACAATAGCCAGGTATGAGTGCAGCCCAGCTGTCCATCAATGGACAAACACATAAAGAAAATGTAGGAGCAGGGACGGGGCTGCAGCTCAATTGGCAGAGTATGAACAAAGCCCTGGGTTCCATCTCTAGAGCTACATAACTGGATGTGGTGGCAGATGCCCTGGCTTTGAGGGGTTAAAGCTGGGGGCAGGGGGGAGGCTAGGGGTTCAGGATCATCCTCAGCTATATACTGAGTTCCAGAACACCCTGTTCCTAACAGAAAGGAAGGAAGGAAGGAAAGAAGGAAGGGAGAAAGAAGGAAGGAAGGGAGGAAGGAAGGGAGGAAGGGAGGAAAAGAGAGAGGGAGGGAAGGAAGAAGGAAGGAAGGAAGGGAGGAAGGAAGAGAGGGAGGGAGGAAGGGAGGAAGGTTGGTTGAATTCTTAGAAGCAGGAGCTGGACTGCACAGAGTAGATGTTAATCAAAGGTGTAATTTTTTTGTTATGAACTGATTAAATTCTGAAGGCTGTGATGTCTATTCCTAGTTGTCAACTTCTCTGTATATGGAATTAACTGGAATGAATTAATTCCATATATACACCTGTGAGGGATTTTTTTTTTTCTTGGTTTGAAGTGGGTGGATCCAATTCTAATCCAGAACATGTAAACATATAAAATAAGATAATGATAATGATCATCATAATAATAATGAGTTCAGAACCTGCCTGGACCGATAGGACCCTGTCTAAAACAAGCACAAAAAGAAACTAGACTTTAAAAATGAGAAGGATGGTGGGGAAAGCTTAAATTTGGAAGCAGGAGACCAAAGAAAAACAAAGGTATAGATGGCAGACCAGAGAAAGGCCTGACTTACCGCACAGGGAAGAGCATCCAGTCCCATCTCAAGGCAGCATAGGATAGAGCACATCCTCAACACTTTGCTTTCTGAGCAATGGCTGATTAAAAATTCCAGACAGGATATAAAACCATGTAGTAAAGTATTAGAATCAACTATGTAAGCGTTTTAAATTAATTTATTTATTCACTTTACAACCCAATATCAATCCTCCCTCTCCTCCCAGTAAGTCCTCCCCCATTCCCCTTACAAGGGGAAGCCCCCCTCTGGGCATCACTCCCCATCCCCCCTTTCTACCCTCCCATCTCTGCCCTCCCCATTCCCCCCACCTTGCACATCAAGTTGCTGTGGGACTAGGCACATCCTCTCCCACTGTAGCCAGACAAGGCTGTCTATTCAGGGGTGCAAGGTCCACAGGTAGGCAGTAGGCTTAGGAACAGCCCCTGTTCCCCTTGTTTGGGGGACCTGCATGAGTAGTTTTTTGTTTTGTTTTGGTTTTTGGTTTTCTGAGACAGGGTTTCTCTGTGTAGCCTTGGCTGTCCTGGAACTCACTCTATAGACCAGGCTGGCCTCAAACTCAGAAATCTGCCTGCCTCTGCCTCCAAAGCGCTGGGATTAAAGGCGTGCACCACCACTGCCTGGCAAGTTTTTAAATATATAATTAATTTGTTTTCGAGACATTTTAATAAGAGATGGGAAAAGGAGGATGTGGAGGCAGGAAGACAAGATCAGACATGACTGTACAAGTTTGGAGTAGGATAGATAGCTAAGGGACTGAACTATGGGACAGAGGAAAGATGGAGGCAGAGCTGCACATAGTGGTGCCTGTCTGCCATCCAGCATCTTGGAGGTAAAGCCAGAGGATCAGGAGTTCAAGTTCATCTTTGGCTGCTAGGAGTTTGAGGCCAGCCTGGGCTCTAGGAAGCCCTGTCCCAAGAGCTGGGGAAGAAGACCAAGGCAGTATTAGGAAAGAGGACTTAGCCTCTACAAGTACCACAGAGGATAAGCAGAAGCAGACGTGCAGGATGTACTGGTCCCAGGAGTGCTAGCAGGGCAGCCTCTCCTCTAGGGCCCCTGTTCTTCTCATCCACCGATGAAACATTCTTGCTTAGAATCAAGCTATGTGAGAAAGCCCTGAAACACATAATTGGGATTGTGGGGTCTGAAGCTTCAAGGCAAACCAAGGGGAAATCAGTATGCCCTACATTTCCCTTCAACTGAAGGAAGAACGCTATGGGACAGTTGGGATGCCTTTCCTGTTGTTTGTTTGTTTGTTTTTTAAAGGATTTTGTGACTTATGGTGTCTTGTTGTCTACTCAACTCTGGATGCATAAATAGTATTTAAATGAGCATGTGTTCACGATTTTATTCCTGGACATTGAAATGTAAATTTCATGTAATTTTTTCATAGTATGGAAGTCTTCTTTTTAATTTCTACTACAATTTTGAATAGGGAGGAGGTCAAAAGAAATTTTGAAAAAAAATTAAATAGTATTGTATTATTTTTGAAAGATTTATTTTCTTTCTTGAGTGTGTGTGTATTTAAAACAGTTTTTTGTTTTGTTTTGTTTTGTTTTTATGTAGCCCTATATGTCCTGGAACTAGCTCTGGAGACCAGGCTGACTGAGAACCATTTAAAATTGTAAAAACCAATCAGTCTCGGTAGTGTATGCCTGGAGTCCCAGCACTTTGGAGGCATAAACAAAAGCCAAGGCTATCCTTGGCTACTTAAGGAGTTTGAGCCAGGTGGGGCTATGTAAATTCTGTTACAAACAAACAAACAAACCCACAAAATAAACAAAGTGGAGGGAGGTGGTACATGCCTTTTAAGCTTCTGCCTGGGGAAGCAAAGGTAAGCAGATCTCTATGAGTTTGAGACCAACCCTGGATCTTAGGGGGGGAAAAAAAGGAAAGAAAGAAAAGAAATAATCTCTCAGGCCTGAGAAGATGATTCAAAGCCTGAAGACCTAACTTTGATCCTCAGGGCCCTTGGGCTTGAAGGAAAGGACACACCCTACAAGTGATCAACCCCCACAGCACGTGGGTCCTGCCCCATGCAGACAAATGAACAAATGCAACTTAGTTTTTGCTTTATTTTATTTATTCATTTAGTTTTGGGGGGACAGGGTTTGTCTGTAACCCTGGATATCCTGAAGCTTGCTTTGTGGATCAGGCTGGTCTCCACCTCAGGGATCTGCCTGCCTCTGCCTCCCTGGCACTGTGATTGAAGCAGTGAGCCGGTTTAAAACAGTTTTTTTGTTTGTTTGTTTTGTTTTTTTCTTTTAAAGAAAAAGAAAATATCCCTCAGTCCTACAAACCAGTCCCTGGAAATAAGGGCAGCAACAGCAGTCAGACTCAGCAGCCGGCCTCTGTTTCCCTTCCATTCATCCCCTGTCCTTTTTGTAAGGTGCTCCCACTAGGGAGGGAATGCACCCGGTTCTCCCAACTGGATGGTATCAGAGGCCACCTGTGGGTCTCAAGTTGTGAAAAAATAAAAAGCAAGCTGGCAGGTGCAAGACACCCATTGCACCGGCTTCACAATGAGTGTGAGCCAGGTATTCAAGTTAACCTTAGATCTAGGGTCATCTCTAATTCCTCACTACCAAGCAAGCATCATCTCACACTTCCTTGGGGGCAGAGCTGTAAGACTTGTGTAAATGGTTCTTAGATCCCAAGAACATGATGAAAAGACATGCAGTGGGTCCATAGATCATGGACACTGAGTGTGTGTGTCTGAACATATATGGATACCTCCCCTATAAAGGAGAAATGGCTCTGTGCATTGATTTCCCTGGCTGGCACTGAGGATAAGCAGCTCTGTCAGCCATGGAAGCTGTTTGAAGATGACTAGGGGAGGCGAGTGTCCCTGCTCTGCCCTCACTCGGGCCTCCCTTGTGCTGTAGCTGGTTGGGATTCAGGGCAGGGCAACAGGGCAAGGCAAGGCAGCAGCTGAGTAAGAAGAAAGGGTAAGAAGTTGATGAACCGCCCTGCCTCCCTATCGCAAAGTGTTCCTCGTGGTTAAGTAGTCACGGCTTTCTGATTCTGCAGATTTGGTTTCTATATTGAAAGTCAGAGAAATTAAACATCAAAGAGGTCAGTCACACTTCTTGAGGTCCTGGAACATGCTGGCCACTGTTCCAAGTGTTTTACATGGCCTCGTCTTATCTACTCAGCAGAGGTGTTCTAGTGATTTCCATCTTGTAGCTATTGAAGCAGTGGCTAGAAGTGTTTAAGGCCTCAAGCAGAAGGCCCAGAACCCTCCCTCAGCTTGACTCTACACCTAGTGTGCTATCTACTAGGCCACCAAGTCTACCTGGTCAGGTCAAAAGCCTGGCTATCACTTTCTTCTAGATTCCATATTTCAGATTCTTGCTCAGATGATGTACATTTTTATTTCCCGAGGGAAGAGAGGATATAATTATAAATAACAAAAGAGATTGAAGAGAGGGTTCAGCTAAGAGTATGTACTACAGCCTACTACAGCTGGGCAGTGGTGGTGCAGACCTTTAATCCCAGCACTCGGGAGGCAAAGGCAGGCAGAGGTTTGTGAGTTAGGATCAACCTGGTCTACAGAGTGAGTTCTGGGACAGCCAGGGCTACACAGAGAAACCTTGTCTCAAAACACCAAAGGAAAAAACAAGAAAAATAGAAAAACCAAAACCATGTAGTGCTCTTCCAGAGGATCCCTGTTCTGTTCCCAGTACTCACTGCCTCCTGCAACTTCAGCCTTTGGCCTTTCTGGTCATCTGTGAACATGTACGTGCACCCACACAGAGATACACATGCACATTTAATTTAAAAATGAAATTTGCAAGAAAAAGGTTGCACTGTAGCACAATTAATACAGTGCTTGCCCAACACACACAAAGCTCTTAGCTAGACTTCTAGCAGTCAGACAGTGAAATCAGTAAGATTAAATGTTGGAGGTCATTCCTGGGACATCCCCAGTCATAGGCCAACCTGGATTACCTGAAACTCTATCTTAAAGCCAAAAAAATTTGAAATCAAGAATGTTGCCAGACTAGCATGCAGTTGAGCCTTGGTTAGCATATGTGGGATCCCTAGGCTCTACCCACAGCACAAAACAAGCAACCAATCCTCTAGTTTGCACCCCTTTTGTTGACTATTTGTTAGCACCGTGACTCAGGCTACCGTTTCAACAGTACAGTATAATCATGGAAGGTTCTGAATAAAGAGCAATTTGTCACCACTGAACAGTGATACTGGTCTTGCTCTCATGTGCATCACCATTGGTGGCAAAAACCCCATTAGCCTCCTCTGAAACCTGTGTTCAGCAAGATTCCCTAAATAGTCTCTTCCTCTCCAGTCTTGACCCAGTAACCTCTGGGCCACTCTATTTCCTGTATAGGCCCTGAAGTGGATGCTGAAGTGTGCAACATCCTTTTAGGAACTCAAGCCCCTTAGACAAATGGTTCCTGGGAGGAGAGAACATATCAAATGTAATCCTGACACATACAGAATTGAATTCAGTTTGAACCCAGCCATCCAGGGATGAAAGGTGAATGCCTTAACCCACCATGTTATCTGCATAGGAGTTTTCTATCTTAAATGGAACAGACGTCCCTGCAAAACAATACTGGGCTGAGATTAATGAGTTACAGGTGACCCTCACACACAGGAAGGCTGACTTTGGATAATCACCCAGAAAGGTCAAGAGCTTATCTGAATTCACCACAAGTCGAGGATCTGGGTAAAAATAAAGGACAAGAAATACCCCAGGGAGAGACTTTCTTCAACCTTAGTTCATGTTCCTGCTACTTTGTGTTAAGTGTAACCTTCAACTGTGGTGTTTCCTTACTCATCTTTGGCCCGAACTATGTCTTTATGTTGTGGAAATGATACCAAAGCCTGGAGCAATGCTTTGCAGACTTCCAGGGGCTCCGGATGTGTGATGTAGCCTAATTCTATTTGTTGACATCTGGCTTAGGAAAGCATCAGCCTTAGAGAATGGGGAGTATTGGAGTTAATTATAGGAGTCACCTTTACCTGGAAATAGTGAAGGTGTCTTGATGACTTCACTGTTCAAGGCTATCTGTGTTCATAATTCTCATCTGTGAACCTAGTTGGAATTGTCTCTGTAAGGTAGAATGATACTCCCCCCCACGGAGAGGACAGTGTTGTGTGTTTCATTGGTCAGAGGTAAGACAAAAGAATGTTTGGGGCAACTAGACCAGTGGCCAGTAGTGAAAAGTGCTGACTGGTCTTCCAAAGGACCTGGGTGAATTCTCAGCACCCACAAGTCAGCTAGCTCATAACTGTCTATAAGTTCAGTGCCAGGAGACCTGACACCCTCTTTTGGCTTCCTGGGTCACTCCATGCACCCAGAGCACAGACATACAGACAGGCAAAAAGTCATAAACATAAACTAAGAAAATACATTAAGAGTTGGGGATTTAGCTCAGTAATAGAGTGTTTGCCTAGCAATCTTGAGGCCCTGGGTTCGGTCCTCTGCTCTAAAACAAAACAAAAACAAAAAACAAACAAAAAAACCCCAAAAACAAACAACAACAACAACAAAAAACCATTAAAAGCAAAACAAAAAAGTGTGTTGGTCTTTGTAAAAGGACTCCACCAGCACTGGGAGAAGCCAAGGGAGGAAGGTGCAGATGCCTCTCGGACTGATATAGAAGTTCAGAGTGCAAAGTGGAGTTTAAAAGTGAGTAACTAAATAAAATTTAAAAAAAAAAAAAAAAAAAAAAAAGCCCCAGGGTGTCTCCCCTGGCAGGTGGAATGCTGGCCCAGGTGCAAGCTAACAACAGAGATACAAAGGCAGTACCCTTAGGCTCCCCAGTCACCCCAAACCAGGAAGAATCAAAACCAGAGGCCCTTCAGAGAAAAACCTAAAAAACAATAGACTGAAATGGAGCACAGAGCACAAAGTTGTTCTAGGGCCCTAGAAACCTGGGCAAACTCATTAGCACATACAAAGAAAGAATGTGTTAATCAGAAGGGGGTTGGTCAGCCCAGAGATGTGGAGAGAGTCCCCAAGGCCACTTTCTCCCAGCCTTGTCCTCAGAAGAGCCTCAGGCTGAGGGCTCTCCAGGCTGGGTCTAGCAACAATTAAGTGTTCATTTAAACAAATCTAGGCCGGGTGCCTGCAGGCCAACATTGCTCAGGGTGAATGTATCCTGTGTGTAGATGATCTCTAAGAAGACTGGCCTTGAGCCAGGTACAGACCCAAAGAATTTCGATTGCAGGGTTGTGGGTCAGAGAAAGTAGCCCTAGGTCTAAGAAGCAAGGATGCTTAGCGGGTAAGGGGAATCCTTCAGACCGGATAAGCGCTTGGTCTGGAAGTCACACTGGCAAGATCTCGGATTGTAGCCTATTTAAGAGATGGAAAGAAAGCTGGTATGGCTGACCCAGAGAGGTCGCAGATAATAAAAGATAATGTTTATTGAGTTCTTTGTAGTTGCCAGACACCTCGGAAAGCAGGTGACTCTCTTAATTTTCATCCTATAAGATAAGCACTATCTTCACTCCTTTTTGATGGAAGAGGAAACTATGACAAATATAAGTGAGTAAATCCTTAGAGTTGGAGCGTAGAGGAGCGGGGATTCGAGGCATGGAATCCTCATCCTGAAGGCAGAGGTTGAAGGAGCCAGACCTTTGTAGTAGGTTGAGGATTTTGTCTTCTAAGAACAATGTGCAGTTTTAAAAGAGTGAGAGGCTCAGATGTTTCCTTTGAAGAAAATCACTCTAGCCAAGGTGGGACAGAGTCACTCAGCTGCAGCTTCTGAAGCTTGGCTTTTGCTTCCCATGTGTCCACTGAAAAAGAGAATTGTACTTACCTTCCAGAATTTTGTTCACCCACGTGGTCATTTCTTACTTTCAATTACTGTCCTAGCTTTTGAACATGATGGAGCTGGGAATGTTTGGTTGTAGAGGGAGAACCTGATGCTTGTGGGGTTCCTACAACACTGACTTTTTGTTGTCATAATGAGGATGTGTGGAGTGATCTTGACGCATCTGCCTAGTGAGCTACAGCAGGCCCTCTGCCCTAAGGAGGATTAATTTGATATTTTTAGGGTCCAGGAGTCGCCCCATGAACCACATGAACACAAATCGCAGTTAAACAGGGATGGGTTTCCTGAATGCACACCCCAAGACTGATTGATCAAGGCAACAGCTCAAAGCTGAGTGCTGGACGTTTCTCAGCATGAGCTTTATATTATAAAGGCTAGAACTGTAAAAACTACAATGAGTTCACGTTCGGGAAGCGCTGCCCAGTGGTCAGCCCTGACTTAAGCCATTTTAGACATAGCAGTTCACACTGACCTTTAATTTGATAGGTCCCACATGACGCTTATAGTTGTGGAATTTCGTAAGATTAATGAGCCTCATAACATACAGGACATAACAGGGTATGTGGTCACCATGACCCTGCTCTGAGTCAAGTCATTTTCTGTGCCAATGACTGGCAGGTATATTACAGCAACAATATGAAATCATTGGTGAGCATGGAACACAATGACTACAGTTATGCTGGGGTGGGGGACAGGCTTCAACTTGTGTGTGTGTGTGTTTGTTGAGGTCTTTGTGGTTGCCAGCCACCGTGACCCTCTTAATTTTCATCCTATAAGACAAACACTATGTTCATTCGTTTTTGACTGAAGAGGAAACTATGGTACATACAAGTGAATAAATTCTCAGATACACACACACACACACACACACACACACACACCACAGAGGGTATTTCTGGTTTACAATAATAAAGATCAGGCCTTGTTTAGGCCACAATAAATTCACCAAAGTAATGACTTCTCAATGGCTATGCAAGATGGAACCTTCTGCTTTTTTACCAGGGGTGACAAGTGACAATCCATGGGAGTTAGTGTCACTGGGGTTGAACAAAGCAGCCACAAGTTGTCTTTGTCTTCTTGAGTTTTGTTTTGTTGTTTTGTTTGTTTTTTTGTCCCCTACTACCTCCCATACAAAGAACTAAGCAGGTAGGCAGTATTAGGAGTGTCGTCTGGGATAAAGATAAGAACATATGGATAGAAACCAACATGAGCATTGTAGGGTCTCAGGCCTAAGAGGGCTGTGATATTAAGTAAGGGCATAAGAAGGAAGCCAGTTACCATAACTGGAGAGGAATAGGGAGTCTAGCTTTTGGTTTCACAATGGGAGCACAGAGTAGGAACCATGTAGTGGAGAGATGCCAATCTGGACCACAGGGAAGAGATAATAAATCTTTATGACTAACTAGGGATGGTAAATCTTTCATCCCCACATGTGGGAAGCATACACCTTTAATTCCAGCACTCTGGAGGCAGAGGGATCACTGTGAGTTTGAGGCCAGCCTGGTCTACAGTATATGTTCTAGAATGGCCAAGGCTACACAGAGAGACCTTGTCTCAAAAAACCCTAAATAAATAAATAAATAAATGTCATTTGACTAACAGAATTCTCTAATGATCCAGTGTTGTGAGAGAAAGAAGAATTCTGAGCAGTATGCTTCTAGGTACCCCAGGCTGAGGCAGGGAGATAGAGAGACACCACCCAGAAGACAGACTAAGACCTAAGACTGACAATTGAGATTGTCAAGGTGAGGTCTTTGGTTGTCCTTAACAAGACAATTTTGAAGGAATGGTCATAGAAAGGAGGATAGGAGGAATAGGTGTTTGCTTCGAGAGAATGGGAGATATTCATAACCATAATATAACCACAGATCAGATCAGATATTCATAACTTCTTTGAGGAATTTTGTTGGCAAGAGGCACACATGCCACAGTAAACGTGTGCCACTCAGAAAATAAGTTTCAGCTGGACAGTGCTGTCCTATGCCTTTAGTCCCAGCACTTGGGAGGGAGATGCAGGAGGATCTTTTGAGTTCAAGTCCAGCCTGCTCCACAGAGTGAGTTCCAGGACAACCAGGGCTATCTAGAAAAACCAAACCAAGCAAACAACCAAATAACAAACAACAATAAAACCCAAGTTTCAGGAGTCAGTTCTCTCCTTCTGCTGTGGTTTCTATGGGTCAAACTCATTGAGATTAGGCCTTGGTGGCAAATGCTTTTATTTGCTGAGCCATTAGGAAGCCTTGTCTTTATTTCTAAACAAAGGAAATAAGATGTGTTTTAGCAATGGTCTAGCAGATGCAATAGAAGAGCAAGGTGTGATGTAGTGCCCAAATGGGAAGACTGGCCTTGCTTGGGTGGAAGCCCAATGGTCTATCCAGTTTAATAAAAAAATTAACGTGAGTCCGATGTATGAGAGCGAGGTGTGGAGATTCAAGGTGCTTCAATGTTTGGATGAAATGGAAATTAACTGAATGATAAAAAGCTGCTGGTTGTTGAGGAGAGAAGGAAAGAACGCAGGAGTTGTTGAAGAGAGCACGCAGAGGAGGGATGTCGTAAGGCGACAAGCCACGGAAGGATGGGAAGCTTCCTTCCTACTCTGTACTCTTTCTTGTGAGTAAAGTATATGTTACTTCGTGGCACTGGGCCTCAAACTTGGGGGACCTTACTTCTGATAGGAAGGTGCTCTACCATTGAGCTCACAGGCCGCTGCTTTGAAACACTGTGCGGTCAGTGTCAAGGCCGGTAGGAAACGTACCACGCATGCGTTCAGCTCCAGTCCAGCCAGCAGAATTGTGCTTCTCTCAGGCACATTTACTTGTGGAAGGACAGATCGTTCTACCTAATTTAACCAGGAGTGATAGATGCCTTTTTGCCAGCACGACAACGTAATGAGAGAAGAGCCAGGGATTGGAGGAGCTTGGAGAGGTACTCATGGATGAATCATAGAATTTGAGCAGAAGAAAGAGAAAACTGGGCTCTTGAGACAGGTGAGGGTAGTGACCCTGTGACGGGACCCACATAGTAGAGACAGTGAGTCCTGGTGAAATCAGAGCATATACAGCCTTATCCTTCATAAATCTCACCAGATATTTCCTTGTTGGTCAGGGAAGATGGTTCAAACAGGGGAAAAGGAAAAGCAACTGCCAACTTCACTTTGATACCACTTTGGAAGGAAAAAAACAGTTTCCAAAAAGTTGTTCTCAGTCTTACACATGTGGGACACATGCACCCACACTTAGATCACATAAAATAATAATCCTAGCAAAGATGTTTTAGTTTAAAATGTTATTTTATTGTCGTTTTTAAGACAGGGTTTCCATCTGTAGCTCAGGATAGCCTTGAACTCAAGGAATCTCCTGCTTCATTCTTCAGTACTGGCATTATCGGTGTGCACCATTGCACCTACCTTCAAAATCTTGATGTTTAAATTTTTTACATGTTGATGAAGATAATAAGACAGACAGACAGACAGACAGACACACACACACACACACACACCTGTAAGAGCACACGTGCATTTTTTTCTTCTTCCTTGCCATGTATTAGGATAGTGATACCCTCCCCACTCCATGCACACATGGGTGGATTCTCAATGGTTCTTTAGAAGTTTTTGAGAAAATAAAGGGTTCCCAAGAGACCAGGATAAGATGAAAATCTAGGGAAGGAGAAGGCAGGAGAGAAAGTCTTCTGGAGAGAAAAACAATTTAACCTGGGGATTTAGTGCATGGATGCTGTCAAGAAATGTCCTTGTGGGAAAGGTGTGGTGGAAACCTGGTAATCACTTCACTGGGGACTGTGGCTCTCCTAGGCTGGCCGGTGCTTTTGTGTGGTGACCACAGGTGGGTATTTACCTAAAGCTTATCCTGCAGGAATTCTCCTATTTGTGGATTAAGTCAGTTTCCTATAGCTGGCTCTTTGGTCATTAGCCAAGTGTAGACTTTTGAATCAGAAGCAGGCCCTTCAGTCAGCTCGGACTGGCCTTTCAGTGTACAAGTGATAGAGCTTGGGCCTGGCAAGGTTGAAATCTGCTCTTTCTGTGTCAATGTCTTAATTCTGGAGTTGTGTTCCAGTCTCTGGCTGTGGCCACAGCACTGTCCCACGGTTCTGTTGAAGATCTGTGACCTATCCTGTATTAAAAGCTCTTCGCCCTTGGTTTTAAGGTTGAGCTGCTTCTCTGAGGGCCCAGGAAACTATAACGCAGGAAGTGAAACAGGGAGATTTGGGGGTTTTAAAAAATATCTGATATACATATACGTATATGTGCACATGTGCACGCACGAGCGCTCCCTCACACACTGTGCATATGTGTAGAAGTCAGAGGACAATTTGAAGAACTCACGTCTCTCCTTTCATTATGTGGGTCCCAAGAATTGAACTCAGGTCTTCAGACTGACAATAGCACCTGTACCAGCTGAGCCACTTACTGAGCCTTTGTTTTGACTTTTAAAAGAAGTATTCATGTGTTTAATGTGCACTGATGTTTTACTCAGGTGTGTACCGATGGCCCATTTGCATGCCTGGTGTCTGTAGAGGCCAGGAGAAGGCATTATAGCCCCTGGAGCTGGAGTTACAGGGAATTGTTGGAGCCATGTGTGGGTGCTGGGAATTCAACCTCTGTCCTCTGCAAAAACCAGCAAGGGCTCTTAATCCTGTCTCTCCAACCCCACATTGGTAGTTCAGGCTGGCCTTGACCTTGGGATCCTCCTACCTCCATTTCCCTTAGAATTCTACCAGAGCTCATCACCATGGTTGGCCTGGCTAGTTTCTCAAAGTGGGTATAAACTGTACTCAAGGTGTGACTATGTAGCTGAGCTGCAGGTACTCAGCGGCCACAAGGCCTTGGGTTCTATACTCAGCCCTAGAAACTAAAGTAAATGTTACCCATAAGAAAGAATTGACAGAGTGCTCGTCTAGTATGCAGGAAGGAAGCGCCAGGTTCAATCTTCTGTAACATAAACCAACATGGTGGCACAAACTTGTAATCCCAGCACTCAGGAGATGGAGGTGTAAGGAGTTCAGGATCAACCTGGGATACATCGTCTCATCAAAAGGTCAGGATTGGGGATGAGGAAAGAAGGAGATTTTTCATTTCTCTTGGAATAAGTTTCATACAAGAAAATTGAACCAGGAGTGGTTGTTCATTGCCTGTAATTTTAGCACTAGGAGGCTGAGGCAGGAGAACATCTGCCTCAGTTGGAGTTGGAGGCCAGCATAGTGAGTTTCAGTACACCATTGACTAGAGAGACTATTAACTATCTAGACTATATTTAAAAACAAACAAACAAACAAAACAAAACAAAACAAAAAACAACAACAACAAAAAAACCCAAACAAGCTGGGTCTGTGGCGCACACCTTTAGTCATGGCAATTGGGAAGGGAAGGCAGGCTGATCTCTGAGTTCAAGGACAGCCTGGTCTAAAGACTGTGTTCTAGGACAGTCAGGGCTACACAGAGAAACATATAAAAACTAAAAACAAAACCAAAACAAAACCTCCAAGCAACCAGAAAGGAAAGGCAAACTACTATAGAGCCTGGTAAATGGCTAAGACTATTCCTGTGTGGGTCACTTCCACTGGGGATTGTTCCCTGTGCACCTACTGTGTTAGGTTAGTAATATGGTCTTTGGTAGATCATCTACCTAATTTGACCTTTTTTTTTTTCCCCCACTGGAAATGGAACTCAGGGCCTCCTACCTTCTAGACAAGCACTGTACCAGTGGGCTGTATCACCGTGACTATATTATTTACCAGGAAAAACATAGGATTATTATTTTTCCACAGTGATTGTACCAGAGTCCTCTACTTATAAAATTTTCAATTTGATGGACATGCAAAAGTGTTCGGCATATAATGGGTGTTAATAAATGCTGATTACTCTTTTTACCCTTCATGCCAAGGCTCCAGAGGTTTAAAAGTTCATTTGTAGGTTTTGAGCTGTTCAGAATTGCAACAGTAAGACCAATGTAGTTATGGTTAGAACCATTTGATATTGTGTATTGAATTTTGTAATGTAACCTGATATCAGCAGCCAAGATCTTTGTCCTGAAGGGATTTCAATATTCAGCAAAGTGGGCTGATTTAACAGCCGTTAATTCTGAGAGTATGTTCAAGTTCAAAGTCTGTCTGTTTTAAATGTAAATTGCTCTTTTTCATGTATTTTGTATTGGAATTTGGGAACAAACGCTGTCACTTTTCTTTCTCTTTGCATGGGATCGTAGGCGCTTTTATTATCACAGAGCTCTGTTATTGTGACGCCTCACACAGGGAATGCACACTCTGACATTAGGCACCAAATTGCTGGAATATCCTGTGTTTTCTATTCATTAAAGCCCCAAAGTACTATGTGCAAATTCCCTTACTTTAATTACACACCTCAGGGATACACATGCCAGAAAAAAAAAAAAAAAAAAAAAGGAGGCAGGCAGACACAAAGCCAGGTCTTTGCCAAAAAACCCCCGGCCCCTAAACTGGTAAACACTTATTTTCAGCGGAGATATCTGCTATTAATTCATATAGTGACTTTCCCAGCTGAAATAATGAGCTCACAGTGAGCAAACAGGAGCCGCAGGCCATCGGCCCATCTCCTATTTGCGTGTTTGTTTCTCAGCAGTTGAAGAACGTTTGTGTATTTCCCCAGTGCGGGGGCTTCAGGTGTTTCTGTTTTCCAAAGAGCTGGTAGATTGATTGGTGCCCTGAGAATTAAACTTGGGTTGGGGGGGGGGGGCACCAAACCAAACTGTTTATTAGGGCCTGGGAGCAAAATACCTTTATCAACCTTATCAACTTACTGATTTTACCAAAGAAGAAGAAGAAAAAAAAAATCAGACATAGAAGAGAAAACATGAGATCTTTTAGGGAACTTTCAGGAATTTTTCTGGAAGATAATTTAAAAAAAATTTTTTTTTTAATTTATTTTGTTTTTGAACTTGTGCGATGGACCAAATCTAGGATCTTGTGCTTGGGAACCAAAGCACTGAACTAAACTCTCAACACCCCAGACTAACAGTCATTCTAAACTAATAAATAAAAATGTGTATTGCTCCATTAAGCAAACTAGGGAATAAAACATATTAGAAAGGTTTAAGCCAACCCCCACCCACCCCAAACCTGGTTGGGATCTTTTTTAAAATTCTGTGTAATTACAAGCTTTGGAATGTAGACAGTAAGAAAAGAAATAGCCCCCCCCCCCCAACACACACACATACACCAGATGAATTCGACAAAGACTAGGATAATTTACATGTTCACTCAGATTCTTACATGTGTGTAAAACTTAGAATAAAAAGTGGTTTGTGTGGAGCCACACCCACAAAGGCTTCCTGGAGAGTGAAGGAGAAATAGTTAAATCAACATGGGAAATAACAAAGTCAATATATTGATTAATTCCTATGATCACAGAGCTATCTACTTAACAGTCAAATAACCATTTAACATACTTCTTGATACAAAAGAAGTTAAAAAGATATAATCAATAATTGCAGGTTTAATGTCATTTAGTGTAATCTTGGATACAGGTTTTAATCTATTGTCAAAGAATGAAGTAGTTACCATTTTAATGAAAGTGTGGCTTTGATTACCCCAAAAAACAAGAGAAAAAGTTGCTTGATATATATATATATATATATATATATATATATATATATATATATATATATCAAGGTTTAACCACGTTTGAACCTTTTTTCCTAAATGAAATTTTTAGCAGATACATGATTTTTTTTAGCAATGAATAAATGAATAACATGTATAAGAATTTTTTTTGTTCCATAAGCAGCAGCAATGGCCTATTAACTTTGACAGACAACTTGGCATTAGCCATTTTAAAATCCAACGTGGGATAAAGCCATGCATTACTAGTCTCCCTACATTTTTGTCAAGAGATGAACATTTTGCCAGATTTTTAATAACAGGCCCAGAGCTCTGTCAGTCAGTTTGTTTAGCCCCTGCAAGGTTTCGCCTGTGTCTGTCTACCACCCCACTGGGTGGAGCCCCGCCTGTCCCAGCTCCCTGCACTCCTCCCCTGCAATTACGCAAAGTCAACAGCAATCACTCCCACTGCCTTGAGCTACCTGCGCCATCAACAGTGAGGATTCCAGGCGCGGACAAGCTTTGTTTGTCACTACCTCCACACCCCAATTAGGACTTTTTCTCCCCCCCAACCCCCGCCCTTGTAATTTAGCACCAACGCCCTGGGTGGACCAGATAACTCTTTTTAAAAAGTGCGTTTAAATCATTCTTCAGCCCATCCCCCGCTCCTGGCCCAACCCAATTAATTCTTGCTCTGTCCTCTTTTCATTACTTCCTATACCGGCACCACCACCCCCACCCTCATCCCAACACCCACCCTTTTCCCCCAAAAGGGACTCTTAGGAAGAAATTGAAGTCTGGCAGAAGGCAAGTGCAGCGGCTAACTGCTAACTAGTTACCATGCCGACTGTAGCCCGTGCTGAGGAATGCAGGCTGCCACACCAAACTCAATGAGGAGAGGAGAAAATGTGCAAGCAATACTCCTTTGGTCCTGATGCTGGGGAATCCGAGACAGGGCAGTTGGTATGGAAAACTCTCACTGCATGCAATTTGCAAACATGCCAACTCAATAGCATGTGATAGGTGCGGCATGGAATTTAGAGTTCTTGAGGTCTTAAAGGGCTGGGCAGGAATAAGAGAAATGCTGTGTTCCGTCCCATGATCAGCGTTTAAGAAATATGGGATTTATTAATTTGACTTGAGAATCTGTGCACCTATAAAAATGATTGAACTTTTTTGTCAACCTGCTTATTTTGAGTCTTGTCGTCATTCCTGGTGTACTTATTTTCTGTCCTTTCCTTTGGACTGGTCATCTGAAAAAAAATCTGTTCTGAAAGTCAACAAAAGAACTCAAGGGCTTCGGGACTGTGTTGTCAAAGAGATCTGAGGATGAAAAAACAAAAAACCAAAAAAAAAAACAAAAAAAAAAAACAAAAAAACAAAACCCAGGAAATTTCCCTGAGCACGCTGAACAGGATGGCTTTAATTTACGTGGAGCAAGATGGAGGCAGGAGGCAGCCTCAGGAGAGCAAGATTCAGCTGGGGTCTCTGATAGAGGCTAACTGGTGTTTCTATCAGCTGCGTTCAGGGAGACCTCTTTGGTCTGGAGATGGAGCCACCACGAGATGATTTTTTACTCAATGTACCAGGGACATTGAGGAGGGTAGATTCCAGGCTCATCCGGACATGACGGCTCTGTCCACACTCACAGAATCTTGTATCCAAATCTCTTCTGTTCCACACACTGATGTGAACCTGGGATTACCAGAGATTTCCCAGAGAGCATTTCTAAAGTGGAGGTGATTCGGAATTATTCCTCTCACTTCATTCTCACATCAGGACAATTTCTTTTCTGCATGATTTTCTGGTCTTCCACATTGGTTGGTTCCAAACTGTCCTGCACATCGCTGGCAGAATAGTTTCCCATGCTTGCCAACTCAACCCTGTCTTTTCATGGTCTCATGGCCTAAGGCCTCCCTATGGCTCCTTATTGCCATGGCAACCACATGTCCTGGATTTTTCAGGACTTTTTTCTTCTTCTTCTTCTTCTTCTTAATTCAAATATTCTGTTATGTGGTCAAACCATGTGTCAGATCATATGCCAAAAGATATGTCCTGATTTTAGTTTTTAAATATGGCTACGAATTGCTCCCAAGATACCTGTTGTTTGTCTTTCCTTCTGTCATCAAAGCTAAGTCTTCTCTTTCGACATCGTTTTTTAGTACTTGCAGAGTTACTGTTACATAAGCACCAATATGGATGATTTTATGCCTGTGCAGAAGAACAAGACAGGAGATATTATGCTCCTTTATGGATGAGAAAATTTAGGGACAATTTGGTTAACTGTCATTCCCATAGTGGGCAGGTGACAGACTCCCAGCCTAGTGACTCTCATGTCTTTTTCTCTCCCATCATGTGGTGCTTTTTATTCTAGATTTGTTTACTATCTAGGTTCCAGAGTCTTTCAGGAGACTGACTGTAGGAGACACGCTCTCTCCTGAATTGAGCTTCATGTCCACTTGTGAAGGTAAACAAGAGTGAGGAGGAAGGGTTTTTAGTAGAAAGCCGGGGTAGCCAAAAGGCTCATGATGGTTTCCACATACCTTTGTCTACAGAGAAAGAGGTGGAAATTCCAGAGAACTGATTTAACAGTACTGTTTAAAGACAAATGTATTTAATTAAACATGTGCATCTTTTTTTGTTTTTTGTTTTTTTTTGTTTTTTTCTTCATTTTTTGGTTTGTTTTGTCTCATTTTGAGACAAGATTTCTTTGGGGTAGCCCTGGTTGTCCTAGAACTCACTCTGTAGACTGGGTTGGCCTCGAACTCAAAAAGATTTGCCCACCTCTGCCTCCTGAGTGCTGAGGTCACATGGTGTGTGCCACCACGCTTGGCAATTTTCTTATGAAAAAATTCTCAAAAATATATTCTAGGGGCTGGAGAAATAGCTCGGTAGTTGAAAGACCATGCTGTCCTTTAGGAGAGTGGCATTCTGTTTCCAGTACCCACATCAGGCAGCTCCCAACCACCTGGCTTTAGGCTCCCAGCATCTCCTTCTGGACTCCATGAGCTCGCACCTCCCTACACACTACAGAGATAAATATGAAGAAGTTGAATTTTAAAGGTGTTCTGAGAACTTTTATGCTAGGTTTCCCTGCATGGACAATCCTCTCATTTCTGACCACTTTTCTCCCTGTGCTTAGGATTAACTCAGGCTTGCACATGCTAGCAAGGGCTGGAGTTCAGCCCCCACTCTTTTTTTGTTTGTTTGTTTGTTTGTTTTGTTTTGTTTGTTTTTCAAGACCGGGTTTCTCTGTGTAGCCCTGGCTGTCCTTGAACTCACTCTGTAGAACAGGCTGGCCTCAAACTCAGAAATCCACCTGCCTCTGCCTCTCCAGTGGGATCAGCCCCCAGACTTAATAGTAGATCTGTAGAATTTTAAAAGGGATTTGGATGTGTGTGAGTTTGTGTATGTGTACATGGGAGATGGTTTCTCTAGAGGGGAGAGACTGACAGCTTCTGTATCTTGGAGGCTAGAGGCAGTGGATCCCTTGGAGCTGGAGTTACAGGTAGTTGTGAGCTTCCTAACGTGAGTACAGAGAATCAAATGTGGGTCCTCTGTAAGAACTGTATGGACTCTTACACTGAGCCATTGACGTTCTGTGATTTTTGGTTTTGTTGGTTTTTATTTATTTATTTATTTTTAGATAAGATCTTGCTATGTAGCGCAGGCTGGCCTGGAATTCTCCATCCTCTTGCCCATGCTTCCAAGAGCTTAATTGTAACGGTGTGCCACCCCTGCTGCCCTCACCAGTCCCTGCTTTGTCCCAGGAGCTGTGTTGTCCAGGTATCTTGACTGATGATCAATGAAATTATTTAGAAATGAGAAAATAACCAGAGCTACGTTGAAAACAGGAAGAAGCAGGTAGATTAATTTTGGCTAGACAGGGATGGAAGGGATTGTTATTAAGCAGAGAGGAAGCTTACTTAAATTCTAATCATTGTATCTTCAGTTCTTAATGCCTTGCCAAAACTGGTTAGGAATAGGCAATGGTAAAGGACTGGAGCTTCAGAAAGTGACAGTCTATGGTAGAGACAGTTTCTTGGGCAGATTGTCCTCTGGCCGTGAAGTGGGCACCTCTCTGCTAGAATAACTAATTATGTCTGCATAAGAGCTATTGGTATGGAAGGTAGAGACTTTGAGTCAACTGTCTGAGATTCTTGCCATGATCAGATAGAAAACAAACTCAGAAAAGTGAAAATACACAGACATTGTTTCACATTCTTTTTAAAAGGCCTGATGTCTCTTTCTGTCTTTCCTTTTTAAATTTGTTTTCTAATGACTTATTTTTTTTTAATGATTCATTTTATCTAATGTGCATTGGTCTTTTGCCTGAATGTATGCCTATCTTTGTGAGGGTGTCCAATCCCCTGGATCTGGAGTTATAGACAATGGTGAACTGCCTTGTAGGTGCTGGGAATCGAACCTGGGTCCTCTGGAGCAACAGCCAGTGCTATTAACCGCTGAGCCAAATCTCCAGCTCCTTTTCCTCCACTTCATGTTCTTAACTGCTGTATAATTTAACATGAAACTCTTCTATGCAGATACTATTAGGAAAAGATATACATTTTTAGCTGGGCATGGTGCCCTAATTCCACACAGTACTCAGGAGGCTGTGACTGGAGAACTGAGAAGAGTTTGAGGCTAGCCTGTGCTATAGTGAGAAGTCCAGGACTACTGTGTGAGACCCTATCTCCAAAACAAACCAGCAAATAAACCATGTTGGAAGTGGGTGGTTAGGAGGAGTTGGTGCAGTTGAGGCTTTCTTTGAAACTGCTGTGTTCTTCTGGCCTCTGTCTCCCAGTTGTTCAGATTGTAGGCATGAGCTGTCAGATACCCTCCCACCTCCTGCTCTAAATTACCTAGTCTTTTGTTTTGTATTTATTGAGACAGGGTTTCTTTGTATAGCTCTAGATATACTGGACCTTGTTCTGTAGGCCAGGCTGGCCTTGAACAAAGGCAGAGATTCTCCTGCCTTTGCCTGCTAAGTGCTGGGATTAAAGGTGTGTGCCACCATCTGGGCAAGTAAAATGTCTTAACATGATGGAAGGTTTTGTTTTATTTTCTAGTAGTGGTGGAGATTGAGCCCAGGGCTTCAGGCATTTTAGTCAACTGCTCTCGCACCGAGCAGCCTTGACCCCCAGCTCCACAACCCTACTTACAATGATTAAAGAAAGAAACCTGCAGCTGCCATGTAGGTCAGCCGTGCACCCTCTGTATGCACGAGGCCCCCAGACATACACAGACAAACAACCCATAGACATACACATTCTCACACATGTGAGGAGATCTATCTATCTATCTATCTATCTATCTATCTATCTATCTATCTATCGACACACACACACACACAAATACATACATACATACATACGTACGTACATACGTACATACACATATACATACTGGGATATTTTTATTTTTGGCGACTGACTCAGAGCAGCACTGTGTGGTACACTCATGGTCCTTCTGCCATAGTCTGCTATGTGCTACGATTACAGAAGAGGTGGCAAATGTTTGCAAAACTGCAACTTTTTCTTTCTCTTGGAACTCACTATGTAGATCAAGCTGACCTGAAGTTCTCCTGCCTCCTGATTCCCGAATTCTGAGATTAAAGGGATGTACCACCTCACTTACTTTAACCTGGAACTCTTCACTGTTGTTGTTAAGACAGGCTCTCAAGTAGCTCAGGCTGACCTGGAACTAGATGTGTAGTTGAGGAAAACCTTCCCCTTTGACCCTTTTGTTCCCACGTTCTGAGAGCTGGGGTTACAGGTGTGTGTGGTGCCCGGTTTATAGTGGTGAGGATTGAACCCAGGGCTCCCTGCATGCTATGCAATCATTCTATGATCTGAGCTGCCCCCACTTAAACTCTTCTCTCCTGTCTGCAGCACTGGGGACAGAACTCAGGGCCACCATTCAGCCACAACCCATTGCATCCAGCGATGGAAGCACCCAGTGACTAAGCATGAGGATTACTCAACCTTCGGGTGGTGACTGAGAACATGATGTCCTTGGGTTGCCTCCTTCCAGGGTCTATCACAGATGACATTTATATTATCACACAAATACTGAGTTGTCAACTTGTCTTAGACACTCCCCACCCCCACTCCCTACCTCGGACTGATTTTAACTAGGAACACTGTCATTTCTTTATTCTTAATGCTTTGGCTAATGTATTGCTTGGAGCATGAGAGCCAAAGACAGTGGTGATCAACCTTCCTAATGCTGCAACCCTGTAATGCAGTTCCTCACGGTGTGGTGACTCCAACCATAAAATTATTTTCATTGCTCCTTCATAGCTGCAGCTTTGATACTGTTATGAATTGTAATGTAGATATTGGATGTGCAGGATACCCTGACCCACAGTTTGAGGACGGCTGATTTAAGAGAACCCAGCTAAGCTTGAATGAGTGAGGGCAGAGCTTGGTACTGGAGAGAGGAAAGAGCTAGGGAGGGACTGAGTGGTGTTTCAAAAGCAACTTTCCTCCCAGTCTCTCTCTCTCTCTCTCTCTCTCTCTCTCTCTCTCTCTCTCTCTCTCTCTCTCTCTCTCTCTGTTCTATTTCTGCCGATTAGTGAAACCATTACAGAAAACGTGGCCATTTCGGGAGGGAAGGCGACTTTTAGTGACTCAGAAAACAGCCACATGGCATTCTAGCTTCTTTATTTATCCCCCAAATAACTGACAAGTATTCAGTGTATAGAGATAACTCAACAATGATACAATTGTTTAAATTCAAAGTTTCTTTGGCTTGTTTATGCAAATGAGTCCGATATTCAAGAAAAATCTCAACTCCCTCATGCTGTGTGGTTCCTCTGGTAACTAAACAACGTGCCAAAGTAGGGTTGTCATATAAAATTCTGTTCAGTTAGATCCATATGTAGCCCTAGCTATCCTGGAATTCACTATGTAGAACAGGCTAGCCTTATACTCAGAGAGCTCCTTGCCACCTGCCTCTGGCCTTTGAATGCTGGGATTGAAGGTATGGATCACTAAACCTGGCTAATAACTAATTTTTTAAAAATAATATAAATGTCTCATCTAATGTTTGGGTCATGTTTATACTAATATATATTATTTGAGTCACTTAGTAATTTTGCTAAATAGTGGCAAATGTGTGCCCGGATGCTAGGCATCCGAGTCTTCATTCTCTGGCACGAACAGACAGATAATGTTAAGTTTTAGGGCACTATCATCTGCACCATGAAAACTTTGCTGATCGCACACATGCCCATCGTAATGGGTTGGTTGCTATGCTGAGTTACTTATATACATGGACACTGTCCTTTTGGTCTCGGGGGACAATAAGAACAGGACAATATCAACAGTGAGAAGCCAGATAAAAAGAAAAGAGAACATGAAAAGCTTGGCAGACATCAAAGGAGCGTCTACAGTAAATAAAGTCCTGGCATTCTGTGGACAGCTCGTTGTTAGGAACTGACACAAGACCACAAACATTTCACAGAGGTCACTGGGCAACTACTCACATCTGTTTGGAAGCAAAACAATGATTCAGGAGTAAAGGAATCCCTGCTTTACTTAGCTTCCAGACTCACCGTTTCTCCTCAGCTCAGCAAGACTTCCCTGAGAAATAAAAAGTTAGATGTTGGACAACGCAAGCTTGTGTGGTACTGTGTGCACGTGTTACCGTGTGCCCGTGTGAGCAGAGAAGGACATCTGCAATAGCAGGGAGTTGTCCCAGGGCTTAGTTTGCACCTGACATGAGCAGTTTGCCATCAGTGATGAGTGGGACCCAGAGCCAATTATGTAGATGCTGCTTCAATATAACAGAATGACTGTGATTTTTGTTCTTTTCTCCTGAGACAGGGTCTCTCTATTATGCATCTCTGACTGTTCTGGAATTCACTATGTAGACCAGGCTGGCCTTGAATTCACAGAGTCCAGCCTGCCTCTGCCTCCTGAATGCTGGGACTAAGGCAGGTGCTACCATGCCTGGATTATCTTGGTTTTTGTTTGATTGTTTGGGTTGTTGTTGTTCTGTTTGATAGAGTCTTTCATAAACATGGTCTGGAATTTTCTACATACCCAAGGATCGATTTGAACTCCTGGTCCTTTTGTCCTTGACTTCCCAAGTACCCGGATCATGGGACAGGCACGTACCACCGTGCTTGGCAGGGTTAATTTTTCTGTGTAAATTTCCAATTGTCCAATGTGATGAGTGGCAGGAGTTTGTAATGCCTTTGTTTTTTCTTATGGAGCTCCCTGATGAGGGAGCCGTATTTCTGCCTCAGTTTATTCCATATTCCGTTTTCCTGTTTGGCTTCTATGTGCCTCCCCTTTCCGGTTTACCTTCTCATACAATACCTTGCCTCTCCTGAGGTTTATGCACTTGGTTATCACTCCCTGGAAAAAAAATCCATGCCGAGATTTTGGTTGGCATTGCTTATAATTTTTATATGCACCTGGAGAGATGTGGTCTACTTTCTGTTGAGCTTTCAATCCTTAACTGAACGATTAAATCCTTAATCACTTTTCTTTGCTTTGTTCTTCTGTGGACTTTGATAACATTTTTGTGTTTTCAACAGTTTTTGTTGTTGATGGGTGCTAGCCCACAGTTCACTGTGGAGAAATGGACAACTTAGTGTCATCCTCCACCTGCTGTATAGAAATGCACTTAATTTAGATACTTGGTCCCTGTATCTAACAGCCTTGCTGAGAGTTGACTTTTGTCTTAAGTTTTCTGAGAACTAACATCACTGTCTTGAATATGAAAAGTTTAACTCCTTTTGGCTCTTACAATCATCTGGTGTCCTCTTCCTGGATCACTTTGCTTATTAGAGCAACTGGTACCATGTTGACTGGAAATGTGGGTAAGTAACCCTTAGAAGAGGTTTTGGTTGGGCAGTGGTGGCGTTCACCTTTAATTCCAGCATTCAAAAGGCAGAGGCAGGTGGATTTCTGAATTTGAGGCCAGTCTGGTCTACAGAGTGAGTTCCAAGACAACCAGGGCTACACAGAGAAACTCTGTGTTGAAACACACACACACACACACACACACACACACACACACACACACACACACACGGGGGGGGGGGGGGGGGGGAGCTGACTCCTGGCCTTTAATATTTTATATTAAATGTGATATACAAGCTCAGGAGTTCAACAAAGGTAGCTCTTATTAATATGTTGAAAAAATTTAGTTTTATTTCTTTTGATTTTATTCCTCTGACTTTTTTTTTTCTTCTCAGAAAATAAACCCAGGGATTAAACCTAGAGTCTCACAGAAGCTTGGCAAGCTTCCTTCCACTGAGCTTTCTTCTGAGCGTAATGTAGGTAGATTGAGTTGCATAAAATACTTTTATACGTTCCTTGGGGTTAATCATGGTTTTCATCTATGCAACATATGTAATTTTTAATATAATTTAATAACTTTTTGTTTTTGAGACAGGGTCTTTCTTGCTGTTAGCCCTGGTTATCCTGAAACTCTCTGTAGACAGGCTGGTTTTGAATTTACAGAGATCTGCCTGCCTCGGCCTAGAACTAAAGGCCCGTGTCCCCAAACTTAGATTTTATTTATTTACTTATTTACTTTTTAAAGGGTTTTGCTTGAAGGGCAGGCTGGCCTAGAATTAGAGATTCTCTTGCCTCACTTGCTTTGGTGTTAGGGTTATATAGACTCGAAATTCTACACCTGGCTTTATTATGCTATCTATTTATCCACTTTGGGATTCAAAAGGTAGGGAAGTCCTTTTCCTGTGCTGAGTGGCAGTCACTACCTAGCAGGGACACACCCACATCACAAGATAAACGAAATAGCTGACGGTTTCTCCTTTGGAGCCATTTCTTTTAAACAGTACATTTTATGTACTTTGGTTTTCTGATGCTGGTCCGTCAGCAAGGGCCTTGTGCAGGGAGATGTGTTCAACAAGTAAGCCAGCTCTCCAATACCTCTAGAGTTTATATAGTGACGTTTGGTAGTATTTTGTTGACATAAGTCTGATAGTTTTATTTTGAGGCTTTTTACAGCTGATCTAGTCTTTGCCCCCCCCCCAAAAAAAAATTATGCCTTTTAGTTTCTTCTTTCTTTTGTTTGGCTGTCCTTTAATTTGATTTGTAGACTAGGCTGGCTTCAAACTCATGGAGGTTTGCTTGCCTCTGTTTCTGGCGTGCTGGGATGAAAGGCGTGCTCCACCACTGCCAGGCTTTCTGTCATTTTATAATGCTGAGAATTGAGCCTAGGACTTGTGCAGTCTAAGAATCTATGAATGGGTGTTATCATTAACAAACACCCTTAGCTATTTTATATTGTTTCTATATGCATGGCTTTTCTGATGCACAAAAGGCAGCTCCTATCACTGTAATGATTCAGATATCCTTGTCACCTGCGGCAATGGGTGGTCCTTTTCCTAGTCTTCCCTTTCACCAGAGGTCAAGAGTGTTGGCTTTCTCCCAGTGTCTTCATTTCCACGTGCTTCACAGGAACTCAAAGACTCCGGCTTCCCTTATGTGGGTGTTAAATGTGAGTCTCAAAATGGCAGGGCTGTACTCCCCGCCCAGACACCTCCTTTTTGGTTCTTTTTCTTAAATGTTTATCTACAGATTAAACGTTTAAATTGTGTGTGCATGTGTATTATACCAGCACCTCTAGACACTTACAAGAAGACGGTTTCAGATTATGAAGCTTTCTGTCTTACCAGGGCTTGTCTTTGCTCGTGATACTGTGTCAGGAAGCAGAAGGCAAGGTCCCTTCTTGTGCCCGAGCTGTTTGTACACCTGCCATCCCCCAGCAGGGACTAGAGACTCCAGGCAGAGCCGGAAAATGGTAAAAAAAAAAAAAAAAAAAAAAAAAAGAAAAAAAAGAAAAAAAAGAAAAAGGTTGTTACTGACTTATCTTCCAGGCCTTCTCCTCCCAGGCCCCCTGTCCTTTGGAGTGTGTTGTTTCCCATCCCTCCACAGGCCTGACCTTCCCGAATGGTCTAAGGTCTTTTGGAGACTTGTCTTTGTGTCATGATGCTTTTTGTGGAAATTCAGTTCACCGGTGTCTCTGCACTGTCCAAAGTGTCCAGGTGACAATTAGCTAATCTGATAAGCTCATTCATGCTAATGTGCTAATGAAAGAGGAGTACGGAAGATGGCTGTCCCTCCCTGTGTCCCAATCAAGGACTCTTCTTTTCCTGCCAGGTGACATATGTGAATAGCAGCAGTGAGCTTCTAGGGTCCATGACCCGGCTTTAGTGGTCTAGCCTAGAGGATTGGCATTAACAGAATGAGATTTTTTTTTTTTAGTCAAGGAAAGACTAAAGTAAGGAAGACGGTTAAGTCGAAGGAGGTAAAAGAGGGTCATTGTCAGGACAGAATGACCCCAGACCATGACCTGGGAATGTCTACTAAGTGAGCATTGCTTGTGTTAGCCCTTTCATACCCAAACAACAAAAAAGATTTATCAGGATATCCCTTGGCTGTATTAACATTCCATGTACTGGAAAACACAAGGCACATTAGTGTTATACTTATAATTTCAGCGCTTTTGGTGTTGGGGCAGGAGGATGAGGAGTTCAAGGTTAATGTCGGTGACACAGAATTCAAGATAGGTCTGTACCACTTAAGAGCCTGTCAAAAAAGAAAGGGAAGGGGCTGGAGGGATGGCTCCCGGTTAAGAGCACTTGGCTGTTCTTCCAGAGGACCAGGGTTCAATTCTCAGCACCCAAAAGGTAGCTCACCAGTAACTCCAGTTCCAGGGGATCTGACACCATCACAGAGACATACATGCAGGCAAAACACTAATTCACATAAAATAAAAACAAATCATTAAAAAGGGAAGAAAGAAAAGAAGGAAGAAGAAGAAGAAAAAAAGAAACCCAAGATCAAATAAGAAACAGGACTCAGCAGAACCCAAACTATATTTGGTACATTGTTAAACACCTTGATTTTTTTTTTTCTTTTTGCTAATCCCCTAGACAGAAACATGATAAACCCTCAACTAGAGGCTAAAACTGGCAGTATTGTCTTCTCTCAGGGCAGAGACAGGCTTGTCACTGCTGTCTCCTGCTCATTGATTGGATGGCTCACAGTTATGGAGAAGGGCCCTGATGCACACTCCACAAGCTCGACCACACCACTGAGCCCCTTATATGCCCTGAAAAAAAAATACTTAACTCTAAGGCTAAGAGGATGGATTAGTGGGTAAAATGCTTGGAATACCAGCACCACGAGAACCAGAATTTGGGGCCCAATACCCAGGTAAAAGCCAGGCATGAAGGTGAGCAACTATAGCCCAGAGCTGTGGCTCCCTGCAGAGTCAGTACAGCCGACCGGTAAGCTCCAAGTTCAGTGCCTCAAAAATAAATAAGTAAATAAATAAATAAAGTGGAGAGTAATAGAGAAAGATGCCACCTTAGCACCTGGCCTCCACATGTGTCTTTGTTAGGTTTCTATTGCTGTCATAAAGATGATGGTCAAGTTCGAGGCCAGCCTGGTCTACGGAGTGAGTTCCAGGTCAGCCATGGCTACACAGAGAAACCCTGTCTCGAAACAAACAAACAAACAAACAAACAAACAAAAATGTTGGTCAAAAGCAACTTGGGGTGGTGCTGGAGAGATGGCTCAGCAGTTAACAGCACTGACTGCTCTTCCAGAGGTCCTGAGTTCAATTCCCAGCAACCACATGGTGACTCACAACCATCTGTAATGGGATTTGATGCCCTCTTCTGGTGTATAGTGTACTCATATTCATAAAATAAATAAAATAAAAATTGTTTTTAAAAAAGGCAAGTTAGGGAAGAAAGGGTTATTTCAGTTTGTTGCTTATAGTCGATCCATCCTGGAGGAAACTCAGGGCAGGAATTAAAGAAGAGGCCACAAAAGAGTGATGCTTACTGGCTTGTTCAGTTTGCTTTTTAATATATCCCTGTATATCCTGCCCTGGGACATCACTTCCTACTCTGCTGGATCCTTCCACATCAGTCATCAATCAAGGAAATATCCTACAGGCTCACCTACAGGCCAGTTTGATGGAGGCATTTTCTCAAATGAAGTTCGATCTTCTCAGATGGTTCTTGCTTCTGTCAAGTTGACGAAACAAGCTAACAAATGAACAACAACAACACCCCCTCCCAACAAAACTAAGCGTTACATATATGTGTGTATCTACATGTACACAGACAAATATATACATATTCAAAATAGAACTTTAATTTAAAAAATGGAATTAAAAAACAACAACAACAAACCATATCCCGGTCCATGATGGTTTTTCTTTTATATCCACAGTTTTATCAAGAGAATGTTCGGTTCTCTTTTACCCCGTTGTAGGGTCTGATGAATGAGAGGTGGGTTTCAGCACTAGTGTGTTGTCATAGCTGTTGGCTGTTGAAGAATGACTTCTTTGAGTTCACTATCTCCTGCTTAAATCCTCCTTCTCTGTCATGCTTTCTTGTCTATTTTCTCCCTTGAGGCTAACCATGAGCTGTGTGAACAAACGGCTTCTCTTTTGGTTACTTGTAGCCAATGTAGTTGCTTTTGAAGTGCTGGCCTTCTTCCTGCCTCAGCCTCTGGAGTGCTGGGCCTATGGGTGTGCCACCCTCTGAGCCATCTTCTTAGCCACTCATTATATTTTTAATGAAGTTTGAAAATACGATATAAAGTGGCTCAGTGCTATCCTTGGCTATTTATCAACTGGAAAGCCAACTGAGTCTCCATGAGACCCTGCGTAGTATAGTGGTTGAAATGAGAATGGACCCCGTAGGCAGGCTAGTATGTTTAAATGCTTCAGGGAATTATGAGCTGTGGCCTTGCTGGAGGAGTTATGTCACTGAGGGCCTGCTTTGAGGTTTCAAAGGATTTGTGTTATTCCTAGTGTGCTCTCTATTTCTTGGTTGTAGTTCAAGATGTGGGCTCTTAGCAGCCGCTCTGCCCTGTCTGCTGCCTAACCCCTGCTACTTCTGCTTCACCATCATGGATGTTAATCCTCCGGAATCATAAGCCCAATCAAATGCTTTCTTTTACAGGTTGCCTTGGTTGAGGTGTTTTATCACAACAATAAAAAAGTAAATAAGTTACCCTGTCTCAAAAGGGGTGGGTCTGGAGCTGGAGAGATGGCTGAGTGGTTAAGAGTACTTTTGGCCTTGCAGAAGATGTGGGATCATTTCCTAGCATCCATATGGTAACTCACAACCATTTCAAATTCCAGTTCCAGGGGGGTTTTCTTCTGACCTCTAAGGGTACCAAGCATATATGTGCTACACATAAAACAACCATACACATAAAATAAAATAAATGTATCTTTTTAAAATTAATAATAATAATAATAACAACAACAACAACAATGAGAGGCAGGGGAGTAAAATGGCAGTTAGCAGGAGCTGGGGGTGATAACAACTGTATGATAGGTAGTACAATAGGTAGTTCAATAGGTAGTTACTTTTCTTCCCAGGTTAGGTTGGCCTATAACTCATTATGTAGTTTGGCTTTGAATTTGTGGCGATCCCCTTTGCCCTTTTGCCTGGCCTCCTGACGCCTGGGATTAGAAGTATGTACTGCTGTAGCCAGTAAAGAATTATCTCCTGATGTGAGGCTCATGCATTTAATCACTTGGAAGGCAAAAGCAGGTGGATCTCTGAGTTTAAAGCCAGACTGGGATACATGATGAATTTCAGGGCAGCCAGAGTTACATAGTGAAATCCTGACTAAAAACATAGCAAAACAAAATGATCATGACAGGTAAACCAAGCAGGAATTTCAAAAGGGAGGAAGAAAGGCAGGGAGGAAGGAAGGGAGGAAGGAAGGGAGAGAAAAAAGAAAGGGAAGCTGGGCATTCCAGGCAGAAAGCCATCTGGTGCAGAGGGAGGAAGCTTTATGGAGCCACCGCAGGCTGTCTTAGAATGAGGTGTTCCTGGAGGATGGAATGGCAGGTGATGAATGGGTGGGAGTGGCTAAATCCAGCCCCGGAGCCAGGCATTGTGAGGCACACCCCTCCCCCTCGATTAGGTTTTCCAGACTGGGTCTCTATAGCACTGGTTGTCCTTGCACTCACTCTGTAGACTCTGTTGAGAGGCTGGCCTTGAACTCACAGAAATCCACCTACCTCGGCCTCCTGATTGATGCTGGGGTTAAAGGCATTTGATACCAAACCAGGTGTATGCCTTTGATCACAGTACTACAGCACTTGAGATTCCAAGGTAGGAAGATCTCTATTTTGGTCAGTTTGGTTTACATAGCAAACATCAGGGTAGCCAGGGCTATAAAGCAAGACACTGTCTCAAAAAAAAAAAAAAAAAAAAAAAAAAAAAAAAAAAAAAAAAACAAAACAAAAAAAACAAAACTACATGGTTTTTATTCATTCATTTTCTGGTACTAACGAAGAACTCTGGACTTGAGAGGTTCCAGGCAGGCACTTAATTACTTAATTACTAAGCCACATCTTTAGTTCTTTACATTTAATCCTTTCTTCGCACATGCCTATAATCTCAACATTCAGGAGGGAGAGCAAGGCGGTGAGAGTTTGAGGTCGGCTTGTTCTCCGTAGCAAGTTCTAGGCCAGCCAAGGCTATGTAATGACACTCTATCTCCAGAATTGTTTCTTTATTTCTATGTATGTGTGTGTGCAGAGGAAAAGCTGTCAGGCACTCTTCACCTCTATCACTTCCCACTGATGCTTTTTGAAGCATATATAGTCTTTCCCTCAACACATGCCTCATGTTTTCTGCCCTAGACTGGAAACCAACATGCTCTAAAGGTCGTCTCCACCTCACCTGTGGTTACAGGCAGGAGTGGACACTTTGGCTTGTTGTGGTGACAGGATTGGAGCTTCATTTGTTGTGCTTGGTCATGGACTGCTCTGAACTGTCGATCCATCTCTTCAGCCCAGATCTTGTGTGTGTGTGAGTGTTAAGATTTATTTTATTTTTAAATTATGTATGTGTCTCTGTGCGGATGTATACACAATGCAAGTGCCCTCAGCGGTCAGAGGTATTGGAACTCTGCAATGGGAGTTACGGGTAGCTGTGAACCGGCTATCTTTGGTGCTGGGGACTGGATTCCAGTTCTCTGGAGAGAACAACAATTGCTGTTTGTCACAGAGCCATCCTTCCAGCTACCCTGGGCCTTCAGAAAAAAGCACACAGATAAACAAGTGAAGTTCAAAGGCTGTCACTTGCTGTCAAGCCTGATGACCTGAGTTTCAGTCCAGAGCTCACAAATGGAGTGAGTGAGTGAGGGAGCAGGATACTGAGATTGCGTGGCTTGGTACCTCAACCTTAGTAGGGGTGTCAAGGAAATGAAGACAGAGCAGACATGTACACATAGAGGCTGAGGTCAGGTGAAATGTGAACACTTTGATGAAGTGGTTCCAACTACACAGCAACCTGGAACCTCAGTGGTTTCGTATGCACAACACAGGGAGAGGGGTTAACTAGTGCCTATAAGCAAACCGTCTTGGATTGAACATTTGGGAGCAGGTGGCGTGTGTGTGCATGTGCGCGTGCGCGTGCACACACACAGACACACACACAGACACACACACACACAGCTTTTTAAAAAAGCTTTTATATTCAGGTGGTGGTGGTAGCTGCAGGTACGGGGGTGCATGCCTTTAATCTCAGTACTTGGAAGGCAAAGGCAGATGGATATCTGTGAGTTCTGGGCCAGCCTGGTCTACAAACTGAGTTCCAGGACAACCAGGCTACATAGTGAAACCCTGTCTTGGGGAAAAAAGCATATTTGTAAGTACATATGCAAGTATGTAAAGCAGAATGTGTTAACATGTGACCTGCAAAGTCTCAGGTGGCTTTCATCTGATCTTTATACTAGCCGTGTGGTGTCAGTACCTACCAGATATGAGAGAAAAGACGAAGGACTGAAGATGACCCTGAAAACCCTCAGGGTGATCCTACAGGAAGCCTGGGTAGAGGAGACGGGGAAGGCAGGGAAACCCATGAGGAGGAGGGATCAAACCACTAGCTTATTCAACTGAGGCTGCTGAAGTGATGGGATCACATGTATGACACATCAGAGGAGGACAGGGGGAAGAGCAGAAAGTCTTGGAGCCTGTTGCTATGAGAGCCATCTCACCAGCCATCTCACAGGTCTTCTAAATAAGTGTTGTGAGCTTGGCTGACCATTACATGGGTCAGTGCTTCTGCATCTGCTTCACTGTGACCCAGAAGGCAAATTTCTTTAAGACAGACAACACATTGCCTAGAAGAGACACTGGCCAGTACTGGCTGTTGATAAGTGGGCTTGTTATAGGGAAGGTTGGCTAGAGAGTTCCACAAAGGGGGCTTGACCTCTTGATTTCCTCCATAAAAAAGTGTATAGATGGCCACAGCAGGTCAGCAAGCAGAGGACTTATTTAGAAGACCCGTGAGATGGCTCAACAGGTGAAGGTGCTGGCTATCAAGCTGCTGACCTGCATTCAATCCCCAGAAACCCACATGGCAGGAGGAAAGAACCAACTCACTGAAGTATTCTGTATTCTGGACTTTTACCTGTATGTTGTACCATTCATGATCCCTCCCTAAATACATGGATAAATGTAAAATTTTATAAAGAGGAGAGCAGGGCATGGTGGTGTATATCTTCAGTCCCAGCACTCAGGTGGCAGAGGCAGGTAGATCACTGTGAGTTCAAGATCTTCCTGCTCTATATAGTGAGTTTCAGGAGTGCTACATAGTGAGACTCTGTCTCAAAAAACAAATAGACAAGCAGAGCAGTGGAGGTGTACACTTTTAATCCTAGCACTGGAGAGGCAGAGGCAGCCAGATCTCTGGGTTTGAGGTCAGTCTGGTGACAGAGTGAGTTCCAGGACAGCCAGGGCTACACAGAGAAATCCTGTCTCAAAATACCAAAACCAACCGTCCAACCAACCAAAAAGGAAGTGTTTGAGAAAGTTAAAGCATACATTTAGGGGGGAGCAAGCACAAGCCACACATGAGAAATGCTGTGCCCACAGTCAGTGTTGTAAGTCTGTTGGTGGTAGGTTTTTTTTTGGGGTAGGGGGGCAGACGCACTGGTGAATGTGAAGTGTTTCATGAAGACTGTTTGACTAGCTCCATCTTTTAAGATAATTGAGATATAAACCATGAAATGAACTAATCTCCTCTTAAATCTGCCCTCACTGTTTGAAGGCCAGCAGTAGAAGGTCATTTGGTGATATAGGTCATATGATCATTTGGTCATATATGATCATTTGGTGAAGATTCAGGAGGCAGTATGTTCATATGCTCCGAGGCTTGTAGCTGGCAATAATTTTCAAGATTGGAGAAGGAGGGGTGGGGTGGGGAGGGGAGGGGAGCTGCCTCTTGCATCTCTGATTGTCTTGTTGCACGATAAATGAGGAGGGACAGCATAAAGGGACCTTGACCTTTGCCTCTTGCTGCCCCTTCACACTGAGACCACTGGAGATGTGTGTGTGTGTGTGTGTGTGTGTGTGTGTGTGTGTGTATATATATATATATATATATATATAATTTTTATTTAATATGAAGCCTTAGCTGGCCTGGAGCTTGATACATAGACCAGGCTGGCCTCCAGCTCACAGAGATCTTCCTTGATACATAGACCAGGCTGGCCTCCAGCTCACAGAGATCTTCCTGCCTCTGTCTCCTAAACACTAAGATTAAAAGTATGCATGACCATGGGGAGGCTGAACTCTTTTTTATATTGAATTTGAGATGTTCATGTTTGTTTATTTGAGTGCGGTAGAGGAAGGAAAGGCAAGAACAGGTCCTAGCATCAATGTGGAGGTCAGAGGACAACTTGTGGGAGTCACCTCTCTCTGTGCACTGTGTGGGCTCCCAGGCTAGACCCCAGATTGCCAGGATTGACTGGCATTTTTACCCTTGAGTTATCTTACAAACTTGAAGTTGCTGAATTTCAAGTTAAATCTTGGAGACTCACTCAATACAGGATCGGGGTTTGAGAGAATCCCGAGGCCCCTGACTTGTAAGTAGTAACTGAAGGTAAAGGGCTGATGGCTAATTAATGTATTCCTAGGGCTGCATTGCATTACATTTTTAGACACAATATCTAGTTGTCCAATGAAAAGTTCCTCCCCTGGCTCATGAGTCACTTGGGGTCCTTTCACAAAGAAGCAGAAAACATAGGAGCCTGCACTTACCAAGCTTCTAGGTGGAACCTTAAACGAGTCATGTGACAACCTCTAGTGGCTCTAGAGGTTCAGTGAACCTTCAGTCTGGAGGCAGAGGCATTAGGATTCTTGTGCCTGCATCGAGTCTTTTAACAGAAATGGTGGTGGTGGTGCTGGTGATATAATAATTTATATACTTAATAATATGATTTAATAATAAAGGTCATCACTGATCTGCATCTACTGCCTTTTGATGTCATTGTGAAAGTGACCCCATGGTCACTTTGAATTTTAGTCTTTCCTTGTGTTAGCTAGTGGTCAGGGTAGATCATTCCTTTAACCAACAGGCAGCAGCGGCACACACCAGCTCCGAATGAGCAAACACTCCTGAGAGGACGTGTGCTGTGACGCTAAGCTAGCAGTTCACTCAGGCAGTACCAGTGTGTCCTTTGCTTGTGGCAGAGTTTGTTTTGTTGGGGCTTTTTGGTTTTGGTTTTCTCAAGAAAGGGTTTCTCTGTGTAGCCTTGGCTACCCTGGAACTCGTTCTATAGACAGGTTGAACTCACACTCACAGAAATCCACCTGCCTCTGCCTCCTGAATGCTGGGATTAAAGGTGTGCACCACCACTGCCAACTATTTGTGGTAGTTTTTAACCATGGATAATTTTAATCATGGTAGGTTTTGTTGTTGTTATTACTGCTGTTATTGTTGTTTTTTGTTTTTTCCTTCCTTCCTTCCTTCCTTCCTTCCTTCCTTCCTTCCTTCCTTTCTCCCTCCCTCCCTCCCTCCCTCCCTCCCTCCCTCCCTCCCTCCCTGCCTGCCTGCCTGCCTGCCTGCCTGCTTTCTTTCTTTCTTTCTTTCTTTCTTTCTTTCTTTCTTTCTTTCTTTCTTTCTTTCTTTCTTCCTTTCTTCCTTTCTTCCTTTCTTCCTTTCTTTCTTTCTGTCAACTTGATATGTAGTCATGTGGGAAGAGAAAACTTGAAAAAATATTCCTATCAGATGATTGGCCTGTTTGTACACCCGTGGGACATTTTCTTGATTAGTGATTGATATGGGAGGGTCCCGCCCACTGCAGGTAGTATGCCCCCTGGAAGGTGGACCTGGATAGTATAAGAAAGCAAGCTGTGGAAGTCCTGGAGAACAAGCCAGTAAGCAATGATTCTCCAAGGCCTCTGCTTCAGCTCCTGACTCCAAGTGCCTGCCTTGAGTTTCTGTCCCCAGGAACTTCAGCAATGGACCATGATGGGGAAGTATAAGTCAAATCAATCATTCTTCCAGAAGCTGCTTTTGGTCACAATATTTTATCTCTGTTATAAAAGGCAAAGAGGGTCTTATTAGACTGTACCCCTCTGGTAAGCTGAAGAACATATGTAGCTGTTTTTAGAAAGAGGTGTAGCCTCCTTCCCTCCCTTTGACTTGAGATAGGCTCTTGTCTTAGTTACTTTCCTGTTGCTGTGAAGAGACAGCATGACCAAGACAGATGAAAGAGTTTATTGGGGGCTTACTGTTCAGAGGGTTAGTGTGTGACCTTCTTGTTGGGAATGTGGCAGTAGGCAGGTAGACATGACACTGGAACAGTAGCTGAGAGCTTACTTGTTGAGACAACAGAAGACAGAAAGAGGCTAACTTGGAATATTGTGGGCTTTGGAAACTTCAAAAGCCACCCCCAGTAACACACCTCCCTCTACAAGGTCACACCTCCTAATCCTTCCCAAACAGTTCCACCAACTGGGAACCAACTAGTCAAACACATGAGCCTATGGAGGCCATTCTCATTCAAACCACCACAGGTCTCTATTGATAGCTCCAGTGGGTTTCAAACTTAGAATCTTCCCAGAAGGCTAAAATTACAGGCATGCTCCATCATGCCTGGCCAGGTTTGTCTTAGTGCAGCCATCCTGGCCTCTATGCTGCATCCTCAAACACTCCAGGTACACTCCTTCACAAGGCTTTCCCATACCAATCCTTTCCCTCTCTGGAACATTTTTCTCCACGATGTCGACACCTCTAGCTCCCTCAATAGCTTGGAGTTGCCTCCTGGGCTCTTTTTCTTTCTTTTCCTCTAGCATGTCTCTAGCTCAGTCACATACTGTCTAACAGATTTGATGTTTATCCACCTCTGCCCATCAGAAGGCAAATTTCACTAGATTGGAACTTAGCTACATATTTGTTTAGTGAGTAATGTCTATTATGTAGTAAATGCTCTGTCCATGTGGACTGTGGTCATTCACTCAACATCTGGAACGATGCTGATGGCATATAGCTGTGTCTGACAGTGTATTTCATCAGCAGTGCCAATTCCAAAAAGGATAAAGAACAGTACTGAGAACAGACATCAATGCCTATTCCTTGGTACTCTGCACCTCACAGACCAGCTAGTCTTTTAAAACTGGCTTAACAACCCATGGTGGTGGTGGGGAACAATATATTTAAAATTTTTTTTATCATTATTATTATTATTGATGTTTTTAATTTAAAAATTTATGCATATATATATATATATATATATATATATATATATATATATATATATCTCAGTGTTTTACTTGAATGTATGTTTGTGTACCACATGAGAGGAGCCTGGTTGCATAGGCCAGAAGGCAGCTTCAGATGCACTAGAACTGGAGTTACAGATAGTTATGAGCTACCATGTGGGTGCTGGGAATTGAACTCTGGTCATTTGCAAGCGCACCCAGTGCTCTTAACTACTTTAGCTGGTTGAGGATGACCCTGAGCCACCAATGCTCTCACATTTACCTCTCAAGTCTAGAATTACAAGTGTGCACTTGGTTTATGTGGTCCTGAGACCTGAACCCAGAGCTTCATGGGCATGCTAGGCTAGCTCTCTACCCGTTGACCTACATTATGAGATCTGTTTTCTTCCTTCCCTTTCTCTCTGAGACAGTGTCCCAGTCTGGAATTCACTGTATAACCCAGGTGGGTTAAATTAGAGGCGATTCTCATGCTTCAGCCTCCAAGTGCTGGGATTAAAAGAAAGTGCTGCTATACTGTTCAAAGGAGAAAATTTGTGTATACACAATAATGCCATTCTTTTGGCATTAAATTAGCATTACAATGGGACAGAAACTCCTCTTCTATTGGGTTCCTGTGGAGATGCACAAAGCAACTGAAGAAGGAACACAGATGTTCTCAGTAGTGGGCTCAGAAATGTTAATTTTAATTAAAGTATTCTCTTCAAATATACCTCAGGGTTCACAGGTAATGATGCATGTCTATCATGCAAATATTCAAGTTGCTGCATAGAGGGCAGTGGAGAGAAAGCATTTGATAAAAGCCTGGACAATGGAATCAGAAGACAGAATTACAAAGAAAAGAAAAATTCCCTGGGCAGTGGGGACACGCACCTTTAATCCCAGCACTTAGAGGCTGAAGCAGGAAAGTCAGGAGGATCTCTATGAGTTTGAGGCCAGCCTGGCCTACAAAGCAAGTTCCTGGACAAACAGGACTTCATAGAGAAATCCTGTCTCGAAAAACCAAACCAACTGACCAACCAACTAAACAAACAAACAAACAAAGAAACTCCACCAAGCTCTCCAACATTCCTTCAGTCTGTATGTCAGATTGTTCTCAACCTTGCTGCTCTGGTTTCCCTGGACACTCACGATGGAGGCTGGCTGCCAGTGGACAATCATGGGCAGTGATAGACTGGACCTTCATGTTTAAGTGAGGTCTGTTTTGGGTTTAGAGTTCTGGTCTTTGTGTTGCTTTGTTTTGTTTGAAGAAGGATTTTATACTGTAGCCCAGGTCAGCAGGGATCCATCCATCCATCTATCTATCTATCTATCTATCTATCTATCTATCTATCTATCTATCTAACCCAGGCTGCCTCTGAGATCTCAGTAACCCTTATGCCTCAGCCCTCTAAGTGCTGGGATCACAGGCAACACTAGTGGGTACTTAACTAATGTCAGTAGCAACTACTGAGCCTTTCTAGATCTGAGCCAGAACAACTCAAATGGCCAACTCCCAATTCCAGGTTCTCCCCCAACTCCATTCCTTGCAACCTCAAGTTTTATCCTGGGTTTGAATTGTAAAAGTTGAAGGAAGGTATCTAAAGTTTGAGTGACCTCTGAGCTCACTCTCTTCTAATCTGTGCCCCGCAGAGCTTGCACATCTGCCACACTTCTGTCCACTTCCCCGGAGACTGTTCATGACTCCAGGCAACCAAAAATGATTGCCATACAGATACGACCAACTTAAGGACGCAGCAGGGTGGGATAAGAATTTGTGAAAATTTCCCGTAAATTTCTATGTAAACACATGGGTACTTTCCAGAGTTCAGCACTGGATGTTAGCACATTGTATTTTGTGTGCTATGCTAGGGGGGAAAAAAAACATTTTCATCAGGTCCAAGTCAAGAACATCTAGCAATATGTATTAGAGTTCTGAGTGTCCTTTATCTTGTAACCTGCTGAATACTCTTCTGATTAACGTATATCCTAATATTTGAGAAAATTACCACATTATGAATACAGCTGCATCGATTGCTGCTCTCAATATGCTTTTAACCTCTTCAAAGGAGCCATTAACATCACAGTGAGAAGCACACCGTCAAGTTCAGAGGATGGACGCAGGTACCGCAATTGGCCTTAGCACCAGTGCTGAGCACTTTCACAAATTATCAAATGTTCCAATTTCTAAGTCAGGGGCTTTTGATTTTACACTGACAACATACTTACCTTTTACAAAGGTTTCTGAGTTCACTTAAAAATGATTTCAAGAGTTTCACTTTGACTTTCAAAGTATACTAAACAATAACCAATACTTTGTGAAATTCAAGCAAGTTACTCCTTTGCTCACACATATGTATATGTCATACATGCTTGTATGAAGATACATATATACATGAGTAGCTTTGTGTTGTTCTATTTTTTTGTTTTGTTTTGCTGGTGGTGACTGGGATTGAACCCAGGGCCTTTTGATGATAGTGAGCATCAAATCTACCATCACTCTACGACCTTCAATCTATACCCTCAGTCCATCATACTGTGTTTCGATTGAGGGCTATGAGAAAGGAAAGAGAGCCCAGCATTTTCTTTCAGATTCTGGGTGGAAGTGTCTTTTGCTCAAACAAGGCTCCCTGGCAAAGGCAAGCAACTAACCTGGCCATGCAGAAGTCTGTGAATAAGACACAAGAAAGTCAACAGTAGGGTACTTAACATCAGTAGCAGAAAACAAGAAACTCACTAGATGATGCTTATACAAGCCAGGTGCTACATACTGTAGGTGCTTCTCCATGCCAGCCCATCCTGTCTGTCTTACCAGCTCCACGTTGAGAGATACACTGTAATCTCTCCTACTGTCCATTGACTTGTTGATTGACTAGACAATGGCTGTAAAGAAGGTGATCCTAGTGTCATGTGCATGTTAGGTAAGTGTGCTTTTAGCTTTATCTCCAGTCATTTATTTTATTTTAGTTTTTTTGAAACAAGGTTTCCCCTTGTGTAGCCCTAACTGTTGTGGAACTCACTATGTAGACCAGGCTGGCCTAGAACTGATAGAGAGCCACCTGCCTCGATTCCCAAGTGCCAGGATTAAAGGTCTGTGCCACCACACCCAGCTTTATATGCAGTCCTTTAAAACTTGATTTTTTTTTCATATCTAACAGGGTCACTCTAAGTTGCCCATATAGGCCTTTGTCTTAGTTAAGGTTTCACTGCTGTGAACAGATACCATGACCAAACCAACTCTTACAAGGACAACATTTAAGGTCACACCTATTCCAACAGGGCCACACCCTCTAATGCAACTCCTGGGGCTGAGCATTTACAAACCATCACAGCCTTGAATTATAATTCTTCTGTCTCAGGCTCTCAAGCAGCTGGAATCACAGCCTGGCCACTAGCCATCACTTCAGCTTTTCAGAGGAGACTAAGTGGTCACATCAGTTAACCAGTAACAGACTTGAACTTGGCAGTTGGGCTCTGCTCTGTGTTTTTTAACATTCATATTAGCAAAAACAGAAACTGTGGTTCTCTAGGACATAGCATAATGAATACAAGGGCTGATATAGTAAACAACTGCCAGGTCTACGTCCTGTCTGCTCCAACCTTAGCTGTGTGGTCTTGAGTACTTAGCCCCAGTGTCTTAGCTTTCTGCTCAAAATGATTTGAGGAATTCATGCTTGTTGGCATGTAGCTAATAAACACTGTTCTTTTTGGTTCTATCTATCTATCTATCTATCTATCTATCTATCTATCTATCTATCTATCATCTATCTATCTAGTCATCCATCCATCCACTTACCCACCCACCTACCTACCTGCTAACAGAGTTAGGGTAAGAAGCACGCTGCATTGGGTTGGGGAGCACAGCTCAGTGGGAGAAGGCTTGACTAACCTGCATGAAACTATGAGTTTAGTTGAGTTTAGTCTACAGCAACAGTAATAGTAATAGTAATAATAATAATAATAATATAGCAGAATATGAGATTTATAGTGAACTTGACTATGTGTTTGCAATTGTTTTAAAATTATAGAATTGTGTTCTAAAGCACTTGATGGAGTGGTTCTTTTCATTCAATAATCTTTAAATCAACCTTCAGCTCTGCATCAGCAGCTGTCCATGGAAGCAAATGCATTATGCATTACTGTTTTGGATATTAGTTCTGAAAACGCCAACCACCATTCTGAACATCAAAGCTTGCCTTCTATCAAGGACTTGGCTTTGAAGACAAAGTGCTGGCTATTCACCTCTTGACCCTGGGCTCTATCCATCCACCTGCAAAAAATTCAAAGAAGTTTCACGACCATAGCCACATAGTGTCTCACCAAGGACATCATTGGGAATTCTGGGACGTTCTTGCTTAGGAGGGACCTAAGGCAGGGGATTGTCCTGCGACATGGCAGAGAGAGCCTGGCGCTCATACACTCTCCTGGACATGGGGACTCAGCGACTGGACGAGGCTGCTGCATAGTGAGCTGTGGATGAGCAGCTGATGTGTTCCAACCTGGCTTGCAGATAAAGAAATCTGTTTACAGAGGCTGTGGCTGGTCCAAGTCTATTTCTGAAGCCAAGCCTCCTCTCCAGCCCACTTCCTGCACTCTTCTCCTTCCAGAAGCCATGACAGAAAGTCAAATGGGAGAGTCTTTGGAATGTAGAAGTAGAGAAATGGCTTTCATGTCTTGAAAGGATGACTGCATTTGGACTAATACATGTCAGGCTTTGCCCATAAACATCAAAATGCAAACAAGACAGACAGTACACCCTTGATGAACTTCCTTTAGATTATAGAGTTTTTGTTTGTTTGTTAGTTTAGATTCCAGAGTTAGCTATTGGTTTTCATCAGGCCTGTGGGCATCTCTTCTTAGAAAGGAGGAACACCCCTGCTGGGTGGAGAAGTACAATGAGCGGATGGATACATTGCTGGCCCCAGAGGAATAATTAATTGAAAAAGACTTTAAGCTGTAGTTTGAAAGTGCAACAAAAGATTTGTCTTTGACATCTGCACTATTTCACAGTGCTGATAACTACATATCCCAAATAGGTAATGGCTTACTTTGATCATTTCCTAGATTCTATGCTTTGAACTGCTTCCTTGATTTTTTACTTGAGTTGGTTTGCTAGTTGAGTCACCCTAGGCGTCTTCAAGAACATGAACATCAACAGCTGATGTATGTCAGGACACACCTACTTGAGAGAGCCAGAATGGAGCACGCCAACATCTGGTGATACATGATATTCTTGTAAAGTGCATTTATGTAGGTGCATGTATGTTCAGAGGACAGCTTGTGAGGGTCAGTGTTCTTTCCACCATGTCAGTCCCAGTGATTTGAGTTCAGGTAATTATGAGTGGCCTCTTTACCTGCTGAGCCATCTCAACTAAACACAGGACGGTCTTTAATTCCAAATGCAGACAGATGAACAGAATAAGGCTCTTTTGGACTAAACATTAGAACAAAGCCACCCAAGCAATGTGAGCTTCCTTGACAGTGCTGTGAGATACATTTACAAGCCTACTTTATGCACACAAATAATAACAACAGCCATTTTAAAAAGAACACATTTCTTCTACAGGCCCAATGGCTCGCACCTGTAATCCCAGCATTGGGAAAGCTGAGGTGGAAGGATTTCTGTGAGTTTGAGGACAACCTAGGCTATACAATGAGTTCCAGGCCAACCTGGGCTATGGAGTGAGCCCTTGTCTCTAAATAAATACAAACATATACATATCTCACATCTCATCCCATCGCATAAGTGTAAGGTGGGGGTGAGGATGGGGTTAGGGCACTGTTAGGGTGATGAGGGTGGGGGTGATTGGTGGGTGAGACATTGTTAAGGCTTTCTGTTTGTATTGGAAGAAAACACACACCCACACAGACACACAAATGCACACACAAACGTGCACACACCCCTCTCACTCTGAGAATTAAAGATGACTGGAACCATTCACATGTGAGGAAGTCAGTTCTGCTTTCTAAGAACGGTGTGAAGAGCATGTGGGCTCTGTGTGGCCAGTGGAGTCCTGCTTGTTCCAGTGGTCTGTGCAGTGGAGTAAAGAGTGTAGCCTGGGAATGCTGTCAGAAAACTGCACAGAGTTGCAGACATTCCAATAGACCTTCCATCTCCCCGTCTTCTGTGAGGCCACCTTCCTCGGTGCCTCAAATTCGGGAAACATCTATTAGATGAAATTGGTTTCTCTTAAAGGCCCTTGGAGGGGCGAGCAGATGAAAGGATACGAACGCCACGGACTTGTATTGTCAGCAAACAGAAAGGGGCGCACACATGTGCCAGCTTATAAATTACTGTTTTCATTAAAAAGGAGTTCAGAAGTCAGGTTCCACTTGCCATTGTGAAGGCCTGAATATTTTTTTTAGCCATATGATTTCATTATATGAATTACAGAACGGTAATGGAGTAATATTGCTCTTCAGCCAGCTCACTCAAATTTAAGACATTCAAGACCCAATAATGCACTAAACTCTTTAATTCAAGTTATGCAAATAATATACATTTTTTTATTCGGCTTCTCACCAGGTTGTACGTGCATTATAAACACAACAAAGGCCTCTTTCTTGTACAATATTTTACTCAAAAGCTGCTGAAAAATAGAAGCCAAAATGTTGTGAATTACATTCTCATAATGGCTTGGCTTTGTGCTAATGCCTGACATATTCTGCCTGCTAAAGAGAAGCAGGGACTGGGAAGAGGAGAGCGTTTGATGCTCTGGTACCCGTTGGTACTCACAACTGCTGCCATTCTTCCTAGTGTTCTCAATGTCTAAATCAGATTATTATCTCTGTTTTCTTTAGAGTGGTACTAGCAGGTCCAGCTTTGCTGCATTCGGGGAGTCAGCAGGGGACTGGTCAACTCCAAAAGGCAAAAATGAAAGAAAGAGGTAGAACGTAATAGAAATTACCATGGCTGTCCCCTCGAACCGGGAGAACCGTTTGATTCTCTCACACAAAGCTCATGATCAAAATCAGTCTGGGGGATTTCACAAAAACTTGTACATATATTTAGCAGAGTTGTAAAATTTATCTCATAGATCTAACACACACACACACACACACATACACACAAAACCACCAACATACTAATTCTATTTAGGCGTTAAAAGATAAAAAAGAGTTAAAGTTTAGGAAATTAGAAATACTAGGTACTCCCTTATGATAAAAACAAAATTCATAAACTTCATTCCAAAATCTATACATTAAATCACAAGACAAATGTATAAGAACTTACTATATTTTCCAGTGATGCTCAATATAGATTATGGCCAAATAGCTCGAATGAATAAATTTGACTTCAAATGTTATTTATTTAAATGAACAGGAGCACGCTACATCTCTGAAACATACAGGCCAATCCTATTATAACCTCATCTTTCAAAAACATTATTTTACTTAGGGAGATTACTTATGTTTACTAGGCAAATGGAAAACAAAAATTGGTAAAGAAATTTAGCTCCTTCAGCCTCATGGAGTAACATGAGCTCTGTGGGAACGGAGGGCATTCCTTTATGCAGTCTGAGCTCAGTGGCTTTGAAAGCTCTGGGGTCCTCCAGGAAACACCCCCACCCCTGAGGGGGAGAAGAATCAACCCACCTCAACTAATTTCTGCAATCTTTGCAGCATTTCTAACAGAAATCTCACCTCCATTTCCTTCCTGGTAGAGTACCCAGTCAAGTATTGAACACGTCACTCCCCGGCCTCTTGTTTAAGTCAACAAGTGGCAGCTGTACTTCTGAAAACGTACAGCACTTTACACACGTCTCAGTGAGCTATGGAGGATAGACAGCAAATGGGTGTTAAGACAGGGTACTACTCATTGGGTTGGGCTCCCCTGGTCTTCACTTGGATACGTAAGTGTTCCTTTCTCAACAGACTATAGGTACAGAATACATTTACCTTTGCAAACACAAACAGAAAGGGGGGATGTATATATACACACATACACACAAACACACATGCACACACATGTGTAGGGAGAGACTGGGATGGAGGGTGTCAGGATTTCTTAACTGTATTTTACAGCTGGTTGAGACAGGGCCCACAGCTGCAAGGAGATGCAGAGTAACAGAAAAGAGAACAGGTAGAAATGCTCAAAGCTGGGACACACTGGGATAGAGAGAAAGACAGAATCCACTCTTAGTGGGATTGATTTCTTGCCAGCATCTGAAATAGAAGAAGGTGACTCTGGAAGCACCCTGACTCTCCAGTGATGACTTCGCCCTTACCCCTAACACACATTTTTGATGCAGCTAGACTTCTATGGGCCACACACAACTGCTAGGAAGAGTTCCTCAGGTTCTTTCCTCTGAATCTGAGTGGAATAGGAAAGAAATGAAACATCCAGACAAGTTTGAGCATTGTCTTGTCACACACACACACACACACAAACACACACACACGCACTCACATGCTTGCGTGTGCATGCACGCACACATACAAACACACACACACAAAACCTCAGCCTGTGAAGTATCACTGCTCTGTTTTAGTCTAATGCTACTTCTATCTTTTATCCTTTTTAATTAGAAGGCAAATTCTCAGACCGCCAGGCCTAATCCCCACACAGTGGAACAAAGCCCAGCGAAGCCTTTGAACACTGTTCAGCCGGGCAGCACAAGCCCTAGTAACTGTTGGCAGCAGGGGCAGGATCTGACCCTCATCCCAGCCATTCTCCTGCAGCCCATGATGCTCCCTGCCCTTCGGAACCCTATCTGTTGTTCTTCTGTTTAGACTGAAAAGACAAAAGCGGAGACAATGTGGGAAACGTAGAGGATTGGCTAGGTAGGATGCGGGGAGCTGGTGATGGATAGGGCCCAGTAAATGGGGTTTCACGGGAATGGACACAGTGGGGAGAATTGGATCACCAGATTAGGTCTTTGGGTTCAAGAAATTTCTTCATCCCTCACTAAATCTTTTCATGGACAATACCACTTTTTAAACAATTGTTGCATTTCCAATTACTCCAGGAGTGTTCAGACAAATGTCCCCAAGCCCTCCGTGAAAAGTTTGCTCATATTTTAAACTCGCCAGATGAAAATCAATAAAACAAACACCACCCCCCTGACCAGTGGCGCACACTCACGTCTCCCACGTATTTGCACTTGTAATAATATTTGACTCGAGAGCATAATTTGAGATCATTCAAGCAAAACACGCAACTAGACAGAAACATGGATTTTCAAAGCTGATGGGAACAATCATGAATCAAAAAGTCAAATTCCAAGTATGCAGATATGAAGCCCAATTGTTTGAGTTTCCTACTTTGGCTTACTGTGAATTAGCGAACAGTGAAATGGCAGATGCTTTCGCTCACACTGAAAACTCTTCCAAATTGTTCTTAGACTTAGCTATGGCGGGGGTGAGGGGAAGAATTACCACTCAGTGCCAGGACTTTGAAGGTTGTAATGGGATTTCTGAAAAAGATATGTGTCTTCTTGTTTTTAAGAATCTCTGGGATAGACATTATTGAGGCAGAACAGAGGAAAAAGTAAAAATCTTTTATTGAAAGCATTTTTATAAATCTAGGGTTCTTGAACACAGCATGTCCTTAAGGCATCTTTCAATTTTCCTTGTCCTGGGCTTGTTTCACACGCCAGTGTGTAGAGCCCAGTGCTATACCCAATGTTCAGGGTTGTCTTTGTAAGCAGATATAAAGTACTACCAATCTGTGTTTGGGTGCTGGCTAGTTTAATTTAAATCAGGTGAGGATTCAGTCTGGGGCCTAGGGAATTAGAGACTAATAAATATCCATTTATTGTATCATGTTAAATTCAAAGTTAGAGCTAAGCCACCCCAAAGGAAGCTTTTGAGTTTTAGGGTTTTCACCAAGGACCATTATCCTGAGCTTTATATTTAGAGAAACCTAGTTTTGAAAAATCTAAAGTATCAGATTTTTAATTTTGGAAACATGTGTTCCTCTTATTAAAGAGACAGCAATATGTCATCGTGATAGACTTTGGTGATGTCTGCTGAACCCTGGATGTTCTTCAACATCCCTCCCTGTGTGCCGAGTAAGTGCATCTTCTCTCTAGGTAGACGGCAGGGCAGTGAAACAGGTGAAACAAACAGATTCCCCTGCAGACATATATTTTATATAGAACAGAGGCAGTTTCCTCTGATCCTGGGTTGTTTTTTTTTTGTTTGTTTGTTTTTTTTTGTTTTTTTGTTTTTTTTTTTTTTTTTTTTCATATTTTTCTATCTTTAGGGAAAAAAACCATACAAAACATAGCTACTCACATCCATGGTTTTAAAACACATCTATGCTCATTTCCTTTGCTTTGTTTTAAATGAAAACCTCCTGAAAAATTAGGATATTTCATTTTTTTCAGCACTCTCAAGAGGTAATCAAAATTTGCAAGTTAAAACACCTTAAAAAAAATTAAAGACTTTTGTAACGATAGAAGCCATTTAAAAAAATGTTGAAATGTTTGCAAGGATTTCACTGTCTAGTGCTCCAATGAAAATGATCGATAAATATTTGCATAAAAAGAGCAAATTCATTATGCGTGTGTGTTAGTAATAATTGCAAGTCTTTCCCCAGGGGAAGGCATTTGTTGCCGTCCTGCCTGCTCCTGCTGTCTTCTGACAGCATACACTTCAGTGAAATTTAATGCTACACTTCCCCCCAAAGTTTCTAAAAACCCAGGGACAGTCCTGGGTGTGCAGGGAACCACAGGAGACATACTTCCAAGGCCAACCCCAGCATCCCTTCTACCCAGAAATGGCTGCTGTGTTTCTGTCCTGGCCCACTATCATGCGCCTACTCACCTTAACCAAGTTTGTAAATAATTTTATTCTAATGGAACACAAAGGCTTCTCCATTACAGGCATCCAAAGCTTTTGAAGACAGCTCTTCTTTTAATCTTAAAGAAACTAAGCTTTGCACATATATTGGCAGTGCAGGCTATGTTGCTATTGAACACGATTAAATATTACCAACAATATGAAAATGTAAAAATTAAAATAACGTATACATTTTGATTCTCTCTTTCTTGGGATTCACGTAATTTAGGCGTCCATGGTAGGTCTGAATGGAGAGGGTTGCCGAGGTTAAATTATGTCTTGTGGTTAGCTTTTGTTGTTAGCCTGTTTCTTCCACGGAATTAAGCTTCCTTTACCAAGAGTTAGACCTTACTTAGTGTCTGAAGCTTATGATGTAAATGACCACAATACCAAGCTCAACCAAAACAAATACTTAGGAAAAAAAAAAAAAAAAGAATGCCTGCCCTTAATTCTGTATTCTGATCCACCAGCGACTGTATAACTATATCATTAGCTATTGCTGTAACTGGGGAAGTCCCTACCCTAGAGCTTGCGCAAACGATCAAAGAAAACATTCTCTTCTGTCGGCTGCACTTAGTAGTCCTGCCTCCCAACACTGGGATAAAAGGAACTTGCTAAACTGTTGCCATTTTGCAACATCTGCTATAATTCCCCTAAATCCAGATTTGTCTGACACAGAGAGCCCTGTTCTTACATCATTGCCTTGTGACAGTATAACACCAGTCACATCAAGCTTGAGGACTGCAGCTCCAGGCTATGATAATATGAAGAAAACCTTTTTGCCTAGGGCAAAACACTTGTAACAAAGTATTATTCATCTGGCTAATTTAAATCTTCTCTCAAAAAGGTACCCAGAAACATATGCAGTATGCCTTTGTGAAAGGCTGGGCCGGCTCATAGGCAAATGACCTGAACCAAGAGTACAAAACCTAATGTCCTGATTAATTACTGCTAAGCGGCTCTGATACACAGCAAAGAGAATGCTGGGACTAATCCTTAACCCTGTCCTACATTCTCAAAATAGCCCCAACTGCTGACAGTTACAAAAACAAACCTGTCCACGGTTAAATAAAAATAAAAAAAAAAAAGAAAGAAAGAAAGAAAGAAAGAAAGAAAGAAAGAAAAAGAAAAACGTGTACATTATCTCTCAGTGCCCTTACAAAACAAGGGTAAGGTGCACATAGGCATCACGTTAGTGAATTCCCAGGCCAGGCAGCATCTTGGGACACAGGATCAGGCTCACAGAAAATAACCTAAGAGGGAAACGCCAACAGCAGACACAAAACTTAGAAATATTTGAGGTGTTATTATTTTCTTCATTGCAAGATTGGGTTTTTCTGAAAATTATTACTTAAGAATTTGGGCAGTTTGGCCAGAGGCGGTGGTGCATTCTGCCCCAGTGCTTCTGCGACTGAGACAGACAGGAGGGTCTTCTGGAGCTTAATGCTATCTCCAGCCACGACGAAGTGAGGATGAGGCTAGCCTGTGCAACCTGAAACTATGTGGTAAAATAAAGAAAGGAAGAATAAATAAATAAAATAAAAGCAAATAAAAATAAAAGCGACCTCCCCCCCCCCAACCCTTCATCAAGGTTGTGAAGAATAAGTGCTCTGTGGGTATACGAGGGTTCGTGTGTCACTGGAACCCACTCAGTGTTTGACTAGATAGGTACCAGTTTCCTACTTGCCCACATCACACTGCATCCTAGCAGCCTGGGAAAACACAAACGCTATCGTTCAGCCTTATAGCCTGAGTTCTAATAATCTGTATGCTTTTCTCCAGATTAGCTTTTTTTATTTTAAAATATATGTGTGTGTGCATACACCACATGAGTGCAGGTGCCTGTGGGGTCCAGAGGTAAGTTACAGGTGGTTGTGAGCTACTAATGTCTGTCCAATGTACTGAAAGCCAAGTTCTGCAAGACGAATATGGGCTCTTAACCTCCGAGCCATCTCCCCTGCCTATCCCCCCTCTGTGTCTATTTTAGCCAGTACTTGATTTTCTTCCCTCCCTCCCTCCCTCTCTCCCTCCTTCCTTCTATCTCTTCCTCCTCTTTTTTTTTAAATTATTTTTATTTTATGTACATTGGTGTTCTGTTTGCCTGTATAGCTGCATAAGGATTCAGAGTGTCCTAGAATTAGAATTACAGACAGCTGTGAGCTGCCATGTGGTTGCTGGGAATTGAACCCAGGTCCTCTGGAAAAGCAGCCAATGTTCTTAACTGCTGAGCCATCTCTCCAGTGCCTCTTTTTTTCTCTTCTCAAACACAAGGTTTCATGTATCCTACCTAGGCTATCCTCAGATTTGCAGTGTAGCTGAGGATGACCTTGAAGCTCTGATCTTCCTGCTTCACCAGGCTAGTTGGACTCAAAAGCCTCCAGGTTGTAGAAGGGGCAGTCAAGGGCATACATTTGAGATTCAAGATCCAACATGGTTCTCTCTCCCATAGGAATGACTCCACTGCCTCAAACCTCAGTCTCCTCAGCTATAAAATAGGGCAAAGAAGGCCTGCTTCACTGGCTCCTTGGAGAATAAAAAGAGTGAAAGTCACCAACCCTTCACCACAGGGATCCTAGTCACTAGTTCACTTCAAAGAACAGGGAGGAGTTGTTCTGCAAGGTGGAAGCACCTGTCAACATCATGGTCTTAGAGGAGGAGTCACATCAGAGACACCTATCACAATCAGGGATTTTCATCTATCTCAAAGGCACTCATTACTAAGCCGCAGGGTCTTTAGCCTTTGGGAGGGTGACATAACCACATTTCTGGTTGTGCCTTGTCTTTAGACGGTCCAGGAAAGCTGAAGGGGGAAAATCTTCCTATTTATCAACTCACACTTTATGGTAGGCATTTCTTCTCTGTCTCTATCTCTGTCTCTCTCTCTGTCCATCTCCCTGTCTCCCTCCTCTCTCTCTCTCCCTCCCTCCCTCCCTCTTTCCCTCCCTCCCTCTCTCTCTGCAAGGTTTCTATATAGCCCTGGCTGATCTGGAACACCATGTAGTCCAGGCTGTTCTTGAACTTAAGTGATGTACCATCATGCCTGGCTGGGAGGTATTTTTTATAGAAAACCTCTTAGGGCTGAAGTTGTACCCAGTTGATAGAGTGCTCACATATATGATGTACGGAAATGTCGACTTCCATTAGATACACTGTAAACTAGGTGTGATAGTGCCTGCCAGGACGGGGAGACGATCAGAAGTTCACGATTATTCTTTGATTCATGACAAGTTCCAGGCTAGCCTGTATAACATGAGACCTCCACATGAAAAAAAAAAAAATAAAAAGCACTTAACCCAACAATTCTTGAAATCATTTCATTTTCACAAAGCAGAATCCAGCAGCACCTGTCAAAGAGGATGGCAAGTCAGGCCTGTGCTCGGTCTTGGAAGCCAGGACTCTCACTCTCTCAAGATCAGACCTGCTCCATTCTGATTAATGGCCGTCACTCACTGCCCATCTGCTTAGGTAGCCAGACATCAGAGACAGAGGCCCTTACCTCTGCTAGGGTGTTCTCAGCAGCAGGTGTGGAACATAACCTGGAACTCCCTCTACTGCCTCAGTGAAACCACCTGCTTTTCCAGAATGAAGCCCAAGTAGGATCCAATTTTCAGAAACAAAACAAAACAAAACAAAACAAAACAAAACAAAACAAATTAAAAAACCCACAAAAAACTAGAAACCATGAAGTTGGTGGCAGTGGTGCATGACTTCAATTCCTGTACTTGGGAGGCAGGTGAATCTCTGAGTTCAAGGCTATCCTGGTGCAGGACAGACAGGCTACAGAGAGAAACCCTGTCTCAGAAAAGAAGGAGGAGGAGGAGGAAGAAGAGGAGGAGAAACCATGAAATCAGAACATGGTAGTGCATCTTTAATCCCAGCAGCACTAGGAGCCAGAGGCGGATGAATCTCTTTGAGTTCAAAGCCAGCCTAGTCTATACACTGAATTCTAAGACATCTGAAGACATAGTGAGATCCTTTCTCAAATAAAACAACCAAACAACTTCCCCCACCTCCAGAAACCAGGGTTCAACTACCAGGTGAATTAACTGAAAGCCAAGTCAGTGGGAATCAGGCCAGACTGCTTTGGTGAAGCAGCAGATGGGTGCGGAGATGCTCTGCTCTTCAGGTAAGAGTGCGTCCTGCACAGACATTCGGAACAGAGTTCGAATCTCCATGCCTCACTAAAAAACCTGGACATGGCTCTAAGTGTGCAGAGGTTCACAGGCGCTTATGGGCATCTGGCCTAGCTACAGCTTGTGTGAGAGACCCCCTCTCAAGGGAATAAGGCAGACAGGCAAAGAATAGGATACTTACAGCTTTTTTGTGCCACTCCCCAAACATGCAGGCATACTACACTTCTTTGTGTGAACATATACACACATGCGCAAAGACAGACAAACAAAGCCAGGGACTGACAGACAAAACTCCACATCACTTCCAGGAGGAAAACAAACACAATACAACATATTTTATACTATTTTAAATTTATAATTAATTTATTATTTTTATTTGTGTCTATATGTGTACTCCTATCTGAATTTATGTGCACCGTATGTGTGCAGGTGTCTGATGAGGCCAAGGACGTGAGATTTCCTGCAATTGGAGTTACAGACAGTTGTGGGCTGCCATGTGGGTGCGGGGAACTGAACCTGGGTCTTCTGCAAGAACAGTAGGCACTCTTACCTGTTGAGCTGTCCCTCCAGCCACAAATAATGCACATACTTTTAATTATGCGCATGCTAGAAGGCTTTTAAAAGCAGGTCAGTGAGCGGGTGTGTTGATACACTCTCCAATCCCAGCTCCTGGAGTCTGAGGAGAGAGGGTTGCATGTTTGAGTCCAGCCTTGGCTCATAGCAGGAACCCCAAGGTCTGTAAGGAGGAGAAAACAGGTTATTGATATTGGTGAGGCCTCTGACCCACTGGTTCCCAGAGGTCTTTTTTGCCTTCCCTACAATCCAGGGGCCGTGGCCTACACATTTGCTAGGGACTGGGAACATGAAACAAAATGAATTTAAAGAATTTACAAGTTAGGAGGCTGGAGAGATGGTTGGAGAGAAGCTAAGAGAACAGTTCTGTGAGTTGGTTCCTTGAGTTGCTTGCTTTCCTCCCTCCCTCCCTCCCTCCCTCCCTCCCTCCCTCCCTCCCTCCCTCCCTTCCTTCCTTGCTTCCTTCCTTCCTTCTTGGCTGTACTGGAGACTGAACCCATGGTATCCTATGAGAGTGTGATGCCCTCAGCTGTCCCCATCGTTTCTTTCTTTGGGGTATTAAGGCCTCACAAAATCGCTAAAGCTAGCCTTGCGCTCATTCTGTAGTGGAAGTAGCCCTTGAACATGGAATCTCCCCATCTCATCCTCCTGAGTAGCTTGGATTACAGACCTGTATCACCAGGCTCAGTTTGCATGCCTAGTTTGGGCAGTAGGGTGTGGTGGCTCAGGCTTTTGGGAGGCAGAGGCAGGGAGACAGGTGGATCTCTGCGAGTTCAGCTCTGTCAGCTCGGTTTAATTGAGTTCCAGGATAGGCAGGGCTAAAGTGAAGAGATCCTATCTTGATCAAATGAACACAAAAACAAACAAATCCCCAACAACAACAAAATGCTTTGTCCAGGCATGAGGACTTACCTCACTGAGGTCATCCATGTAGCCTGTGGAAGGCCCTGGGTTTGACACCTTGTACCACTAACATGCATATGAAGCTGTAATGGAGTGTATCTGTCAGAGTATCTGGGTGCATGCAGCTATGAATAAATGCTATATTCCTGTATTATGTTAAAACTTCACAACAGTTGTTTTGAACTCTTGAAGAGCAAAGGAAAATCATTTCTATTGGCTATAAAATACATGATTCTTTGGGAGCCACACAGAGCTGCTTCCTGTTTTCAGAAGCTGGCCGGAGAGGGAGGGAAGAGAACAGGTCGTTGTAAAGTCCAGCACTCGTTCCCCTACTTACCATCTCAGGAGGCTAACAACCTCTCTTGAATCTGTTAAACGCTTTTTATTTCTTCTGAAAACTTTCTTGGTGGGTGTGAAGGAAGAGGGAGGGGGAGGGGCGATAAAGGCCACTGTCAAATTGATGAAGTGAATACTCATTAGGGAGAGTAACCAGAGGTAAAATCTGCATATGCGTTGCTGCAGTCTGTCTGATCTGGCTAAGCTGTAAAAGACAAAAAAGGGCTGGAACCTTCCTGGCTAGAAGTACTTGAGTGGGGCCTGGGCCCTAGCAGTAACCGTCTTTTGCTATAAACTCCGTAGAATAGCTACTGGCTGCATTGCTTCAGTTCTGAAGCATACTTAGCTGTGGTTTCTAGAGACTTGTACCACAGTCATAAAAAATTAACTGAACACTTGCAGAACACACTGGCCACCTCCTTCATTTCTTCCTTCCTTCCTTCCTTTCTTTCTTTCTTTCTTTCTTTCTTTCTTTCTTTCTTTCTTTCTTTCTTTTTTTGTTTTTTTGAGACAGGGTTTCTCTGTATAGCCATGGCTGTCCTGGAACTCACTCTGTAGACCAGGCTGGCCTCGAACTCAGAAATCCACCTGCCTCTGCCTCCCAAGTGCTGGGATTAAAGGCGTGCACCACCACTGCTGATCCTCCTTCATTTCTTTAACATGGGTTTGGTTTTCTCATTTTCTTTCCATTCCTCACTACAAGACCCCTTTACCCACTCCACACACAGCCCTGAGGTACCAGAGAAAAGAAATAAAGCCAAATACACAGATAGTTTTTGTCCAAAACACACAAAATATCCAGGATGAGGGTTCAAATTCTGGATAATCTTATGGATTTCCAGAGCACATGAGGGTTCTTATACATCTCACAAAATTAGACCCAGTACTTGTTAAGATGAGATCATATCCAATTGTTCTTATCTGAGAGTTCGGCCTGATGGGATAACCCAACTATAACTTTTGTGTTTCCTTATTAGTGTGATTTTTTTTTTTTTTTTTTTTTTTTTTAAAGGGTTTCTCTGTGTAGCCCTTGGCTGTCCTGGAACTCACTCTGTAGACCAGGCTGGCCTCGAACTCAGAAATCCGCCTGCCTCTGCCTCCCAAGTGCTGGGATTAAAGGCGTGCGCCACCACCGCCCAGCTATAGTGACAATCTTATTGTTGGGAAATGTCCTCTGAAAACTGACTACAGACTGCCACCAGGCAGTTTACACACTCGGGTCTCCTGGGCTGGTTTGTAATGTAAGCCCTTCAGACATCCCAATAATTATAAATTTAAGATGTAAAGCCCCTGTTTTGCTTCGTGTGTTTAAACCCCCATTAATATATTTCTCTTCTTTGGTTAAGCATAAACATTTCCAATCACCTCAGATTCCAAAGAGAGATGGGAAGGTCAGATTCCTGCATTCGCCATAACATTTATTGATCTCATTCTGGTGAGAAATATTGAATGCTCTGCCTCCCCAAATCATACACTTTAATTCTGGGGCACACCTCCAAAGCACACAGACACTGTTTAATTAAAACTAGGGTGTACATTCGTAAGAAAAGATATCGTTTTGTTATATATATACATACATATATGTATGTATAGTTATAATTTAATTTTATTTAAGAAAAAACACCTTGAACAGAGAGTGGTAAGTTCCATAATTGTTCTCCGTGGCAGAGGGGCAAGTATGGGAGAGAAGAAAAGAACAGTAAGACACATATGTTAGTAAAACCCTTCTTAACATGACACAAGCTGAAGAAAATGCTGCCTTGCATTTGTCCTCAGTGAGGCTGACTGTTTGACGCTGAGTAAAAAGTGCACTTTTAAAACTAATTCCTTGGTCAGAAGACAGAGCCACCACGTCTAGAAGCTCCTCATTAATATGCTATAATGGTCAAATAGGAGATTAATAGCAAAGTCACTGGCTAAAGCAACCAGGAACCTGTTGATTAACAATAAGCCTCCAAAAATAAGATACCAGATTGCAAAGCAAAATCAAGACCCGGGGCAACAAGTGCGTCTGTAATTTATGCCTTCTTTCTATGAGGCCATAAAGCTCCTTTATAAACGTGTTTTCCAGGCCCTGCTGTGAACTGTAGGTGTGAGCTTTTCAGCTGATTTATTAATTTTAGTTTCAATCAACGTGTCACCTGCAGACACAAAAATGTAGGCCTCACCACAGAAAATACAATTTAAGAAAGAAAAAGGAAGAAAAAAGAAAAGAAAAGGAAAAAAAAAAAAACCCACAGGGCTTTAAGTCAGGAAACTTTGCCAGGAATTTTTTTTTTTTAAAGTTGAACACTGAAACGCCTGTTCTCTGAGATTTAAAACAACTCCCAGCAACATAATTTAAAAAATTAAAATTAAACATTTTTGTCATACTTTGGAAGTCAGTTTGAGACCCACGGAAGGGTGATGTGCGTCTGGGAGAACAATTGGCATCTCTTGTCCGTAGGGTTACGTTCTCTCCAAAGAAGCGAATGAACGAGTCGAGTCCTCTGGGCAAAATGTGCAAAAAATTCTCAATTAGTTGTCTTTATTTAGTAAGCACTATGGGGTCCTCAACTGCACTATAGAATTATGGCAAGAGAGCCGAGCTCCCCACTTGGTTATTAGCATTCTCAGAGTGCTGCTGATAGCCGGGCTGTTGCCTCCAAGAGCTGTTGGTGGGACCCCCACACTCCCAGGCTTTGTCCTTTTGTCCTTCCAAGCCAGCAGGAAGTACTGCCCCATGTTCAGGGCATTCTGGGATACCTTCATTCCATTCACAGTTTGCATTACCGACTGAGCCCCAAGTCTTTTGTTATTGGTTATGACCATCGCGGTTATAGGTTTAAGTGGGGGGAATAAAAGCAATCTGGATCAGTCAATTCTAAATGGAGGTTTAGGAAGTAGCCCCTTCCAAATGAACATCCTTGTTAGGGATGGAGTGGTCTTACACGGCCAAAGCCCCACAGGAAATCCAGATCCTGGGTTCTAAAAGGGTCGCTGGCATTCTTTTAATCTCCAAACTCCCTTAGGCAAGAGGCCGGAAGTGGCAATGGGTTAATGAACGTTCTAGAAGGGCTCCTTACCATCCAGGTTTTTGGCAGCATTCATTTGACTTCTGCTCTCCCCACCCCCCAAACCCACCTGCCTCTAACCTCAGAGAGAGAGAGAGAGAGAGAGAGAGAGAGAGAGAGAGAGAGAGAGAGAGAGAACGAGAACAAGGGAGACAAAACCAGAAGAGACACAATCAGAAGAGACACAATCAGAAGCGAGCACTGGGTCAGAGATGCCTTTTCTAAAGAAGAGGGTATTTGCGGCTTCAGGGAAAACACTATCATTGACTAAATTAACAAGTTGTCTTATCAACCGCCATAAGCTTGGCAGTCTAATTAATTTAGTACTGATCAATAGTCCTGAATGAGGCATTGATTTCTGTCCGCCTGACAGGGCTACAGCTGAAAATCACATTCTTTCTCTGCCGAATATAGAGGCCCCCAAAGCTCATGTATCAGCACATTAAGATTTTATTTCTTTCATCCCAGATGGGTAGCTATGTATTTTATGAACCAACTATAAAGCGCAAACACTGGGATGGAGAAATGACTTTGGGAGAACAGGCTCCAACGAACCAGGGCAAGCAGTCCTCTGTCCGCTCTGCCTTTGTAGGCAATATTCTTTGAGTGAGATAAAACACTGGGAAAGAAAAAGGAAGTGAAGTGCCTGGCTTAAGGCACAGAGGAATGCTCTCTGCTTAACCAGGCAGGGAGGGATTCGCTTCTCCAGAGCAACACTCTTTTGACTCTTATTTTTGAAATGATATTGTATTGAAAGCATTCTGACCCGGAGTAAGAGAAGCAGTCCTATTACCTGACTAAGGGCAGAGGCAGATGCGTAGCTCCTGATAAGGAGAGCTCCAAAAAGATCCACCACAGATTTGCCTTTCTTGTTGGGGTTGATGATCTAGGGGCGGGGTAGCGTAGGAAGGACGTCCCACGCCCCTCCTCCACACTCAGTGACCATTGTATTGGGGTGGAAATAGTTTAAACTATTTGATGTTTTCATTTCTAGCTTGACTGATACGATATTCTCTTAAAACACATACACTGTAAAGGGCTAAGTTTGTACTGTTTTCTTGCGCTCGGCTGACACTCCCTTGTGTGTGTGTGTGTGTGTGTGTGTGTGTGTGTGTGTGTGTGTGTTTTCTGGGTCCCTTCTGTTTGGGCGGCTTTTCCTCTTCATTGTGTAAGTCTTTAACCTGCCGAGACACAGCTGAGAACATTTCCTTTTTATGCCTGGCCACTGGACAGTTTTTTTTTTTGTTTTTTGTTTTCCTACCAATGCTTAAACAACACTTGAAATAAGTAGTATTGAACTTTTGAAATTTCTTAAAGATGATGCCTGAGGTTTCAAACATGGAAAGATGACACCTATGGGGCTTGTCTATTTCAGATATTTTTGTTTGTTTTTTAAATTCAGCCCACATTACCTTCCCCCTCCCATTCAAATAAAAGAATTGAAAGCATATTCCTTCTGTTGCAGGGTTGAAGAAACCATCCAAGATGGCCTAAACAACACAAGATTCATCTTCTTCTTTGTGCATTTACTTAACATCATGCAGTTTATTAAATATATATACATATATATATATATATATATTTGTATACATATGTTTTAAAAGCCCCACCCTTAATGTCTTTGGGGTCTTCATGAGTTCTGTTGCACTTTACAAAAGACCTTTACGGAGGAAAGGACCGGACAACCTTGCCTTATATGTGTGGCCTACACCATTAATTGCCCAAGTCCTTTAGGGAGGCCTTATTCCTATGTAAATACCCTTGCATAATGTTACAGGCTATTGTTAGGCCAGCGCCAGTCAGTCGCCACTTATATGCATTTTTACTTCAATCCGCTGCTCAGAGAATGAAAAGATGTCTGGACTTAAGCTGTTTACCAACTGGGCCGAAGCTGCAGAGCAGCAAGACTGAAGAAAACCCAAGCATCTGCAGGAACAGGCTTTTACAATGTGAGCAGCCATTTTCAGCTGAATTATTAACCCGCTCTGAAACTCTCCTAAGCTAGGCCTTTTTTAAAAGAACAAATGTGCTGAATCAAACATGAATGAGCCAGAACTATGAGGGGAGAAGCCCTCTAAAGCACTATTGAACACAACATAGGTTTGTAGTCATGTTGTCTCAGTTGCCTGCTCCCAGCGCCAAGGAGGGTGATAAGGCTGGCTCAGTTGTGGCGATTGCCTGGTAATTAAACACTAGTGTAGTAGAGTAAAAACAGCCAGGCAAGCACCACGCACTCAAAGTCAGAAAACAGTGTGGAGAGATGAAAGGGCTGAGCTAATAGCTTACCACTAAGACCTGACATGCATTTGCTTGCTAAAACACACCAATCTGTAAGTAGAACTTGGAAAAAAAGCTTCCCAGATCCAAATCTCTCCGACTCTGCCTTGTGTGGCCTCGTGGTATTTATATGGGGGAGGGGAACATTTTTACTTTCTAGCTGTTGAGCTTCCCTGAATTGATACATAAAAATAAAGGTGCAAAATCCTACCAAGAGAAGCTGGTAGAGGGTGCTGCAGGTGGAGGGTGCTGTATTTATGCCATGGTACCACAGTCTGATTAGTGTGGTATCAGCCTATAGAAAGTCGAGTTCATTTGCATGCTTATTAGAACCCAATGAGTGTTTAATAAGTGCTTATATATGACAGAGGGAGCATCTCTTTCCTTACTTAGTGCCACAAGAAAGATAGACATCCCCCTCCCCCAGGTTGGGGGAAGCCGCTGAGTTATTTATCATCACAATGGATCAAGCCCAGTCGTTGCTGAAAACCATTTCTATTGACTACTCAGCCTTGCCTCTGCAGGTCAGCTGCAGCACCTCCACCTTGCCTCGCTGCAGCACTGATAACCTTTCCTGAAGACAAATGTCTATAACATTTGCACATCTAATTAAATACTCAGAGAGGCACAGGTGAAGATACCGTCACACAGAATTCACGCCAGCGAGTCCTGCATTTGGCTGGTGGACGCTTGCATATGCTGCTGTTGTTTACTCTGGAAGGAAACTGAGTCATTTAACATTTCAATAGGTTAATCAATTGGCAATTAAATGGAGAAATTGGTTAACTCTGAAAACAATTAACACGACACTTCATTAAGTGCAGTTTCTAATTGCTGCAGCTGTGAGTGGAAATTAATGAGTTTGTTAAAGCCCCGACTGGGGTGGCACTGTGTGTGTCTGTGCACATGCATGAGGTGTGTGTGTGTGTGTGGTGTATTTATGTGTGAGTATGTGTGTGTGTCTATGTGTGGTGTATGTGTTTGAGTGTGTGCATATGTGTTCATTTCTCGTGTGTGTGGTGTGTGTATGCGTATGTACAAATTTGTGTGGAGTGTATCCCTGTGGTATGTGTGTCTGTGTGTTTCAGAAAGTAGAATTAGCTAGAAAGTTGAGTTTTATTCTATTATCAACTGCCATTTTAGCAGAAAGAGGCAATGTGTAACTTTATTCAGTCTTTTAAAAGTTCACTTTTAATTGTTGAAATATTTAATTTACAACAGTTAATTAAGATAACCTGATCCCTTCCTGTCAAATTATAGGTTGAGAAAGTTCTCTTTTTACTCAGTTTGTGGACAGAATTACCTTGCAGGGCCAGATAAATTTCAAGATTTCTTTCTTAATTCAAAAATGTAACACATGTCTTAAAGTTAGAATTTTTGTTGAACAGTTTTTATGAACGGTTGCATCCTGACCTCGAGGTGAAATAACAGTGCCCACTAGCCAACTCTTCTAAGGTGAAAGGTCTCAGGTTTGAGATTGTATGGACTGACACGCATGACTGCTGCAGAGAACAAGAGGAAGGGAGTGCTAATTTGTAAAAGAAGTAAATGATGTTTTAAAAAGATCTCAAAAACAAATGTATTCTATTTATTTATTTAATTATTATTATTATTATTACTATTTGTTTGTTTGTTTGTTTTTCGAGACAGGGTTTTTCTGTGTAGTCCTGACTGTCCTGGAACTCACTCTGTAGACCAGGCTGGCCTCGAACTCAGAAATCCACCTGCCTCTGCCTCCCAAGTGCTAGGATTAAAGGCGTGTGCCACCACCGCCCGGCAAATGTATTTTAATTAATGTTTTGTGTGTGTGTGTGTGTGTGTGTGTGTGTGTGTGTGTGTGTGTGTGTGTGTGAGAGAGAGAGAGAGAGAGAGAGAGAGAGAGAGAGAGAGAGAGAGAGAGAGATGTGGAAGTCCTAGAACAACTACTTTTAGGAATCAAGTCTCTCCTTTTACCCTGAGGATTCTGGGAACCCAGGATGTCTGGCATAGTGACAAGTACCTTTACTGGCTGTGCTCGATATTTCTATTTCTTGCTAATACACAGTGATGTGGAAGTGTGATCCAAACACACCCTTTTCTCTCCAACTTGCTCTTTGGTCTCCGTATTCCACTACGGCAACAGTGATCTTAACTAGGACACTCATTTATCATTGTTAAGGGAATATCTTTGAGAGCTCATACACAAAGGACTTCCACCCCCAACCCCCCACCCCCCAGTAACTCTGAAGTCCCTGGGTGTACTTATGTGACTAAGACAAACTCCACTTTGAGAGACTAATGGTCCATAGTGAGGAAAGTGTTATTTAAGTAGTCTTTGATCTCAGCACCTCAGAGACAGGTAGAAGAATTTCTGTGAGTTCTAAGCCTACTACACATAGAGAATTCAGGTAAGCCAGGCCTTTATAATAAGATTCTGTCTTTTTTTATGGTTTTTCGATTCAGGGTTTCTCTGTGTAGTCCTGGCTGTCCTGGAACTCACTCTGAAGACCAGGCTGGCTTCGAACTCAGAAATCCGCCTGCCTCTGCCTCCCAAGTGCTGGGATTAAAGGCGTGCACCACCACTGCCTGGCTTATTTTTATTTTTAAAGACAGGATCTCTCTGTATATCTCTGTGTAGCCCTGGCTGTCCTGGAACTCACATTGTATAGCTGGCCTCAAACTCAGAGATCTGCCTGCCTCTGCTTTCTGAGTCCTGGGATTAATGGCATGTGCTACCTGGTAAGATTCTGTCTTAAATACTGATCAATGATTGTTCCATTCCAGGTACCACTATTCTGAGTCTTCAGAGCAGGGGCAGTCACCTGTGTGTCTGTGCTGGAGGCAGCCTTCCGGGTAGTGCTTGCTACCTGGCCTTAGACGGCAAACAAAAGACTTTTATGATCTGTAAATGATGATCTGCAACCTTTTCTTATTTTGTCTTCGGGATCTCCTGAGTTGTCTTCAATGAAGAATTCTGTATTTGTGGCATATAGTCATAGTCCCAAATCTTTGTCTGGACACAAAATTGCCCAGGGGAAAAATGTCATCTACCTAATAGTTGCATGTGCCTACTGTAGAGTGAAAAATTATAAAGGCCATCTTATGAAATATGTGTGAATTTTTCGCCTTAGACCTTGGGTAGAAAAGCACCTGCCAGCAGGTTTGGGTCCATCTAATTAGTTACAGAGGAGGGGGAGTTACAGGACAAAGGCCTGTTAAGAACATCCCAGAAACTGACTGGCCAAGGGAAGAACTACACCCTGCCCCCATGGTATGGCCTACTAGTGTTCAAAAAAGGTAAAACAACCAATCCTGTGCACCCGCGCGAAAGTTCGCTTTTTCCCTACCCCTCCCATATATAAGCGCTATGCCCCTGAGCCACGAGGTCAGTCCCTCTATCCCCTATGTGAGATATGGGGATACGGGCTGGCCCAGAGCTCTGATTTAATAAACCACCTCATGTACTTTACAGCAAGACAGTCTCTCGTGTGTCCTTTGGGTGCGTGCTATCCTGTGACTTAAGTGGCCCCCTTTCTGGGGAGTCCCGGACCTTTCACCTATGTGTAAGACTTTAGTTCACGGAATGTGAAAGGAGCAGTATGGGCAGCTTCCAAGAAGAGGAATGAAAAGGTGCATCTTTCTTCTCCATGTCTACTTCTGTCCCTGATCCTGTGGCTTAGCAGGTGGCTGTGATGTCCTTTTGGACCATGCAAACAAAAGTCACATTTGGGAGTTAGCAGAGCAGAATAGCTCGGTAGACCAGGCTGGCCTTGAACTTAGAGATCTACCTGCTTCTGCCTCCCAAGTGCTGTGATTAAAGGTGTACATCACGACCAGCCAGCCAAGAGCTAAATTTATATGTCTTGCATAACGTGTTGTATGTGTGTAGTACTGTATAAATGAACCATTATTCTCATAACCACATCGTGCCTGTCCTAACCTGCAGCTGAATGCATACATAGCTAAAATATGCATGTGCTTGTTTATTTTTTTATGCAAGAATTAAATCTCGGGCTGATTCAATTTAATTATATAATCCAGGTTTAATTCCCAGCACAGAACAAACTGGGTATAGTGGCACAACCCTTAATCTCACTCTGGAGGCAGAGGCAGGACCAGAAATTCAAGATCATTCCCAACAATAGCAAGTTCAAGGTTAGCCTGGGCTACATATCTTGTCTGAATAATACACAAATGAATCTTGGTTGCATATTTGATATTGCAAGACACAGATCATCCTCAGTGTTTCAGAGCTGATTGGTATTTTGATTTTATGGTTCATGTCAAGATGGATGCTTGCATAAATATATAGGGCAAAATATTGGAAGTATGTTTAAGTTCACTTTTGGAAATTCTGTTAGAACTATTGGAAATTTTGTCTTGATCCCAAGCAAAAATTCATTTCACAAGTCAGTGTTTTAAGGTTGTTCTCTCTCTCTCTCTCTCTCTCTCTCTCTCTCTCTCTCTCTCTCTCTCTCTGTGTGTGTGTGTGTGTGTGTGTTGTTGTTGTTGTTGTTAGGCTTTTGAGACAGGATTTTTTTTTCTGTGTAACCTTGGCCACTTTGGAACTTGATCTGTAGACTAGACTGGCCTCAAACTCAGAGATCTACCTGCCTCCACCTTCCCAGTACTAGGATTAAAGGTATGTACCACCACCACCCTGCTAAGGTTTTTATTTTTTAATTTGTTTTGTTTTTATATAAGAGTGCTTTGCCTGGATGTTTCTCTGTGTGCCATGTGTGCACAATGCCCTCAAAGTCAAGAAGAAGGTGTCGTATCACCTGGAACTGGAGTTACAGAGAGCTGTGAGCCTCACTGTAGGTGCTGGGAATCAAGCTCAGTCCTCTGGAAGAGCAGCCGGTGCTCTCAACCTCCTAGGCATCTCTCCAGCCCCAAGGTTGCATTTTTATTAATTTTATGTATACATGTGTGCATCTACACACACACCATGGTGCACATGTGGAGGTCAAAGAACAATTTTCAGGAGCTGGTTCTGTCCCATCATATGTGTCCTGAAGATTGAATTCAGGTCACCAGGCTTGGCTGCATGTGCCTTTACCTGCTGAGCCATCTCATTGGTCCCACTTCTTAAGGGCTGGAGAGATGGCTCAGTGGTTAAAAGCACTAACTGTTCTTCCACAGGTCCTGAGTTCAATTCCCTGCAACCACATGGTGGCTCACAACCATCTGTAATGGGATCCAATGGGATCCTTCTGGTGTGTCTGAAGACAGCAACATATATATATATATATATATATATATATATATATATATATATATATATATATATATATATTTAGTGTACTTATATAAATAAAATAAATAAATCTTAAAAAAATGACAGTTGAGCTGGTAACTCAGATAGCCATTTTAAAAAATAAAACAAAACTAAAAACCAAACCGAAACAAAACATAAAAACCAAATAAAACCACCACCACCATCAACAATAAATGCACTGAAGGAATGGTTTAGCAGTTAGCGGTGTCTACTGTTCTTGCAGAGCATCCAAAGCTGGGTTTCTAGAACCTAGCTGAATGACTCACAATTTTCTGTAACTGCAACTCTACAGATCCCACTGGACTCCATGGACACCTACAATCATGTGCACAAAATACACATATACATAATGAAACCTAATAGAAAATAACTTTAAAACAAACATTGTAATACAATACAATCCAAAGTGCTTGGGAATGACAGTGGGGAAAAGTCTTCATTTTCAATAAATGAAATGTGTGTGTGTGTTGAGATTACAAGCATGTGTCACTATGTTTTCACTAACCATTATGTTTTAATCAGAACAGAAAACTGTGCAGTAAAAACAGCACAATTCATAACATACTCAAGTCTTGACCCTGAGCTGAAATTTGTGAGGCAGAGATGTGTGCCACTACAGCATGCATGGCGCAAAGCTTGTATGTTGTATGTTTAGAACCCAGGCTGTGATGAAGTCATGTGACACAGCGAGGGTAAGCCCGGTAGAAAACACCATGGGCTCAGCACACATTTAAACATTGTAACAATGTCCACTAGACCCCTGCTCAGGTTCAGACACAGTAAACTCGCAAAAGCCAGACTTTCAAATCTAGATTTTTCTTATCCTTTAACAATTGAGACTATTTACTCTTTAATACTCGCCGCAGACCTCACTCCTGTAAAGCTTTTCTTGAAATCTCTAGGCAAAGGGACTCATTGCTTCTGCCTCCTTCCGGCTCCTAAGGCTCCTAAGCCACCGTTTCTACCTCTAAGCTCAAACCAAGCTCTCCGGCCTACCACTGTGCTCTTGTATTTACTCTGTGTACTTCTAAGAAGGTATTTACCGTATCCTCCCCCCCACCCCCGAGTGTTTATTTTCCTCCATTAGTTGGTGAACTCTGGGGAGAAGTCTCTCATCTTTAGTTTCCCCAGGGACTAGCACTGAGAACACTCCTTAGCTATGTAACTCAATATTTGACAGATGAATGATTCCATATAATATACTATGGAACGCTGATGATGGAGTCGCTCTCTATACTCTTCACACTGAATAAAACATTAGAGGCATCACATTAACATAGCAAACAGGCATCTGTGACATTTGAGAAATGGCCCCAGGCAGTGCCCCTACTCAGATGAGACCCACTGGAATCTGAGATGCTATGTTAGTTTGGCTACCACCACTACTATGTGCGCTGGGATCCTGAAGTGCTTTATAGGTGATTAGATCCAGCGGGTGAGAATTTGCTTTAGCTAAGGTTTTATTAGCTTAACTGCTCATTGATTAATCCAACGGGCAGTTATTCAATTCAGTATAAAGCACACTGCAGAGCACTGCTCTTGCGGCTGCAGATACTATGAACAAATTAGAACATTGACAGCAGAAGGTTTGTGGAGAATCCTTTAGGACACTGCTTTCAAATGAGTTCTCAGTTCGTGGATCCCACCGGACTCATCAGGGTTCTCGAGGCAACTGGGCCACATAGGGTCAGAGGGACTTGGCTTTCCATCTTGAATCTGTTTTACCATTATTATTTAATTTATTTTAATTTTACTAATTAGTGGTCTCTGTCTCTCTTGGTCTCTGTCTGTTTCTGTGAGTATGTATGTGTGTGTGTATGTGTGTGTGTGTGAAAGAAAGAGAGAGAGAGAGAGAGAGAGAGAGAGAGAGAGAGAGAGAGAGAGAGAGAGCGCTCAAGGGCCATGGTGGATGTGTGTGGAGACATGAGGGTAACTTTCACGATTGGCTTTTTTCTTCCACTATACGTTCCTAGAACTTAATCCAGACCATCTACCTGGCTTTCATGGCATGCACTTCCACCTTCTAAGCCATCTTTCCATCCCAATCTAAATTTATATAGGGACACACAATTATGGAGAGTGAGAAAACCTAAGATCTGTATTTAACAAACTAGAAACCAAGGAGAGCTGGTATCCAGCCTGTAGTCATTGGTTTGCTGCCTGGTGAGGCTTTGAGAGATGTTCCAGGCGAAGAGGACAGCAGAAGACTTAACTCCAGGAAGTCTGACTAGAGATCACAGCTTCAGCCTCTGTTAAAATCTGCTATATATTGAAGTGTAGGAATGACTATCAGGTTATTTCCTCCTGTGGTAACAAGCAGTGACCCAAGGGACAGCCATGCTCATCCCGGTATACATATGAAGGGCTAAGACAGGATTGTCAAAGGGTGTGTGCCATGAAATGGGCATCCTAGTTTAAACCACTTGAGTTCAACCACATTCTGTCCTCTGCCCTTGACTCTCTAGTGTACCGTGATGCACCTTAACTAAGGCCAGGGACTACAAACTATGATTTTATCCTTGTTTCTCTTTGTTTTTGCTGCCTCCTCCTCCTCTCTAGTTTCCAACTCGTGGCACTTATATAAGTTCAGGAAATTCAACTCAGGTTCTCATGCATTATGTGGCAAGTGTTATACTAACAGGCCATCTCCATAGCCCTCAAGAAATTGTAGTGTGAGTTGGGTGGTGATGGTGTGTGCCTTTAATCCCAGCACTTGGGAGGCAGAGGCAGGCAGATCTCTCTGAATTCAAGGCCAGCCTGGCATGCTAAGTAACTTTTAGGACAATCAGGGCTACACAGAGAACCCTGTCTCAAAAGACAAAACAAAGCCAACCAACCCACCAACCAACCAACCAACCTACCAGCCAACCCACCAGCCAACCTAACGAAAATGATATCATAGTCTATGCTGAAACAGTTGTACTTAGTAATTGTCAGGTTGCCAAGGTAAACCTTTGGACATACAGTTGGGTCAATATGTTATCAGGATGTCAGCTTTATGTAGCTAATGGAGATTTTGCACAAGGAGGAGTATGCCGGTTCAGTAATGTTTAGGGGAACCTCCAGGTACCTGTTTGGACCTGGACTATTAGAGTGGAAGATGAGAGCCTTCCTGAAACATGACCAAAGCCCACAGCCCAGGCTCAGGATTGCAGTGACTAAAGAGTGAATTTAAGGGGGCCCGAAAGGCAGAACACTGGTATTCTTCTATTGAGCAGGCTGAACTGTCCCACTGAGGTCTCTTTGCTTCATAGACTTGCCAGTGAACACTTTCGGAGTCTTCGCCCTAGGAAGCTGGATGAAGGGATCAGTACCAAGCACCTATTCTGAGCAGCTGACTCGGAAGGAGTATTCTCTTCTCCTCTTGGAGATAGCCACTTATTCAGCTTGCTATATAGTTAAAGATGGCTTTGAACTTGTGGTTTCCTTGCCTCCACTTCCGCAGTATATGTGTACCATGAAGTGTTGAGGGGGCAGAATGAAGGGGCTTTTCACATGCTAGGCAAGGGGGTCAGTCTTCTATATTACAAAGACATGAAGCATTTAGTTCGTTGAAACATAAGTCATAGTGGGACAATTGGGTAATAAAATTTATCTTCTTTTCCTTCTCCCTCTCTTCCCCTCCCCTCCCCTCCCCTCCCCTCCCCTCCCCTCCCCTCCCCTCCCCTCCCCTCCCCTCCCCTCCCCTCCCCTCCCCTCCTCTTCTGTCTTTTTGTTTGTTTGTTTCAGAATTGAGGCTAAGAACTTTCAAATGTTTCTGAAGTGAAAAAAACCTTTAGTATATATAAAAATTCTGAGTAACTAAAGATTCATGTGGTGAGTTGAGAGTTCTTGGATTCCATTTTCTCATCTTTATAATCCCCGTACCCACCACTGCTGACCTGGAATGCATAGTTTACATATACAAGTGTGTAAGATCACTGAAATGGGGGCGGGGGGGGCAAACCATACCCCAAGCAAAGTCAGTGGTTCACAGTCATAAATTGTCAAGTTGAAATTGTGGGGCTGAGTACTTGCTCACCGGGGGCAGTGCATCTGACTACTTTCAGAGTCAGCCTGCATGGAGGTGCAGTGTTTATGAAGCCTAAAACTAATAAAAACTAGGCCTGGAGACATGGCTCAGTGGTTAAGAGTACCTGTTGGCTGAATCTAGAGGCCAACACCTTTGATCTCAGCACTCTGAAGGCAGAGGCTAGCCTGGTCTACAAAGTGAGTTCCAGAGTAGCCAGGGCTACATAAAGAAACCTTGAAAGAAAACAAACAAACAAACAAACAAACAGCAACAACAAAAAACCCCAAACCAAACAAAACCAGAAAATCCAAAAACCCCCAAACCAAATCAACCCAACAACAAAAAAGTTCTATGTTATGACTCAAATTATTTTTGCATGATTTCTCTCAACTGGATCTTTCACAAAAAGACTATATATATTCCTTGTTCTGATTATTGTCTAACTGTCTGTGGTGGGCTTACCATGTGGCAAAACAAGCCAGCCCAAAGTATCAGCTTTGGGGGTGTCAACACAGACACAACTACAGTAGTAGAACCCAAACAAAACTTGGATGTGGAGGTACAGTTTATAAAATATGTTCAGTGTGTTTAAAAATAAAGACTGTGTTATGGCATATACAATAGGAAAAGGAAGGCAAACCTGACAATACAGATGGACCTTCCTAACAGCAAGTGAAGTCAGGAAAAAATCCTCCTCTTCCTCCTCCTCTTTTATATAGAATACTTCTGATAGATGGTAGTATTCATCTATAATTCTAGCATGAGGGGGATAGAGGTAGGAGAATGAGGAGCTTTAGCTACATACCAAGTTGAGCCAGACTGGGCTGTTTGAGACCCTGAATACACACACACACACACACACACACACACACACACACACACACACAGAAAATAAATAAGTAAAATTAATATTAAGAGCAAAATAACAACCAATGATAACAGTGTTTTCATACATGAAGGAAACAGTGGCCAGTTTTTGGGCTCACTATAATTTAAAGTAACCAGAAGTTTTAAATATGAGAATCATGTGTATCCTGGAATAAATACATTTCTTTTAAACAGTGATTAACATGTTGCCCCTGAATTCATTTTATAAAAGTAAAATTGGTTAGGATACTTAAAAAAGAAATCACTTTTGATTGTGAAATAAATAGGAGAAATACAGCCCATATTTTAAAAATCTGCCACTTAATAGTCACAGGAGCCTTTTTGTTGGCATTAGATTAGAATTAGACTGCAACTATATTATTTGATTTGAGAAGACCTTCTTAAAACAATAACAGCTTAAAGGGTTCGTTTTGGTTACTTGGAAAAAGCAAGAGTAGAAATATCAACAAGAAAATGTTTTTAAGGTGAGAGGTGATAAACTATACCAATTCCACACATGACAATAAAAATAGAAAAGTAGATTACATTAAGACACTTGTGTTTACATACTGCTTGCTGTCTTGACTTTTCTTGACTTGAAGTTTAGCACATAAAAAGGATTCCCAATGTCAATGCCAGTGTAGGAAACTGACCACAGCTCAGCCTCCCAACAAGAGATAAAATGAAGTCACAACCACTGGGTTGCAAGGTGCTCTTAGCCAAGCTGTTACCCTGAGAAATCCAGAGGGTTGGTGGAAATTATCCTATAATGAGCAATCCATCTGGCTGCACCTAAAAATGGAACAGAAATTCTACTCTTGACTTTTCCACGGTAGTAAATTAAAGCCTAATGTATAGTTCTAATTGCTAACATTTTCTCTCTAATTATGGTTCAGTTTGGCTAGGATTTCCGACAATCCCCTCGTTCCCCTAAAGCAAACACCAGAGAGTGTTCTAACCCCACTGGTGGCATTTATTAATAACCCCCTTGACAAATGAAAAAAAAATCATTATTCTATATTAAATAGGAAAAGATTTTCCTAGCAAAGCTAATTGATTTTAAAGAAAAAAATTCAGATGCTATGGCAGAATTAATTTTATAAAGAAAAAACCCACAATAGCATCAACTGAAAACAGACTTCTACATAGTATAAAGATGCCTGGTTACTGTTTTGGGTACCAGCTTCATGATAAGTATGGGGGAATATCCATGATGTTATTTACTAGAAAGAAGGGACAAGAGCAAAAAGTCTCTTACTTTGTGCCTCCATGGAGGAAATAAAGTGCTATAAATTGGTGTCTGTCATTGGTAAACACAAGCACACGTGCATGCGTGCACACACACACACACACACACACACACATTTATTGGGTCCGTGGCTACATTTTTGTTTAGCTTTTTTTATTCTTACTTTTAAGAAAGCATTGTTCCTTTAAAACTTGTGCACAAGTGCATGCTACAGACAGATCAGTATTTATCTGAGGATTCATCAGGTAGTAGGCGCTTGCTTTCTGGGTGATAATTAATAAGTAATAACAAATACTAAATAAAAATTAGATTTCTGATATACTGAGAAGAAAGAAAATGAATGTGCTGGAGTTAGGCAGAATGATTCCCAAAAGCTACAGGAGGAAATAGAAAGATAGTTTTACAAGCAAAGCAGTGCTAGAGCTGAGGTGGGCGGTGCACAGATCTCTCTCTATACTTCAAGTACTGGGCGCTGTCTTTGGGAACAGGAAATCCATGACAGTCTGTCTGACCTGACCATTTTGAGCAATGCCAGGAAGGAAATCCTGCTTCCCATGAAAATATTGTTGAACTTCTAAACAATGTTAGTGGTTACTAGTGAGCTTTACAATATAGTTATACACTTCAGTACTCATGCTTGTTTGTTAAATTTATTTTTATGTGCATATGTGGGAGCCAGAAAGGGGTAGTGGGCAGGGTCGCCAGGAGCGTGAGTTGTTACGGTTGTTAACCACTTGATTTTTCGATGGGAACCAACTCAGTTCTTCTATAGGAACATAAGCTTTTGGGGGGGAGGGAGGTTGGTGTTGTTTCTGTGTAGCTCTGGCTATCCTAGAACTCACTTTGTAGACCAGGCTGGGCTTGTATAACCACACATGGTCTTGTGTCAATATTAACACAGCATTACCAAAAATATCTGTGCCTACAATTCATAGCAGAATACTTATGGTTTGAAAGGCTGCAGCAGAACAGTGGTGGTAGTGCACGCCTTTAATCTCAGCAGAGGCAGGCTGATCTGTTCTGGGAGTTCAAGGCCCGCCGGGTCTACAGAGTTCCAGGACAGCCAGGTATGTTACACAGAGAAACCTTGTTTTGAAAGCAAAAACATAAACAAAACAAACCAGAAACAAAATAAAACCAAACAAAATTAGGCTGCAGAACAACTAGAGGTAGTTTCCTTGTAGTTTGTATTATAAGAAATTTCAAAGTATTCTGTGCTTTTTAGGAAAACCAGCAACACATACACACACACACACACACACAAAATATATACCATATTTTTGTCAATTAAAATACAATCAAAGTGAAAGTCAACATGCAAAATCTTGTAGGCTTCCTCTCTGCCAATAACAAGGATGCTGAGGAAGAAGTGGGGACATTTCCACTTAAAAATAGACAAGCAAACAAGCACGCACCTCAGAATGAACCTAACTAAGGAAACACACAGCTTACATAATGAAAACCAAGAAAGCGGAAAGACTTCTCCAGTTCTTGGGTTGGAAGAGTAGTAGTGTGAAAATAAATGGCTGTCTCATCAAAAGTAATCTAAAGCCCCAAAGCAAGCCCCACCAAAATACCAACAGCATTGTTTACAGGAAGAAAACACAATCCCAAACTTTATTTTAAAGTAAAAAACAAAACAATCCCTCCCCTCCAAAGCAAACAAACAAACAACAACCCCCCCCCCAAACCTTGGGTAGTCAAAAGCAAGAGTAATAAGCAAAAAGGGTAACGGCAGAGGTACCCCTATACAGATTCTGTGCTGTACTGCAAAGCCACAGTAATAAAACAGACACTGGAGAGACAGAAGAGACTAGAAGAGCCAGATGGGAACCCATGTGGCTACAGTCACCTTATTTTTGACAAAAGTGTCAAAACACTCATTGGAGAAAAGCCAGCCTCCCTAATAAATTGCCCCAGGGAAAGTGAACTGCTACACATACAAGAAGGAAACTGCATCTTTACCTCTCACTGGCACAGACTGAAACAGTGTGGAGAATACTGGGAGATAAAAGGCAGAGAATACAATCCACAGAATAGAAACAAACCTTACAAACTTTTGGCTTGTAAACTGCCGGATAGCAAAGTTTGAATGAACTCTGTCTGAACTTTCAGCTACAGCATGTTACTTTCCTGAGTGAGATCATTCAAGATCTTGTTTCCAGGGAAGGAATGAGAAGGCTTTTTTTTTTTTTTTTTTTTTTTTTTTTTTTTATTTTTTAAATATACCTTTTATTTCTTTTTTTTTAAAATTGGATATTTTATTTACATTTCAGATGCCATCTCCTTTCCCCATTTCCTCTCCCTAGAAAATCCCTATCCCATACCCCCTTCTCCTTTTTGCTTTTATACAATTTTTTTAAATGTTAACCAATGGCTTTATAAATTTGGTAATGCTCAATATCAATCAGAAGTGTAACGTAATACCCAACCTAGATATATCAACTATCTTTGACTGGTGGAGGCATGTGAACATCAGCCTCCATGTCTGGCCCCCCTCTCTCTTTCTCTCTCATCACCTAGCTCCTCCTCTCCTTTTCCTCCTCCTCTCCTTACTCCTCCCATGTTAGCTCCTCCTACATATCATCCTTCCTGTTAAAATAAAACTTTTCTCTCAAAATACAGTTAGAGCATAACTATACCATTTTATGTCAGTAAGGTGCAAGATAGACCTAATACCCAGTCCATCATTTTGTTGATTAAGCAGAACCTCTGTCATCTCTCCTAAATAAAAGACTTAGTTCTGAACCTGGCTTTTTTTCTTTTTTTCTTTTTTTTCTTGGCTTTAGAATGAATGTCAGCTGAAAACCATCCTCTCAAATCTTTTTTCTCAAAGTAAATAGCAAGGATTGGCTATGAGACTATAAGTTTTCAATCCCGTCAGAAATCCAGAATGACTGAGTTAACTGAAATTATGGGAAGCACAAAGCATAGCTTCTAAAACATAGCCAATTTATAGAGACTGCTGAACACCTGGACAGTCCCTATACTACAGAACATTGGAGCATCTGATCTTCAGCCTTCTGGCCCAGGATCATCTGACAGACCTAGTGATGCAGAATTATTAAGGGCTGATTACTCTGTCTTGGCAGATATATCAGTTGACTATTCTGCAAGTGTGTCCTTTTCTGGACAGTGATTTGTCTGTAGATGGAAAGAGGCAATTCTTGCCTAGTGGCTGACTCACCACAATTGGAATAACTCCAAAGATGCTCAATTTCTTCTTAGAATCCAAGACAGGAAGCTGTCAGGAGCAGACAGGTCTCTAATCAAAATGAACATTAATACAGAAATGTTTGTAATATCAATTCTGTGGATTTTTGATGTTTTGAAAAGCCAACTATTTATGTAAGGTAATCTGGACTGTTGTCTGTTAACTCCTCTCAGCTATTTCTAAAGAAAATATAGAAAACACCCTTACAATAAACTCAAAGCCATGAATTTGCTATAGGCCCTTAACTCACAGGCTAACCATCTCAAATAAGTTAAAAAAGTTAAAGAAGGACCAGGTCTAAGCCTTGTATTCCTAAATGTGTTATACAGGCACAATGCCTATGATAGTAACAATATTCATCTCACTTTTATATTAATAAGAAGCTCGTACCAATGAAAACTTTAAATTTGAAATCAAAGTAAATTTTGTACCATTTAAGAAATTATAACTTCATCTTAATAACAATTATACATATTTCTACCAGTAGGTTATGGCTATGTAATAAATCCTAGCTAATCCTCCCTGTTCCACCCAAACCACTACTTTTCCCTAGAAAGACAGCCCAATATTAACCACCTCAGTCCCCAAGCCCAGGGAATAGAGGCGCCGACTCTTCATTAACTTCTTCAAGCTGATTATGGGTGTTGAGATATTAGAATAGGGGTTGGGGGAAGAGTAAATTGATAAGCCTCTGACACTGTGTCTTCACTGCATCCAGCTGAAATTCCAGGACATCATAGGTTCGAGTAGGTCTGCTCAGCTTGCCTTATGAGTAGATATAACAAGGCTATGTATTCTGCAATATAAAAATTCTCAAAAAAAAATTTTAGAATCAAGATAATTGTTTGTTTGAATTCTAGAATCTAGTCTTCTGGCGGCTTGCCTCTGTCATGTCTAATCCATATAATTCTGGGAGTTTCTATGAGGGTGTGCTCCCACCATCCTCCCATTTTTGCCTTCCTGCTCTCAAAGTTCCCAATATCAGAGAATCCAAACTTTCCGGCACCTAGGCTCTCCACTTCCACTGATTCCTAACCCCTTACCCTATTCCCCCACTCCAATTACTATGCGTGTGTGCTCCCACCATCCTTATTCCTGCCTCCCTGCTCTTGCAATTCCCCAGCACTAGGGAATCCGAATTTTCAGGTACTAAGGCTGTCCACTTCTACTGATGCCTGGCAAGGCCACCCTCAACTACCTATACAGGTGGAGCCATGAGTTCCCCCCCCCCCCCTTGTGTTCTCAGGCTGGAGATTTTAGAATGGCTACTCCAGCTTGTTTCTTAGGACCATTTGCTTGAAAAATTGTTTTCCAGCCTTTTACTCTAAGGTAGAGTCTGTCTTTGCACTGAGGTGGGTTTCCTGTATGCACTAAAATGCTGGGTCCTGTTTATGTATCCAGTCCATTAGCCTATGTCTTTTAATTGGGGAATGCAATCCAATGATGTTAAGAGATATTAAGGAACAGTGATTGTTGTTTCCTGTTATTTTTGTTATTAGAGGTGAAGTTATCTTTGTGTGGCTATCTTCTTTTGGATTTGTTGGAAGAGGGTTACTTTCTTACTCTTTCTAGGGTCTAATTTCCCTCCTTGTATTGGAGCTTTCCTGCTATTATCCTTTGTAATGCTGGATTTGTAGAAAGATATTGTGTAAATTTGGTTTTGTCATAGAATATCTTGATTTCTCCATCTATGGTAATTGAGAGTTTTGCTGGGTATAGTAGCCTGGGCTGGCATTTGTGTTCTCTTAGGGTCTGTATGACATCTGTCCAGCATCTTCTAGCTTTTATAGTATCTGGTGAGAAGTCTGGTGTAATTCTGATAGGTCTGCCTTTATATGTTACTTGGCCTTTCTCCCTTACTGCATTTAGTATTCTTTCTTTGTTTTGTGCACTTGTTGTTTTGATTATTATGTGACGGGAGGTATTTCTTTTCTGGTCTAGTCTATTTGGCATTCTACAGGCTTCTTGTATATTTATGGGCATCTCATTCTTTAGATTAGGGAAGTTTTCTTCTATAATCTTGTTGAAGATATTTATTGGCCCTTTAAGTTGGGAATCTTCACTCTCATCTATACCTATTATCCTTAGGTTTGGTCTCTTCATTGTGTCCTGGATTTCCTGGATATTTTGTGTTAAGAACTTTTTGCATTTTGCATTTTCTTTGACAGTTGTGTTGATATTTTCTATGGTATCTTCTGCACCTGAGATTCTCTCTTCTATCTCTTGTATTCTGTTGGTGATGCTTGTGTCTATGACTCTGTAGAGTGAAAAATTATAAAGGCCATCTTATGAAATATGTGTAAATTTTTCGCCTTAGACCTTGGGCAGAAAAGCACCTGCCAGCAGGTTTGGGTCCATCTAATTAGTTACAGAGGAGGGGGGAGTTATAGTACAAAGGCCTGTTAAGAACATCCCAGAAACTGACTGGCCAAGGGAAGAACTACACCCTGCCCCATGGTACGGCCTACTAGTGTTCAAAAAAGGTAAAACAACCAATCCTGTGCACCCGCGCGAAAGTTTGATTTTTCCCTACCCCGCCCATATATAAGCGCTATGCCCCTGGGCCACGAGGTCAGTCCCTCTATCCCCTATGTGAGATATGGGGATATGGGCTGGCCCAGAGCTCTGATTTAATAAACCACCTCATGTGCTTTACAGCAAGACGGTCTCTCGTGTGTCCTTTGGGTGCGTGCTATCCTGTGACTTAAGTGGACCCCTTTCTGGGGAGTCCCGGACCTTTCAACTCCTGATTTCTTTCCTAGGTTTTCTATTTATGTCCTTCTTAAAGTCCTCTATCATCATCATTATAAGTGATTTTAAATCTGAATCTTGCTTTCCTCGTGATATGGGGAATTCAGGACTTTCTAGTGTGGGAGAACTAGGTTCTAATGATGCCAAGTACCCTGGGTTACTGATGCTTATGTTCTTACACTTGCCTTTTGTCATCTGTATCTCCTTAGTGCTACCTGCCCTGTCGCTGACTGGAGCCTGTCTTTCCTATTATCTTGGTTGTATCAGAGCTTTGTGGGGTGGGTGTAACTACTGGGGTAAGCACTGGGGCCCAAAATCTGCTCAGTGCTCAAGCGCAGACAGGATGCTACCAAGGTTAGAGCTCTGGGATCCCCGTTTCCTCTGGGTTCTTAGAGATTGGGGGCAGAGCTGCCACCCAAGATCTGCTCAGTGCCCTGGCCCAGACCAAAGGAAACCAGTGCTTTGGGCCAGGAGTGACTTCCTGGGTCCTTGTGGGTCCCAGTTACTCCCTGTTTAGGGTGAATGTTGCTGTCTGCTTACCCAAGATACTGCCTGAGTTAGAGTTCCTGGGAGCCCCGCTTCCTCTGGGTTCTGTGTGATTGGGGGCAGAGCTGCCATCTTGGATCTGCTCAGTTCCTGGGCCCGGACCGGAAGATGAGAAGACTTTCTAGAAGAAAATGTAGGCTGGCATAGTGGCCCACACGTAATTTGTAATTCCTTCACTGGGGAGGCTGAGGCAGGAGGAGCAAGTGTTGAATGGAGCCTGGGCTATATAGCAAGATCCTTATTCACAACACAATCCCCAAAGAAACACAGAGATTGAGTGGTAATTATTTAATCCTTTTTTTTTTTTTTTTTTTGCCACCTGTAACTATGTCTTTCTGATTCTTTTGGTCCAGGTTTTTATCAAGACAGGGTTTTTCTGTGTGGCCTAGAACCTATAAGCCAGGCTGGCTTCAAACTCAGAGATCTGCCTACCTCTGCCTTCTAAGTGCTGAGATCAAAGGTGTGCGCCACCACCCCCCAGCTTCATTTTACCTCCTTTACCTTCTCTTATCTTCATTCTTTGCTGATTTTCCCCTCTGCTGTCATCGTGGGTTTTACTTCTCCTCCTCTCCCCTTCTCTCCCTCTGATTCTGCTCTCCACATTCTCTGACTGAGGTCTTACGTATCTGATGCAACACAAGAGTCAACAATAAGGAAAGGTGGCTGTTGTCCTGGAAGTTGCCTAGTACAGATGTCACTCATGTCTCTTGCGTGTCTGCTCTTTTTGATGCTACTGATTGCAAGAATACTATACTGAGTAGGATTCTGAGCCCATGTCTAGGATAAGATCAATGAGGGATGTCTCTCTGTGTTCTAGAAGTAGAGGGGTGTGTCATGACCTTTGATTCAAGAGTCAAAGATCAGGTCCAGAAGCCGTCCTCTTTTAATTTCTCCCCTGCTTCCTCTGTATCTGCTTCATTTTCTAATTCCATGGGAAACCCAGCCCCTCCAGGATGTTTCTCTACACACTGTACTTTCAGTTCTTGAAGTCCTCAACTCCCTCACAGGTTCTTTTATTTTGGGAAGTTAATAAGGCACATAAATGAATGTGGTGGATAGAAAAGCTTAACCCTTTGATCAGACAGTTGTTGATATGACAACACACTTGCCTTATATTTTTTCCAATAAAAATGAAATTACAGGTAAATATTCACTTTGGGACATATCCTCAGTCCTCCTTCATGGGAACAGTCGTAACTTTTACATGGGTTCTTAGAGGTCATTAAAAATACCCTTTTCTCCTTTTTGGGAGACTTTATATAGCCCAGGCTGGCCTTGCACTCCTTTATCTCTTGCCTTAGCCTCCTAAGAGCTGTGAGTACAGGTATAAACCACTGCAACTAGATTGATGCTTGTGTATCTACACCTCCCTTTTACCCAATGCTGGGTATGTGCATCTATGTTTCAAGGGCTATGACTACAGAGCCTTTGTTTTGTTCCTTCATGAGTCCCTCGCAACTAAGAGACCATTTAGCATATGGTAGATGATCAAAGTATATTTAAATGATAGAATACAGTTCAGTGTGTGTGTGAGATGCTATGTATGCCATGCATGTACATGTGCACACTCATGTGTGCACACATGAAAGACTAAAACTTGATGTCGGATGTCTTTTCCTATCATTCTCTGCTTTAGTACACTGAGACAGGAGTTTCTCACTAAACTGAAAATTCATCATTTCTCTAGGACAGTCAATCAGTGAGCTCTTAGACCAGTGAGCTCTTAGACCTGGGAGCTTTTGGGATCTGCCTGTTTCTGTTCCCCACTGCCAGAGTTGTAGGTTTACATACCCATGCTTGGCTTTTCCTCCTCCTCTTTCCCTTCTTCTTCCCCCCTTCTTTCTCTTCCTCCTCCTTTTCTTCTTCTACTCATAGGTTCTGGGGAGTTAAACTCAGAGATCAAGCACATAAACAAACAAACAAACAAACAAACAAAACACCAAACCCTTTATTTTATGTGTTTGGGTGCTGGAGGGTGTCTGAGCATTGCTTGCATGCTTGCAGCCAAAGGAGGCAAGAAGCTACTAGGCCTTCTAGAACTGGAGTTATGGATGGTTGTGAGATACCTTAATGTAGCTTCTGGGACTCAAACCTGGGTCCTTTGGAAGAGCACTCTGTGCTCTCAACCACTGAGCCATTTCTCCAGTCCCCAGAGTAAGCACTCTCAAGAATTATACTTAAGACATTTGAAATGTTTTGTAATAATTTTGTGAGTTAATTTTTTTTTGGCCATTTTCCTACTTGTCAAGATTTAGTTAATTAACTAATTAATTTTTGTAAGTTTTCATGCTTCTTATCAAATACTTTTTTGGATCCCCTTCATGCAATTCCGAGCACAGGTCCAAGATTTCCCCGGGAGTGGTTATCCTTGTTAGAACAGCTGCATCACAGGAAGTGGCTTCAGGCTTTACCTGTACAGAGCCGACTTGCTCTCAGGATGTCCTGTTTAAAATATGTCCAGGAGCCCCCCTTTCCCCTCCATTTCTTGCTCTGTGAGCTCTGAGCTTCTAATCAGTTTTAGTCTGACATTTAGCAGCTCGAGGTTTCACAATGTACCGTCCTAATATCTTCCTACCTGAGGCTCTTGAGAGCTAACCTTTAATGCTTATGCTATATTGACCAACTAGTTTCCCCTTTAAAGACAATGCAAACACACTTGCCTTAAAAGTGATCACTTTAAGGCTATTTATATTTGTTTATTTTTGTGGCAGTAATGGGGACTGAACTTGAGGCTTCTGTCATGCTGAGCAAGTGTTCCTGAATAAAAGACAATAAAGTTGCCTAAACAAAATCTGACTACTAAGAATATTGTACCTGTGGAACCTTTGGCAAAGGGTTTTGCCCTATAATTGTTTGGATATGATGATTATTTCATTTAAAACTTAAAAACCTCTAAGAGGATAAATTGTCTCTTCATTTTATATAGCCACAACACTTAGAATTAATGGTGTATTTATATTACAAAATTGCAAATATTTATTTATTATTTTGGTTGAGGCCGGAGACTGAACATGAGGCCTTTGTATCCTCCAGGCTAGTCATTCTCAATCTGGCCACAACCCCTTGAGGGAACTGAATGACCTTCTCACAGGGGTCATCGAAGATCATTGGAGAACACAGATATTTATGTTACAGCTCATAACAATAGCAAAGTTACAATAATGAAGTAGCTATGGAAATAATTTTATGATCTAGAGACTCACAATCACCTGCAGTTCAAGTTCTAGGGATCCAGTAGCTTCTTCTGGCCTCCTTGGGCATCAGACACCTATATACATAAAATAAGTTTGTTTGTTTTCTTTTAACATGAAGAACTGTGTTAAAGGATGGAAATATTGGCAAGGTTGAGAACCACTGGTCTTGGCAAACACTGTATCATTGAGCCACAGCCCAGCCCTGAAAATACACAAATATTTATGACTTCTTTTTCATTTTATAATCCATTATAGTCTTTAATTTCTTTTTAGGTGTTTTTAGGAAGAGATTTTTAAAAGTTAGATTCAGAGATGATCCTAAGCGGATGCTCTGAATTTACACAGTCTTTAAGCTACTGGACACAGACACTGCCCTCAGGGTATGGCAGATGCTCCAAGGGTACCTGGTGTGGAGACTTTCCATCAGATGGTCTCCAGATCAGCAGCTTCCACATACATCTTCCCATGTATTTAGGTTTTCTTTTTTTTAGTGATGTGGTTCCACTCATACAAAATAAAAATCATGTGTCTTAGTTAAGATTTCTCTTGCTGCAATGAAACACCATGACCAAAAAGCAAGTTGGGAAGCAAAGGGTTTGTTTGACTTACACTTCCATATCACTGTTCATTATTGAAGGAAGTCAGGACAGGACTCAAACAGGCCAGGAACCTGGAGACAGGAGCTGATGCAGAGGTCATGGAGGAGTGCTGTTTTCACTCTTCGTGGCCTGCTCAGTCTTCTCCCTTATAGAACTCAGGACCACCATCCCAGGGATGGCACCACTCCAATGGGCTGGGCCTTCCCCCATCAATCACTAATTAAGAAAATGCTTTACAGCCGGGTCTTTTAGAGGCATCTTCCCAATGGAGGTTTCATCCTTTCTGATAACTCCAGCTTATGTTAAGTTGACAGAAGACTAGGCAGCACACCATTCAAACGCATATGTTCCATTACAAACTGTGATGCTGTCAACTCTGTGAGGGGACAGAGGAGGTGGTGGAAAGTTGCTAAGGTACTGACAATCTATTTTCTGACCTATCTGTGATCTGTTGCATAAAACATATCTGGTTAAGTATTTATGCCACAGCTGCACATTCTAAACTTCAACAGTGAAGTTGAAAGTGGAGTGAGTACTAGATGTCAGAAATAGACAGTTCCAAAATTCTTTTATTTTTTTTTTATTTTTTTATTTTTTTGGTTTTTCAAGACAGGGTCTCTCTGTGTAGTCTTGACTGTCCTGGAACTCACTCTGTAGACCAGGCTGGCCTCAAACTCAGAAATCTGCCTGCCTCTCTCTCCCAAGGCATGTGCCACCACTGCCCGGCCTAGTTCCAAAATTCTTAGAAGCCAGGCTTGGTAACACATACCTGTAATCCCAGAATATTGGGAAATAGCATCAGGAGGTCAAGGTCATTTTTATCTACGTAGTGGGTTGCAGCTTAGAGCACATGAGACCTTTTTCTCAAAGCAACACCAGTGACAATAAGAGGTATTAGATGTTATGTTTATAAACCAGAGAGAAATAGCAACTCCCATGCAAGTCTGGTAGGACTTCAAACTGGTATAACACTTTCTATTTAAAAAAAAAAGAGGCTTATTTATTGTTATTTTGTGTATTTGAATGTTTTGCCTGCATGTATGTTTGTGTACCACATGCATGCTTTGTGCCTGTGGATGTCAAAAGAGGCCGTAGGATTTACTGAAACTTAAATTATAGATGGTTGTCAGCCTTGTGAGTGCTGGGCACCAAGTCTGGGTCCTCTGGAAGAGCAACAAGTGCTCTTAATTTCGAACCAGCTCTCTGTCTCTCTAATTTAGAAGGGAATTTGGCAAACTCAACAGAATGATAGATCAATGTACTATTTACTTTTTGATCTGGAGTCCTGACTGTGAAACCGTATTCTGTCTGTATAGATATTTTGACTGTATATATGTCATATATGTGTGTATATATACATGAGTACACATATATATGAGTGAGGTGCCCACAGAGGCCAGAAGAGGGTGTCAGAGACAGTTGTGAGCCACCATGTGGGTGCTGGAATTGAACCCAGGTCCTCTGGCAGAACAATCAGTGCTCTCAACTGCTGAACCTTCTCTCCAGCTGAACAGTATTCTAATCTGCCTGCTTATAAAGGGACACGTTGGAGGTACCTGGCAGCACCATTGTTAAGAGCCTATAGTTCTCCAGCCTATTGGGTCTGGAGAATTGGCTCAGTGGTTAAGAGCAGTGGCTGCTCTTCCTGAGAACCCACTTTCAATCATCAGCACCCACATGGCAGCTCACAGCTCCAGTGCCAGGGATGCAACACCCTTACACAGACATGAATGCAGACAAAATACCAATGTACAGGAAATAAAAATAAACAATTATTAAAAGAAAAAAAAAAGAGAACAGGCTATCAGAAGCAGCTTGTTCATCAGCAAGAACATCAATGCCAGTGTAGCTAACAACACAGCGTGTTGCAACTGTTCACCGTTCAGAAGCATGAAGACCCCCACTAGGAGAAGGTTTTTAGATATATCCTAAGGCAAGAAAAAAAAAGAAAGAAAGAAAAAGGAGAGATTGAAAACAAATTAATAGTTTAGCATTTTTATTAGAAAAGATGAAAATAAAGTCTATATTGCTTCATTTTTGCTGAAGAAAGTCTGAGAGAATGTGTGTTTGTTTGTTTGTTTTTACAGTGAGAACAGAATCCAAGACCTCATGCATGCTGGGTAATCACTCACCTTTATTTACATCTTGGTCATCCTTGCTTTTTATTTTATGTTGATGCTGATAAGTTGCCTTGAATTTGTTACCTAGCTCAGGCTGCTCAAAAGTCACGGTCCTTCCACCTTAGTCCTGCTTCAGATTTCTCCAGTAGCTGGGTATTCCAGCTCGGACCATCCCGGGCAGTCTGACAAATATTAAAAAAAAATCTAATAATGATTCTTTTTGTAGGAAATAGAGGCTGACCAACCATTGCTGTTTGCCAGGGATAGCCCTAGTTTTAAGACTAAAAGTCCGGTCTTTCTGATAAACCACAGATATCAACAATCTTGGGAGGAAGACAGACAAAGGTGAGACAGAAAGCTCTCAGTGGATATTCGTTTTATTTTCTTTGAGAAAGAATCTTTTTATGTTGCCCAGAGTGGCCTCTAACTCCTGGACTCGCCTCAGCCTCCCAAGGAGCAGAGGTTACAGTTGTCGACTACTTCATCTGGCCAAGAAAATCTAGTTTTTCTCACTTCCAGTCTATCCTGTCTCTCCTTTAATAGATAGCCATTAAAATAATTTTGTGGTTTATCCTTCCACGGTTTATTGAATTACCATAAGCAGATTAAACACTCACACCCACACACACCCTTTCTCTGAAAAAACCAAAGCATACTATAATTTGTTCACTTTGAGTTATAAATTTAAATGCATATTTATGTACACTGAAAATTAAACACATTCAAATGAATATAAATGTAAATATATAATTTTCTGCACTTGCCTATTCTTTTCCTTTAAACTAAGAGGTTTGGGGAAGAAACCTGGTGTAGTATTTGCCTAGCATGTGTGAGACTTTGGGTTTGATCCCAGCACTATCGCAGAATAAAATAAAACTAAGTATTTATAAAATCATTACTGTATCCTGAAAATCAACCCATGCAAATGGCATAGTGTGAAAAGACATTATGTGTTCCATACAATACAATACAATACAATACAATACAATACAATACAATACAATATAATACAGAACAATAGTTTATTGATGGAGAATAATATCTTTTATGTAATTTTATTTGTAACCCATGCAGTGATACACATGAAAAAATAGTGAAATTTATTAACATAATTTCCTTTCTTCTATAATTCTGTTTACTTGTCAGGGATTGAAACATTGTTTTTCCATCACTGAGTGTCTGCTTTCCCTTTTGTCTTGTCTCCTTACTCCTGATGAGCTGTGGTTGGGCATGCTCCTTTTTCAAGGCTTCTCATGTATGAACCAACATGAGTGGTCTCGCTCTGTATGCATTGACACCGTTGCAGAACATCATGTACCTAGTGGAGTTGCTGTGTCCTGCATCTTCGCACCCACATCCATCACTTCTTTGTAGGTTGAAAGCTTTTGTGGGGAGTTTAAAAGGCTTAAAATAATTTCTTTTTTCTTTTCTTTTCTTTTCTTTTCTTTTCTTTTCCTCTCTCTCTCTCTCTCTCTCTCTCTCTCTCTCTCTCTCTCTTTCTTCCTTTCTTCCTTTCTTTCTTTTTTTCTTCCTTTCTTTCTTTCTTGAGATAGATCTTCTGCAGGCCTTGAACTCATTTGTAGCCTGGGCCAACCTTGAACATTTGATTCTCTTGCTTCTACCTCATGCTGAACTTACAGGCTCTGGCCACCACAGCTGGCTTTATGCTATGCTGGAGATCAGATCCAGGGCTTCCTGCATTGGTTTCGTTTATTTGTTTGTTTTTTTCTTTTAAGTTTTTCCAGACAGGGTTTCTCTGTGTAGCCTTGGCTATCCTGGAGCTCCCTCTGTAGACCAGGCTGGCCTCCAGCTCACAAAGATCACCTGCATCTGCCTCCCGTGTGCTGGGATTAAAGGTGATCACCACCACTGCCTGTCTGTTGCTCTTACAGTTTGATTGTGTTTGTATTGTTTTGAGACAGAGTTTCTATGTGTAACTTTAGGTGTCCTGAAACTTACTTTGTAGACCTTGTTCAGGCTGGCCTTGAACTCAGAGATCTGACTGCCTTTGTCTCTCCAGTGCTGGGATTGGGGTTTTTATAACTTAAAAATGTTAAAATGTAGGGCACCACAGGGAGTTTTACCTTCTCATCAGACTTTTAACACCTTTTCCATTAACAAGAATTTGATCATAAGGCGGTGCAAATTCCTTTACCTCCTGAGCCATTTAGCCAGCCCTTATATTTAATTTTACTTAAAATAAAATATTTTACCCATTTGTCAAACTAAGCAAGTCTCTCACATACTCAACAGTCACATGTGATCCATGGCTACCATTTGAGAGAGGGGTCACTGAACAGCATTTCCATCTGTACAGAATGTCCCGGAAGCCCATAAACCTTTGAATGTCCTCCGATAGAAGCAACCAAGCCCCTCATGATCCTCTTGAGGAAACGCCACGCGGTTTGAGAGTTACCATAGTGATGGAGATCAATGTCTTTCTGTAAAAAACAGAAACACTACGCCAGATCCTGGCCTGTCCTCTAACACACATCCCGTTGTCTTCCATTGTCAATACCGTGCTTCAGGTACTATTTGAAGTTATGTGGGTTCAAGATCATAGAACTAGGGTATTTTGGAGCACAGGTCCAAAGCAAGTCTGAATGCAAACCTCTGGAGGTGGGTTCAGGCACACGTGTACTTTCATTATTAATCTTAAGATGGAGAGCATTATAGAATGGGTTATGGATGCAAACCAGAAAATGGAACTGTTCTCCAATAAAACACCTGCGATGAGATATCTAAAGTCTTGCTTTCTAGGGGGTTGTGGTGGCTTGACCCTGCAGATTGAATCCAGGAGCACACATTACACATGTGCCTGACCACCTCCAGCTCCCAATCTTGTTTTTTGCTATAAAAAAAGGATGCAGTTAAGTTTTTTCAAGGAAGCAGCTGAAGATTTTTCTGCCTGGTCCACCTTTACGTGCCTTGTCGACGTGACTGTGTGGTAGAATGTTTTTTTTGGAAATTTTTTTTTATTGGATATTTTATTTACATTTCAGATGCCATCCCCTTTCCCCATTTCTCCTCCCTAGAAAACCCCTATCCCATACCCCCTTCTCCTTTTTGCTTTTATACAATTTTTTAAATGTTAACCAATGGCTTTATAAATTTGGTAATGCTCAATATCAATCAGAAGTGTAACCTAATACCCAATCTAGATATATCAACTATCTTTGACTGGCGGAGACATGTGAACATCTGCCTCCATGTCTGGCCCCCCTCTCTCTTTTTCTCTCATCACCTAGCTCCTCCTCTCCTTTTCCTCCTCCTCTCCTTACTCCTCCAACCTAGCTCCTCCTACATATCACCCTTCCAAAATACAGTTAGAGCATAACTATGCCATTTTATGTCAGTAAGGTGCAAGATAGACCTAATACCCAGTCCATCATTTTGTTGACTAAGCAGAACCTCTGTCATTTCTCTTAAATAAAAGACTTAGTTCTAAACCTGGCTTTTTTTTTTTTTTTTTTTTTGGCTTTAGAATGAATGTCAGCTGAAAACCATCTTCTCAAATCTTTTCTCTCAAAGTAAATAGCAAGGATTAGCTATGAGACTATAAGTTTTCAACCCCATCAGAAATCCAGAATGACTGCGTTAACTGAAATTATGGGAAGCACAAAGCATAGCTTCTAAAACATAGCCAATTTATAGAGACTGCTGAACACCTGGACAGTCCCTATACTACAGAACATTGGAGCATCTGATCTTCAGCCTTCTGGCCCAGGATCATCTGACAGACCTAGTGATGCAGAATTATTAAGGGCTGATTACTCTGTCTTGGCAGATATAATCAGTTGACTATTCTGCAAGTGTGTCCTTTTCTGGACAGTGATTTGTCTGTAGATGGAAAGAGGTAATTCTTGCCTAGTGGCTGACTCGTGGTAGAATGGTTAATGACTTGTGCTCTCATGTCAGACAAGGCCTGTGCCACATTCAAACTTGGTGATCTTGAATAAATTTCTCTTGAATGGAATACATTAGTTACCAGGGCAGGGAGGATGACTCAATGGTTCAGGTTCCTTCATCATGGTGCTCCAGTAACTTCAGCATTGGGAAGCAGAGACAGGAGTATGAAAAATAAGACCAAGAGGAGAGATATAAAAGAAGATGCCAGACATCTTCTGGCTTCTGCACATGAACGCACACAAGTCAACCCTACCACACTAATTAAAAGGAAAAAAAGATCACAGATTTTCTCCCTGAATAATATTTTATTGCTGCTTATTAATGCATTGTTTCTTTAAAGTCAATATAGGATTACAAATAGATGAACCATAGTCAGGAGATATCTTGGCCCAGAATGAAACCAGTTATTCTTAGACCAGTTGAGAACTCATGGCTTGATAATCCCACATAGGATGCCTCTATAGTTAAATACAGCATGGTAGGGCTTCCATTCTATATCAGAGGTACAATCCTCAGAGGCAGGGCCTACACAAGCTGACTGACTGGACCATAGATTTTTCAGCCATGACTATGCCTCAGGAGTCACCTGAAGGGACTGTAAACTGTCCCCAGGTGGACTAACCAGAACCTCTAGACAGGGGCTCAAACATCTGTTCTTAAAGATGAGCAAGTAATTTTCAGCAATGTGGAGCAACTTAACCTGATGGCAGTTGAAGCCCCCCTTAGACTTGGAACCCTCAGGCTCAAGTCTCTGACTTCATGTCCCCGTCTCCTGCTTCTCATGATGAGCTGTCTTTCTCCTTACAAAGTGGTGGCTTCCACCCACATCTGTCCCATGCTCTGTAGGGTCTAGTCACCCCTGTCAGTTCCATGTTTTTCTGCACGTGTATTCTCTCCTCTGGCGTTCCCTTCTCCTAGAAAATAAGTGTGTGCAAGTCACCCGCACCTCCCCACAACCCAAAACCAAACCGAACCGAACCGAAAGCGCTTTAGTGGATGTGAGCCCTACCTTGAGCTCTGTCGGTAAATGGACGTGCATGCTGCTCTTGCCAGGTTCTCAGCTCATTGTTTGGCTTTGAGGATGTCACCACCATTCTCTGGCTTTCACATCTGTATCTAAATCCTAACCCATTGCAATCTGTCATTGACTCAAGTTTGTGGCTTTTTCTACCCAACAAGACACAGCTCTCTTTTCTTTCTCTCCCTCCTTCCTTCCAACCCTCCTCTCTACTGCTGTTCCTCCTTCTCAGCATCGCTGTGAAATAGTTAGAACCGTATTATCCACACTCATTCCATGTTACGGGTACATCTCTGTGGCACTTAGTATGGCCACAGTATTGTGCCCTCTCTGCCACTGTCTGCTCTCTGAACACTCCTGTCACTACAAGCAGGAAGTGTATACCTGTTTCATGCTCTCCGTTCCTTGACTGTCCCTGGCAGCCATCAGTCTCCAGGGATTTATGTTTCCTGTCCATTGTTGTATTCAAATGCAGTATCTTTTGCGCCTGGCTTCAGTGTGCTGTAGTACATATCACAACTTTATGCATTATGTCTGAGTTGTATTTTGCTGTACGATATGCCACATCTTATTTTCTCACTTATTTGTCAATGGACACTGGGTTTATTTCTACCCTTCGACTATTGTTAAGCAGAGCTGGGAACATTTGTGTACATGGTTTTTGTTTGAACATCTGTTCTTATTTCCCTGCATCCTTCCAAGTACTTGTTGTAGATGCTCTCCATACCTCATCCCCCCACAACTTGTGTCTTGCTCTCTGCTCCCTTTCCTCCCTCCCTCGCTCCCTCCCTCCCTCCCTCCCTCCCTCCCTCCCTCCCTCCCTCCCTCCTTTCCTCCCTCCTCCTGCCCCTCCCCTGACTCCCATATCAGTAGCTATAAGGAGCTACTTAAGGAGTACAATAAGATAAGCTATCTTATTGATGTTTGATTTTCGTTTTTCAAAGGATGCTGGGCATCTTTTCATGAGTATGCTGCCACTTGTTTATCTTCTTTGAGAAAATGTTTGTCATCTGATGTGTGTGTGCATGTATGTGCATGTGTGTGTATGTGTGCGTGTGTGTTGCTAGGGTTCATACCCAAGGTCTTGGGTAACATAGGCAACTGCTTTATCACTGAGCCCCTGTGCCCTCTTCCTTTTCCTTTTGTTTTTTTAGTCAGAGGGTTACTTTCTAGTCCAGGCTGGCCTTGAACTCATGATCCATCTGTTTCAATGCTAGGTTTAAAAGTGTATGTCATTATGCTCAGCCCTTTAAAAAAATATGTTTTTACCCTATGCTTTCCATATTTTGAAAGAAATACATGATTATTAAAAATGAGAAATGGCATAAAGATGTAAATAAAGTATTAAAACCTCGTGTTTTTCATGACAGCACCGTCTTTGGGGACTTTCCTCTTCTCGAGCTGGCTTTTCTTGATGCCTCTATGGTACTCAATTCTCTTCCTGTCTTTGAAATGATAGAGCTCAGGGGCTGGAGACATGAATCAGTGGCTAAGAGCACTAGCTGTTCTTCCAGAGGACAGGGGTTCAATTCCCAGCAACCACATGACAGATTACAACCACCTGTAACTCCAGTTCCAGGAGATCTGACACCCTCACATAGACATATATGCAGTCAAGTCATCAATGTACATAAAATAAAAACAAATAAATTATTGAAATGATGGAGGTCTTCTTCCACACTGAGTATCTAGTTCTTTCCTCATGTCCATGCTCCTCACAGCTCTGATACTTCACAGCTTCCATGACAACCGCAGCACCGGCTTCCTTCTGAGTGTCCAGGATTGAGTCCACCCTATCAGACTGGAAGAACCACAAGACCTCAAGCACAAGATAGACCTAAATTATTGCCTCCCCAAACTTACTCTTCCTCCCACTTTTCTTTTCTTTTCTTTTTTTTTGCTGCCCCCTCTTTTAAAGCATTTATTTATATATGCATATATATTCATCACAGGACAAGTATTTGGCAAATGTGTATTGACTGAATACTACTCTTCCTTCTCTGGTACAAACGTTCATTATCCATAGTTCAAGAACCACAACAGTCCCTGAAGAAAGGCAGTTGATGGTTATGTACAAGTCCTCTGCTGCCAGAAAACGACATGTTTGTCTATCACTGTGAGATGTGTGTATCCCTAAGGCTACAGAGAAGCAAGTCAAGGAGTTCACTGAGCCTTCACTTTTCATCACCAGGTGGTAGACACTGAACCCCCTCCCTTGGGGACAGGGAACAGATTTTTTTCTTTACCATTAGTGAACATGTATCTATTTAGAAAATAGTCAAAATTCACATTATGCGTCTTAAAAGAATATTTTGTGTTACTACTCAAATGATGACATTTAATTAATAACTACATATCTATCTATATCTATATCTGTATCTATATCTATCTGTTGTTTTAAAACTTTGAATCAAAATGTTTATCTTTTTTCAATAGGTTCTTGTCCCTAGGGAAAATGCAATAAATTTCCATTATTTGATCCCTATGTTTGGCTAAGGCCCATCCACCACACCACAATGCATTTATTTTGTAAGCAAGTTACTGCATCTTATTTGAGTTTAATGTCATTGTCTATTGTTTGTGATTACCTTTCTCCATGATACTGATACTTAATGGATAAAGGTATTTGGAAAGAGATTTCATGCTCCTCTGTGGAAACACCACAGTTGAAAAATGAGCTCAAACTAAGGACAACAACAGGCTTAAAGGTCCTGTCATCGTATCACACAGTAAGTGATGTACTTACTGCTCCTTCAGAACTCAGAAATGGGGCACAGGAAACTAAGCTGTCTTCTTGGCTCTCAACAGTGGTGTGAGGATTAGGGAGATAAGAGTTAGTCTGTGGAGCTTCCCTGCAAGTAAACTGGAGTTTTCTTACTTTTCCTGGAAAATGAAGAACATTTTAGTAAACCATATACTTCATATTAGATGTGGTGATTCTATCACTTGATAGAGCTCTGAGGCCACAGGTTAGCAGCTGTGTCCTCACGGTGGACCTGAGACAATGGTATGAGTTTTTATACTGTTTCCATGGCACAGGTGAGAGAAATGCCTAATATACTCCTGCTAAATGACTTCATCTACAGGGACCAGTTTGGAAAGAGAAAGAATGAAACACACAAGAGAAAAATAGGGAGAAAACAAAGACAACAATAATTTTACTGAAGTCAGGTACTGTGGTACAGGTCTTTAATCTCAGCACTCTTGAGCCTGAGGCAGGTGAATCTCTAAGTTAAAGCCAGCCCAATGTACATCTTGAGTTCCCTGGCAGTCCTAACTATATAGCAAGCCTCTGTCTTCAAAACAAAACAAATCTACAAGCTTAAGAAAGATTGAAAAAAAGGTGTCTACCTTATATCATTAAATTCACTGTACTACACTCAAAATAAGGACACACAAAATTCTACAGGGAAATGAAGAATGAGAGAGAATGGGGGACCAGAAAGAGAAATACAGAAAGGTCTCTCTTTTCATTTCTTTCTCCTTCCCCTCTATCTGTGTGTATATGTGTGTGAGATAGAGGGACAGAGATACAGAGGCATACAGAGAAAGTCAGAGAGACAAATGTACAAAGAGAGAGAAAGAGAAAGAAAGAGAGAGAGAAAGAGAGAGAGAAAGAGAGAGAGAGAGAGGTGATGGTAGTTTATCAGCTACTTTTCTCATTGCTGTGACCAAACACCTGACAAGAAGCAACTTGAAGGAAGGTTTACTTTGGCTCACAGTTTGAAAGGCTACAGTACATCATGACAAAAAAGGCAATAGCTGATGTGTCTGCTGTCAGGACACACAGAGAGGACAGGAAATGTGACTGGGTTATAGAGCCTCAAGTTCTTCCCTTGGTAACACATTTCCTCCAGTGAGGTGTCATCTCCTACAGGTTCCACAGCCTTCTAAAGGAGTTCCACTTGAGCCTCTGTGCATCATTTCACATTCAAACAATGGAGAGGTTATTGTGGCAAATCTCCAACCACAATCTGCCAGTGTGTAACCACATAACTCAGTTACAGTATTTATAAACTGCACGCCGAGATTGGGCACATTTACCACTACACTACTCTATTCCCCAGCTATGAGACCCCCTGCTGCTTGTGGCTTCTCTGGGCCATGTGGTTCTGCCCTACCTTTCTTCCCTTTTCTCTTCCTCCATCTTCCTCTTCCTCCTTCCCCTACTCTGTAAGACCTCCAGCTCTACGTTTTGCTTTCACTGCCCTGGCACTTATTTCACTGCTCTAGCCTTCATTTGATCAATTAAAATAGGGAGAAGGTTCACAAGAAATAACCTGAGTACATGATCTACTTGATCTACTCCTCCTCATTGAGGCAGGCCCTCTTGAGGAAGCAGAATTAATATCAGAATACAAACAGCACCAGGGCAACCCACAACCAGATGTAGAGTCTTCATTGGCTTTCTATTGCTGTAATAAACACCCAACCAAAATCAACTTTGAGAGGAAAGGGCTGATTTCTTCTAACAGTTTACTGTCAATCATGAAGGAAGTTAGGACAGAAGCTTACTGTTCATTATGAAGAAAGTTAGGACAGAAGCAAAAACCAGGAACTGAAGCAGAGGCCATGGAGGATGCTGCTTACTGGCTCTGCTCCCCACCTGGCTTGCTCATTCTGCTTTCTTATGCAACTCAGGACCATCTGCTCAGGGCTGTTGCCTCCCACAGTGGGTTGGGCCCTTCCATATTAATCATTGGTCAAGAAAATGCCCAATAGACTTGTTTACAAGCTAAACTGATGGATACAAGTTTTCACAATTGAGGTTCCTCTTCCCAGATGATCCTAGCTTGTGTAAAGGTGACAAAAAGTTAACTAGTACACGGGATGGAAAACAGACAAGGGAGGAAAGAAACAGTAAGAAGGATGATGCAATGGATTCTAGCAGACTTCACTTGCAAAGGCTTCTGGGTAAAGTTCTTTTGAGCCATTTTATTATACATGAAGGAAAAACTCTACATTTCTCCTGGGAAGCTGAACATTTACAAGGGTATACGTTGTTGGTTGGCTTTACAACTTCATAGTTGTATAAAATTCTACAGCACAATTTTTCAAGTACAGATTTAAAACACTAGCTCCTGTAACTCTTTCCCCTGAGGAAAACAAACCAGAACACATTCTTCATATGCTATGGGCTTTTCCCTCACTAGTTGTTATTTGTTTTGAAAGAGATGGGTGAAGTCCACAAATCTCCCCTTTCCTCTACCAGAGTGACTGAGGGGTCTAGCTTTCTGAACATGCAGGCTTCACACGCTGATGCCAACTGCGACCCTGTGTATTAGCATGTGTCTTTATTTCCAGGGTAACTGAAGGGTCTCGCCTCCTGAACATGCAGGCTTTACCCTGGGTATCAGCATCTGTTTTCCTTTTCCTCTTTCCAATAGGTTCCAGTTTCTTTGTGGGGAATCTATATGATTTTGTGGAAGTTGACCTCACTGAGACTTATTCTGGGATAGAATAGATGATGTAGTCCAAAGCCGAGCCCTAAATCATTATATTCTATTCTCCTGTCAGCGCTGACCAATAAGAGGCAGTTAGTTATGTGGACTGAGCAGACAATTCAGTGTTTGGGAATGCTGGAACATTCTCAGATACCCAAAGGAAAGTGCAGGGCTCCCCATTTTAACTGGTCAAATAAAGAATAGAACCTGTGATTGGGCAGTGTCCCTGCTGATGGGACAGGTAGAAAGATTATCATCCTTTGGAAGTCATTGAGACACTAGACAAGTCTCACATAAGACACTCCTGTCTTTGGATTTTCCAGTCTTAAGAGATGATAACTTTTCTTTATGGGATCCCCTGAAGCCATAGTTATAGGTGCTTACGAGCTGCCTAGCATGGGTCCTGGGAATCTAACTCATGTCCTCTGTAGTTAGATTCCCAGGACCCATGCTCTGGCCATTGTACTGTTTACTTTTTATGGGCATGACTTACAGGTTTCCTTAGAGCAGTGCAGTTACATTGCTAGAAAGAGCCCTTGAAGTGTTTTTTTGTTGCAACAAATAGTCATTGTTCTTTCTGACAGAGTCATGAAATCATCATCATCATCATCAGCAGCAGCAGCAGCAGCAGCAGCAAGATTTTGTATTGGGAAGGTATTTCCACATGCTACAGGAGACAGAAGGTCATCAGATGTTGGCCCAGGGATTATAGCATGGAAGACTTCCTCTTCTCATAGGATATTAAACCCTTTGAGGATTAAAATTATGATTCTTGTAGCTTGTTTCAGATTTATCCATCATCTATAATATGCAGAAAAAGCAGACTTACAAAAGTTGGCTAACTAAAGCCCAATGTGATGACCAGGGAAATTGATTTGAATTAGGGTAAAATTTTTTGAAACATTAAAGAACAGTGCAAACATGTTTCTATTACACATACATTTGGAGCCTTTAGTTTGGGCTTGGAACTCTGCCAGATCCTATGGGAACAACCTAGGCAGGTAAGACATAGTCCTTACCTCCAGGAAGCTTCTGGGACAAAAAACCTGTGTTCAGATACGGGCTTCATCAACTTAATAAAAACAGTTAACATTTACCTTAATTGCACAGCAATATATATATATATATATATATATATATATATATATATGTATGTATATATATAACATATGATATAGGATTTGAATGAAGGAGAAAGACCACACAATTGGGAGAGAATGGGAATCCTCAAAGGTGTCAGGAACCATTGGCACTGGAGCTAGAGAGAAACTGCTCAGGCAATTCCCTGGCCCTGCGGATCATCTCTGCGTGCAGCAGTCTGGCCTCCTCTGAGTGGCGCCTCAGCTATTTATCTATTCATTCCATGATCTAGCTCACCAGGCTGCAGATTCTATGAGGTATGCCCTATATTCTTCTCTGACTTCTCCCCCATTAAACATCCTACATAGAGACCATTGCCTGGTACATTACATATTGTTAATAAATTTTTTTATGGCTGAACAAATGAGTGGTCAAATGAATGACTGATATTAAAAGACAGCATTGCTGGGTCCTTGTAATACACACTGTGGTAAGTACATTGATGATCAAATGTCATACATTAAATGACTACTTCGTGTAAACTTCATCTTACCAGTTTTATAGAGAAAGAAAAGCTAAGTTGCCCAATGCTATATGGGAAGTATAGGTATACCCAGGTAGATCTAACTCCAGAGTTTATGCAGTAAGGCACAATACACCAGTTATCATGTACCATATCTCATTTCATTTGCTTGTAGTTTTTAAACAACAATCCTGTGCTGTATTGTTAATCACAATTAATAGATGAAAACATGGATTCAGACATTTTTATTGATTCATTTTTATTGATTCATTTTTATTGATTGATTGATTGATTCATTCATTCATTCATTCATTCATTCATCTGGGTGCTGAATGCCAGGCTCTGTGTTACCCTAGGCTGGAAACAGTGAAACAAACACGTTATTCTTGCACACACCAGTCTGATGTGTCCATCAGGGGAGTTATCCTGTATTGGACTGAAGTATATGGTGATGGTCTGTGAGAAGCACTATGAGGAAAAGCCAGAGGCTGTCATGAGGGTGTGATAGCAGGTGGACCCAGGGGTGGCCTAGCCTGGTCTCCAACTACTTTCATTTTATTCTGGAACCCCACCACCCCCACCTTTAAAATAAGACTTCCCTTTCTCCTTTCAAAGATAACATGGTGGATATGACTTATATAGGCTGAAAGGAAGAACAGAGATGGACCCAGCTATAACTCTCTGGTATGAGTCGAGAGCTGAGAAGATAGGACAGAAGAGTCCTGCACTTGCACAGGCTGGAAAACCCCTGGACTGTTGGTGAGGGACTGCCCTTAATTCAGGAGACCATGAGGAACACCTGAAAGGCTTTCAGAAATTCTTAACCAGAGGGAAATGTTATGAAGAACAGATAAAAAGGCAGGGGATGCTGACCATTATAGAGGTAGATAGATGATAGGAGTTGGTCCTGATGTCACAGGCCTGGAACCCCAGCTACTCAGGAAGCTGAGCCCAGAGGAGTTCAAATTTGAAGCCTACCTGGGCTACAAAGTAAATGCAAGTTCAGCCTATGGTATTACAGATATGCCCCTACCACACCTGGCTTACTTTTCTGGTCACTGATCATCGAGTTCCAGGGTCTTACACATGCTAAGTAACTGCTCTCTACTGAGGTATGTTCTGAGCCCAGAGCTCTTTTCATGTTGGTTGAAGAGGGGAAAGAAATGATTGCCCTTGACAGACACAATCAGGAGGCTGCATGTTTTTGCTCACATCACCTTGGTGGGGACTTAGTCTTATGCCCAAAGCTGGCAGTTAAGGATGCTTGAATGCCTGTGTTTTCACTGGCTGTGTGCCCTAAGTCTGAAGGCTTTGACTATGAAAGAGGAGTGGGGACATTCTCTGCCTCATTCAACGGACCTCTGAGAGTACTCTCATCGGGGAAAATTCCACATTTTAAAATAATATTGATGGTAGTAATGATGCAGCTGTCAAGCTTGCATCGAACAGCTGGAAAGTTTTGTTCTTCTCTGAGATGGGGTTTCTCTGTGCAGTCCTGGCTGTTCTGGAACTCTGAATGTAGACAAGGCACCTCAAATTCACAGAGCTCTGCCTGCCTCTGCCTTCTGAAGGCTGGGATCAAACGTGTACTCCTACCTCCCGACTACAGCTAGGAAGCTAGCACATACCAAAGCTAAACAAAATCTGACAGCTTTAAACTCTCTAAGTGCCTAAAATCAAAACAGCCAAATTCATTTTAATTCTATAGATAAAACTAGAAACAATACATTATCTGAAATATATTCAATGGTTCATACATGAACCATTTTATTTTCTTAAGAGGGTAAAAGTATCCTTTCTGACACTTTGATATTATCATTGATATTATTTTTATTACTATCAATCATTATGACTGCTTTTTTTATTTTATTTTTTTTTGTTTTTTTTATTTTTATTTTTTTTTGGTTTTTTGAGACAGGGTTTCTCTGTGTAGTCCTGGCTGTCCTGGAACTCACTCTGTAGACCAGGCTGGCCTAGAACTCAGAAATCCACCTGCCTCTGCCTCCCAAGTGCTGGAATTAAAGGCGTGCGCCACCACCGCCCGGCATGACTGCTTTTATTAACAATGTCAATTTCCCATTAAAAAACATTATTTCCATCTTGACTTATGTTTTTATCAAACCCATAAAAACCAGCAATTGAGAGAAAAAAATGATTCTATTCTGCCTGGGGTGTCTCGCCAAGGCAGGTCCTCCCTTGTATGCTATGACAGGGAGGGGACTCATGGGAAGCCAGAGACTGCCTGATATTCATCCTATGCTGCAGCTGACAGCAACTGACAGTCCCTAGTCCTCAATCAAAACCACTTCTCCTGCCCTGGGCGGTCCTTAATTTCAGTTCATCTTCTTGTACCTATTTATATGATAGCTCATTAATTGCCTCAGAGCAGAGAAAATGTTTCCTTAAAGAAGGTTAAACAAAGAGTTTATTGACATAAGTGAATTGGTTGAAGAAAACATTATTAAGTAAAAGGCACTTATTTAAACACCAAGTTAATCATTTAAAGGCAAATTAGAGGTCGTATCTCCTCCTAAGTAAATAATGTTAGCCAGTAATGAGATGCCCATTTCAGATGAGGCGTTCACTTTCAGAAGTGGCTGCTGGCTGAACAGAGCTTTGGGTTTCTGAGTTACTCCAGAGTCTATCATTCAATCAACACTTTTAAGTTTTGGTATCTTGACATAGAAAACACAATCCATAAGAGAATGATTAAAGAGATGTTTAAAGCTCTCATCTTGGTAGAAGTGAAGATCTGCTCTCTGAGAGGAGCTGCCTGGACAGTGTAAATGGGTCTTCTTCCATCACTAGTGCAAGTAGTTGAGCTGACCCCTCGGGTACGCGTAAGCACCATTGGTGTAGGCCTGTGAAACCAGCCAGTCTGTGGGCAAATTCTCGATGTGCTATGGGGGCCATATGCAAAACCACACTTGTCTCTCAGAGCTCTTTGATGTAAGTTTTGAAGGTTAAATTGAAACATACAATGTCTTCACCAAGGCTGGCTAGTATTTTAACTTTGTATCTTATCCATTTATTGGAGGATATCCCAGCTGTTCACAGGCTCCTAGCCATAGACTTCTCCATGCTGCTGTGTTTTCAGCAGAGGATTGTCTGCCCCACTGCTGGGCTGGAATTTCTACTCTTCTGAATACTACCAGAGGTGCACACTCCAGCTGAATTGACACTGATGACAATGGCTTCATTTCATACAGTTTAATTTAGAACCAGTCAGTGTGAGGAAGTTCAAGGTTAACTAATAAAATCTGACCTTAGCCCACTTAGATGAGGCAGTAGATGCCACTAAAACAAAACAAAACAAACATTTTTCCAATAAGTGTTATTAGTAGTTGCATTGTGATTCTGGGTCTAAGAGAAGGGACCATCATGTATCCAAGGTTTCCCTGTACTATCTGGGGAGAAGAACAGAGCCAACTCATATCTTCCCAGAAAATGTACCTTCTGCCTGGTGGTCATCCCAGGCTGAGAGCCAGGATATGAGGCAAAGGGACTTGTACACACCTGGTACTGCCCACATCACAGACGTCAGCCAGGAGGTCATGGGTGGCTGAGGATGCCTCACGCTGGCTGAAGTCCAGGCAGCTCTGCTCACAGTTGCTGGTCTGGTTTAGGTTTGGGAAGTAGCTGTCAAAAGGGCAGTCTTTTCTTGAGTTTAGTCTTGATGTCTTCTATCATTAGAAGAATGCTGACTCCTAATGACACTCCAGAGCAGCAGGGGCTCCACGGGACACTTCCCAGAGATCCAGATCCTAGTTTTTAATCAGAAAAAAATGTAGGTATTTGTGGCAGAGATGATAGGGGAAAAGTACCTTAAAATGGACAATAATTTGACTTCACACATAGTTTTTGTTTGGTTTTGGTTTTTTGTTTGTTTGTTTGGTTGGTTTTTTTTTTTGTTTTGTTTTGTTTTTCAAGACAGGTTTCTCTGTGTAGCCCTGTCTGTCCTGGAGCTCACTCTGTAGACCAGGCTGGTCTCGAACTCAGAAATCCACCTGCCTCTGCCTCCTAAGTGCTGGGATTAAAGACGTGGGCCATCACCGCCTGGCTGGTTTTGGTTTTTGAGACAGGGTTTCTCTATGTAATAGCCCTGGCTGTTCTGGAACTTGCTCTGTAGACCAGGCTGGCCTCTAACTCACAGAGATCTACTTTCCTTTGCCTCCAGAGTGCTGGGATTAAAATCATGTGCCACCATGCATAGTTTTTTTGTTTTTGTTTTGGTTGTTTTTCAGTAAAAGTTTGCATCTAATTTCTTCCTTCCTTCCTTCCTTCCTTCCTTCCTTCCTTCCTTCCTTCCTTCCTTCCTTTTTCCTCGTCCTCCTCTTCTGCTTCCTCTGCTTCTTCTGTTTCTGCTTCTTTTTTCAAGACAGGATTGTGTGTGTGTGTGTGTGTGTGTGTGTGTGTGTATGTGTGTGTGTGTATGTAGCTTTGGCTGTCCTGGAATTTGCTCTGTAGCCCAGTCTTGAACTCACAGAGATCCATCCACTTGCCTCTGTCTTCTGAGTACTGGGATTAAAGGTGTATACCACCACTGCCTGGTCCAATATATATATATATATATGTGTGTGTGTGTGTGTGTGTGTGTGTGTGTGTGTATTCCACATGTATACAGGTGCTTTTGGGAGCCAGAAGAGGGTATCAGGTCCCCTGGAGCTAGAGTTATAGGCATTTGTGAGCTGCCTGATGTGTGTGCTGGGAATTGAACTCAGGTCTCTTATAAGAGCAGTGCTCTTAATTCCTGAGTCATCTCTCAGCCCTCCATCCAGTTTCTTAAACTTTCTGTTTGTTTTTGTTTTGCTTTTTGAGACAGGGTGTACTATATAGCCCTGGCTAGTTTGTAACTATGTAGACCAAGTTGGGCCTCTAACTCACAGATACTCACCTGCCTCATCCTCTTTGGTGCTGGGATTAGAGATGTGCACCCTGTATCTGGCCTCTCTTAGCCTTTCTAGATCAGCTGTTCTTGCTGTCACACCACTGTCTTGATTTTGTGTTTAATGCTACCTGTCCACTACCTGGCCTAGGTAACATGATGTTTGAAGACAAATCTAAATTTGTGCTTTTTAATCCTCATAATACTGTTCTAACATGCAAATCCAAACTAAGGTCTCCTTGCAATACAATAGTATCTATCTTTCTTTTCTACTTGTCTCTTGGGTGTTCTCACTCTGACACAGTCTCCACCAGGGGCTCTGGCATGGTGGAGATCACGGGAGATCAAGGAATGGGTTGGTATTCCTCTTATGTCGTAGCTCACAGAAACAGTCTTCACAGAGAGAATGTGCTATGAAAATTCGTACATCAGAAAAAAACCCACTTCTCTAAGTGGCCAGTGGACAACTTACGTCTGTATTGGGTTAGAGCCAACTCATTCTTTTAAAGATAAGAAACGGAAAGGGGACCATTGGCTCAAGTCATTTTGTACACCACTCACTTACTTCCTGGGAAATGCAAGGGGATAAAGTAAGACATTCTGGTTATTTCAGGGCCTCTCCCCTGCTCTCCCTCCGCATACACCCCTCCCTGAATCAGACATTTCAGAGTGAGAAAGAAAAGGCACTTTGTGTTTAAGGTTAATCAAGTTTCAGTACAATTTTTTTTTTTTTTAACAAGCTAGAATCACAGTGATCTTTTATTGTTGCTCTGATGTGTGGCTGTTGAAACCCTCAGCTGTGATAAATTAAGCTACTTATTAATCTAATTATCGTACATTCATCCTCGAAACTTTCATGTGACTTGAAAAGGCTATTCAACCTTTTCCCTCCCCTCCTAGAAAGGGCTCAACCTTGCACCAATTAAGATCATTCTGAAGTAAGGCTTTAAAAAGCTTTCCCTAATCACCCAATGGAACATGGAACAGCAGAAACTAACTCAGAGCGCTGGGAAAAAGTTGAGCATTCTTTTCTGTCTGCCAACTTTTATGGTTTCATTGCACTTGGAGGAAGACTAGATTTTCCTATTTGGATGTTCTTTCTCTGACCTCCAAATAAAGTCCGTGTAATTACTGAGCAAATAAAGTTGCAGCATGTGTTTTAAAAATCAATTGCCACCCTTGGGCTATAGAAACGTAACAATGCACAGATTTGCTGGAAAATGCCCAGCCCCAGCCATACGAACTAAACCCCGTACTGTATGTGCACAATGCGGGAAGTTCTGACCCCTAAAGCACATATTTACTATGCAGATTTTTAAAAAGGGTTTCTGTTAGGACTTATCCATTGATATTAAAATGTCCCTGTCCTAATATAGGTTCAATTTAGGATTAAAAATATGTTGCAAATGTATCATATCTTAAACATCCATTCATTGCCAAATGCCTCACTTCTTTTTCCATAAATGAGTGCATAAATGGAGCTGTTTTACATTCAAATTAAACTAGCTATTAATTTGAATGCAAAGTAGCTCAACATACAGGGATGCAATTTCAATGACAGGTTTACCCCAAGACGGAAAGCAGGGAAAGAGTCAACATGGGGAAGTCCAGGAACTTTGTCCTTTGCTCTTGGTGTCTGGCAAACTTGCTCACTGTGAACAGTTTTTTTGAAGTGAAGATTAAAAGAGTGGAATTATAAAGTATAATTACATTTTATTGAAACTCGAGAAATCAGAAAAAAAATTCAGCAGGAAACTTTTAGTGAAACATGATGTGTTGTCATTATCATTAAAAGATAAAAGTTCCATACTGTTTTTATCTGTGTATTTGGAAGAAATCCAGCCTTTACAGTTATGCAGGAAACAAAAAACGGGGAATGCAGGAGTAATTATTAAAACTGTGTGATTTGTTATCTCAGCTACTGTCTTTGCGAACGGTAATGCGATATCAGCAGCTGCAGACGGTCCCTGCTCTCCCCTATTAGTAAACAAGTGCTTTGGAGACCTGTGTGGGGCACTTTAAGCTCCCTACTCCCTAAAGTGCTGTCAGGCTTAACTACTAATCCATGGTATTTCAGAGCACTGGAAATTCATCTTTATAAAACCTGAACAAAAAAGGGAAAAAAGCCTGGAGGGTATGAGCTCCCTCTGGTGAGACAAATGACATGTTCATTTATTAATGAAACAATAACCCTGGAAAGAGGATCAAAGCACATCCCATCCTCACGTTACAATCCCCAATTTTCTCAGGCCAAACCATTTAATTGAGCCATGACAATGGAATACTTAATTGTTGCCTTAAAGTTTTGAAGCAGCGACTTCTTCAGCATCAGTGTGAATCTCAGGATTATTATCCAGCCATAATATAGTCAGACTAGAGCCGGTGGAATATGACTCACCCTGCGTTCCGAGAGCTCAGCTGGCAGAAAAGGTGTTTCTGAGACGCGCTTGCAGTGGGCACTGCAGACACATCTGGCTGCATCTTCGCCCTTGGTAGGTGGCTTCCAGGTGATGGATGAACAAGACTCGGGTTGCTGCTGGTCCGAAGAAGCCAGTCCCAGGATTTGGAAGAGCAGAGTCTGGGACTCAGAAGCATAGAGACAGCCTGCTCTGGAGCATCTGCAGTGGGAATGGTAGCCACCTACTCTCCCTGGGTTAGTCAGCTCCTGACAGTGTTCCCACGTTTAAGTACAGTTAAGATAATAACCAATGCTGGGCTTGGAGGTGCAGGCCTGTAATTCTAGCCAGGGAAAAAGGGTCACAAGTTTGAAGCCTGCCTGGACTGCAAAGAGAGTTCAATGCTAATTTGGGCAACTTAATAAGTGGGTTCTAAAACAGTTGCGGGACACGGGGATATGACTCAGTGGTAGAACACTTGCCTAGCTTGTGTTAAGACCCACTAGCGTCAATCATCAGTATTGTCCAAAATAAATGAGTGAATGAATTACTAGTTAATAAATATATTGACCTTCCATATAGCAATTCTGGATTTCATCAGAGCATTCTAGTTTTATTATTATTATTATTATTATTATTATTATTATTATTATTATTAGTGCATATGCAGTACCTTTTTATTGTTTTATATGACTGTGCTGTTTTTCAAATTAAGTCAGACTTTCAGAAGAGCTGTAAGATATGGAAGTTGAAGTGTCAGAAAATGCTTCTTGGTTTATTGGACAAAAAGAGCTGTGATGATTTCCTAAGTAGTCTCTAGGTTTACTCAACCTTTTCAGGCCAGCTTGACTTATTCTACGACACTGCTGTGAGTTTATCAATGGCCTTTCTGTTTCCATGTTCATGTTAATTCCTCAGGAGATCCATTAGTCAGTGAAAATCAGTGTACAGAAATGAAAGCTGCAAACAAAAACAACTGCTCTCTTCCCCCCTTCCTTTTATGTATATATTCATCTGTCTGTCTGTCTGTCTATCTATCTATCTATCTATCTATCTATCTATCATCTATGTATCATCTATGTATATATGTATGTATCTATCATCTATTATGTATGTATCTATCATCTATCAATTATCTATCTATCTATCTATCTATCTATCTATCTATCTATCATATATCTATTTTTTTGAGACAAGATCTCAAAAGTTCCAGGATGGCCTTGAACTCTACCACTGGGCCACATCTCCAGTCCCTGTATCTAAGTGTTGGAGTACCATCTGTCTTACCAGGCCTTACTGTGATGTAGAGTTTATTTTAGATGATTTTTATTATCTTCCACTAGGATCTTTCTGATCTGTTTTGTAGCTAACTTTATAAACTTCTTAGGTTTATTAGGTTCACCAATGTTTTATTTTGAGACAGAGTCTCACTATGTAGCCCAGGCTGGCTTCTAACTCCTAAACCTTTTGGCTGAGTGCTGGGATTATAGATGTATGCCATCACATACGCCTTTATTATTATTATTGGGTTTTCTTTCTTTTTTCTTTTTCTTTTTTTTTGAGACAGGGTTTCTCTGTGTAGCCCTGGCTGTCCTGGAACTCACTCTGTAGACCAGGCTGGCCTCAAACTCAGAAATCCGCCTGCCTCTGCCTCCCAAGTGCTGGGATTAAAGGCGTGCGCCACCACTGCCTAGCCGCATATGCCCAAAATACTTAGGAAAGGATGAAGAACATTTATTTTGCTTTATTTTTATTTTTAATTATGTGTATGTGGTTTCCAGCACATGAGTGCAGTTGCCCGAAGAGACCAGAGGTGTCTGATTCCCCTGGAGCTGTGGTTACAGGTGGTTGTGAGTCACCTGATGTGGTTGCTGGGAATTGAATCAAGTCCTCTGGAAGAACAGTACATGTTCTTAACCACTGAGCCATCTGTCCAGCCTTGAAAATTTATTTACTCTCTTGGGACAAGATCGAATTGTGTAACAGCAACTGGTCTTGAACTTACTATGTAGCCAAGCCTGGCCTGATTTGCTTGCTTTCCCCTTGAGTACTGGGATTATGAGTATACTTCACCATAACTGGCTAGATATTTATAAAGAAATTTTTAGGATGGGTGTGTTAATGTACACCTTTAATTCCAGTACTCAGGAGGCAGAGGTAGATGGATCTCAGAGTTTGAGGCCAGCCTGGTCTACAGAGCAAATTCCAAGACAGCCAGGGCTACACAGAGAAACCCTGTCTTAGATAAACAAACACACACCCACCCCACCACACACAAAGAAAGAAATTTCTATGACAAAGTCATAATTGTCAAAGACTTGTATTTAATGCTGGATGTAGGGTATGTGGTTGTAGTTGCAGCACTCTGGAAGCAGAGGCAGGAGGATTTCCTGAGCCCATGGCTTGAAGACTAGCCTAAGCATATATGAGGTACTGTCTCAAAAAAAGGGAGAGAGAGAGAGGAGGGGGAGGGGGAAGAGGAATAGAGAGATGGAGAGAGGGAGAGAGGAAGAGAGAGAGAGAAAGAGAGAGAGAGAGAGCTCCAAGAGATGGGGGGGGGATTGAGAAAGATAGATATAGAAATAGAGATGGGTGATAGATAGATAGACAGGTAAATAAACAGCTGACAGATATATAGAGATAGATGGACAGAGATAGAACCTTTTGTTTTAAAAGTTTTCTGCAGAATGATTGATCTATACACGGGAGTGATGATTCTGAGCTCTACGAGCCTTCAGGAGAACAAAGTCTTATTAGAGACTAGTCTATGAAACAAAGGGAGTGCCCCACCAAGGTAGTCATCCACTGAGGTAGTCATCTGCCAAGGGAGTCATCCACCAAGGGGGTCCCCCACCAGGGGAGTCATTCACCAAGGGGGTCTCCCACCAGGGGAGTCATTCACCAAGGGGGTCCCCCACCAGGGGACTCATCCACCAAAGGGGTCCCCCACTAGGGGAGTCATTCACCAAGGGGGTCCCCCACCAGGGGAGTCATTCACCAAGGGGGTCCCCCACCAAAGAGCCATCTACCAAGGGGGTCCCCTACCAAGGAGTCATCCACCAAGGGGGACATCCATAAGGGAGTTGTCCACCATGGGAGTTTGAAATAGGTCTCCACCTGAAGCTCAGTTGTTTTCCTCACTCTCCCCTCCCCCACTATTCTCTATCTCTAGATGCAGAACATTTGTGTTTAAAAATATATAGCTAGGATGGGCTTTTGGGTTTGACACACATGTGACTGTGACACTATAACACTGATGACTTAACCAGAAAGTTTCAGTCAAATCGGAGCTGAGACAGAGTCAAGGGGTTTACGTCTGCAGAAAGGATGTATCTTCATATCTCCTTGGGCCTGTCTAGCTAGTGTTTATGCCATTCATGACTGTCAATGAGCCACTCAGTGGCAGGGATTGAGGCCATATTGTAGGTATGGCATACATAGGACAACAGCTATCGCTGGGATTATGTAAAGCTTTGCAAGATACAGCACTGGGGATATAGAGGAGGTAGGAAGACATGAAAGATGACTAAGATGAAGGCAGAATGTATTCCTTCTTCAATAGTGTTTTTGAAAACGGGCAAACCCTTTGCTTGAGGGATGTTTAATTCCATAGTGCCCATTCAGCATGTGGCACATCATCTACTTAAATAGCAAAGATACTGTCCACACTGTATTAGGTAACCGGGTGAGGCTAGGTGGATGGAGAAGCTCCCTTTAGAACAGTATGAAGAACGACTACCAGATGAACTGTGGATTTGAATAATTAGAGTTCTCATGATATAGTCAAGGAAGAATGGAAGTGGGACTTGGTTCTTTTGCTCTTCATTCTGATGAGAGATCTCTACCTTGGGGAGGTTGAGCAGAAGTATGGACCTTTGGAATTTCCTATCCTTATGAATTTTGCTTCATGAAGAGGGAGGAATTCAGCCCACTTTCAGAGTTAATATAGGGAAAAGGGCAGATATTTTAAGATTCCACTCATACGAGGTTCCTAGAATAATCAAAATCAAGAAGCAGAGATCAGAATGATGGTTGCCAGTGGGTGGTCAGAATACGGTCCATGTTTCCCGGTCTAGAATTTCAGTTTTGCACAACCCCAAGAGTTCTTAAGACAGGTGGTAGTATCAGTCGCACTGCAATGTGACTGTGCTTAACCCCCTAGACCTGTGATCTATATAAGATAGAAAACTCACGTGTACATTATCGGAGTTAAAAACTATTCATGTTTCCAAGCATGGTGGTGAATGCCTTTAATTCCAGCATTCAAGAGGCAAAGGCAGGTAGAGCTCTGTGAGTTTAAGGCCAGTTTTGTCTACACATCAAGTTCCAGGCTAGCCAGGGCTATAGTGTGAGTCCTTAACTCAAAAACCAAACCAAAACAAACCCCCAAACAAAAACAAACAAAAAAACCCCAAACAAAAAACAGTACCATTCCCCCCAAAACTTAATGTAAATAAACAAGCAAACAAGAGTGAGTTTAGGAGCTTGGTCTAATTGGCTCTCCTTGGGAGGCAGAATCAGGAAAAGAGCAAACTAAAATCTTGCCAGCGCTACAGAGAAAATTCCAGCCATTTGGGGCAATTTAGAGAAACCATGTTTCAAAAGTAAAAATTAAAAGGAGGGGCTAGGAATATAAGGAAATGGTAGAGTACTGAGGACACACGAGGTTCTCGGCTCAATTCCCGGCAGCACACGTGCAAACCTGAAGCTACTGTTGTTTGTTTGTTTGTTTATTCATTTTTTTTTTTTTTTTTTTTTTTTTTTTTTTTTTTTTTTTTTTGAGACAGGGTTTCTCTATGTAGTCCTGGGTTTCCTGGAAATTGCTTAGTAGACCAGGCTGGCTTTGAACTCACAGAGATCCTGTCTCTGAGGCATGTGCTATACCATAGCAGTAAGCAATATACTGTCCTCTATACTCACAGAGGGAAGAGTATTGATATTCTCAGTAGGATTTTTTGATTGTTGTGGTTTTTGTTTGCTTATTTGTTTGTTTTCTGAGACAGGGTTTTGCTGTGTAGCTCTGGGTATCATGGAACTTGCTCTGTAGGTCAGGATGGTCTCTAATTTAGAGATTCTCCCGAGGGCTGGGATTGAAGGTGTGCACTACCATCACCCGGCCCCTTGATAGGATTTTAAGTTAGATGAAATAAATACTATATATAATTACATGAAGAGCTTTTGCTTTGTTTGCTTTTTGAAGCAGGATCTCACTATGCATGCAACCCAGCCCAGGGCGCCCTTGAACCCACTATCTTCCTGCCTCCATTTTTGGAGTGCTGGAATTACAGGCATACACTACCATGCCTGGTTTGTGAAGACCTTTACTAAGCACAAGAATGGAAAAACCCATTTTTCTTCCTTGTTTACTCTGTCACCCAAGTCACTGAAGTGAAAACAATAGTAACCCTCAAGTAAGTGTGAGGAATCAAGTCGGGACTCTTCTTTATGATGAGTATTTTGAGATTTTTAGGATTCTGTACAATATCAACTCTAAAGGTAGAATACATTTTATCGCTTTTCCTGGTATGTCTGGCATGCTTTAAGGAGTAAGCAACCAAGTGATTATGTTTCTCTTCTGTCTTGACTAACAAATCAGCTCTCCCAATGCCTTGCCATGAATTCAAATCCTCTATTTCTGATTTCCCCAGTGCTGATGGTAACGTACAGGATCTCCAATGACGTATGCAAACATGCTCATGTCAGGGCCACTATTTCTTTGTCACATTCTGAAGGCAATGTAACACGGGGATAAAGGACATGGATTTTCCCCCTAGGCTCTGCTTGGTACATGTTCATTTTCTCCATGCAGACAGAAGCTTATAGCATCGAATATTTATAAAATATCTAAATAGCACCCAGGAAACTAAGACCCATTTAAAACCAGGCCAGAAATCTTTATTTAAAAATATAAAGCAAGATACTGTGTCTATTGTCTGTTGTCTTTCTAAACAGAAATGAATCATTGCCTAGTAATTGCTGAAATAGTTGCCAAGATTTAAATAATAAAGCCTCAATGAAATTATTTTTAAAGCTGAGGTGGAGGTTTATATTTAATATCATTAAAATTATCTATAAGGAAAAGAAAAAATTAATATTTGGGTAATAGTATACTATTTGATTTAGTGCATTTAAAAGAATAAAGAACATTTTCTTGGTAATTTGACTTTTTAAACTGGTGATATATGCTTCTGTCATATGTAAGGAGTTTGATGTAATAATTCTTGAAGTAGTAATGAACAATGAACAAATTCTGCCCTCAGTCACTGTCACAGCACTTTATACTTCATTACACACATGATTGCATTAAACAAATTAATTTTGTTAACTATGTACATGGCAAGTACATGAATATAAATAGCAACATAGTAAGCACACATAAACCTTTGCAACTCTTAAGTTCTGATTGTACTGTGTTATGAACTTCTATAGGTACTGTGTTTAATTCAGAGGGGGAACAATAGGCAATAATGTAAGTAGTGAGCCTAGCCATAGACACTTGGCTTTGGGAAAACAAAATGGCCCCCACAGTGTATTAGTGGAGATCTGGAGATATTTTCTATCACTTTCATTAGCTTAAATACCAAGTGTCTTAACCCCTGCTGTTCTTTCAGAGTACAAGGGTTGTATCGAAACCTGATAGATACTGTATAGTACTTTATTTTTGTACTCATTTATTAATTATTTATTATTATTTATCTTAGCGATGAAAGAGTAAACACTCTAAATTATTTCCAAACAGATAGAACACACTCATCACAGATACACAGCACTTTCAGAGACAGCCAGGTCCTGAAGTTGTTTCTCAACCTCTGGAGCTAGGCACGACCTTCAAGAGGAACAGCCTCAGGAAAGTGAACAGTGGCTCTCCATCACTCCTGCCTAGCTCAATGGCAAGGCAAAACCCCAGCTTACCCACAAAACAAAATTCCTTTCCCAGACTAGACAGAAAGCACTTGGCAGTCTTGAGGAACAGCTGCTTGCTGGTAGAAGTATATGATAATAAATTGAACAGGGTGAATATCCCTGAGAAGAAATATTTAATTATCCTGCTCACCGTTAGGAGGAGCTTCTGCCGCTCTTCAGGTTATTATACAGTAAATAACCATTTTTTTTTCTAAAGGACAGAGCTGTTTTAATGATATGACAATGAATGCGTAATTATTGTGTTTGTTAGGAAGGAATCACAAGACAACAGACTTGATACCGCCGCTCTGCTCAGTGCATCTTAATTACTTTTTCACTTATTTTGCATATAAAAGCTATTTGCTAATTGTCTTTGCTGTAAATATGCAAAATATAATTAGTCATTCATAATTCTTTATGTGTTATCTAACTGTACATTTGTTTCTGAGGAACATATATTAAAGTGTGAATATTTGATGGGATTTTGTGTGTGTGTGTGTGTGCATGTGTTTTGCCTTTTAAACAAAGTTTTAAGTAAATATTTGGCACACAACAATTCCAACCCTATTTTAATGAAACTTTTGCTACATGAAAAATGGTGGCTCAAAAATATGGCATTATAAGTGAATGCCTCAGTCTGCGGAGTTTTAAGAATATTCTGTCTTGAGAGGCTGATGACAACATGAAGTTCCTTCTTGAGCTTCAGATGGGTCTAGTTAACCTCTGTCCATGTAAGTCTTGAGGCATTACCAATTTCAACTTCAGTTTTTGTGTAATTGCCTGGACACTGACCAGAAGGAGACAACAAGTTTATGAACACGCTCCAACAGTCACTTATAACTGATCCAAATACATTGCTTTTATGTCTCATACTTTGGGCTAACACTGTTCAAATGTAAAATTTTAACTCTATACTCCATAAAAAAATTTATGTAAATTGCTATAATGAGAAGTTTGTTTTAAAATAGTTTCTTATAGACTATATGGGGGTGTCTTGAAGCCCACAGAGGGTTTTTTTTTTTTTTGTTTTTTTTTGTTTTTTTTTTTCCTGAGGACCTTTGTTATTTCACAAGGAAGCCACACAGGTTTCTGATCTCAGGATACTTTTTTGCATTGGTTGGAAACAGAATTTAGACAAGCCACGCCCCCCTACATCCCACCCCCACCGTGACTTCAATACAAACTAGTGTCACCCGGTCGGTCTGTCCTTATGTGCTGAGTTGGGTTGCAGGGATTGAGTAGTTAACTTGGACCACGTGTTTTCATAATAGTGTAGCCATCAGAGGCACCAACCAATGATAGGACCACGCATCTCTTCTCACTCGTCTCCATAAAACCCTGACAGTCTATCCTGTGGATGCATGTCACATTCCACTTTGCTCAGCTCACACACTGGATTTACTAACTGTTAAGCCTATGTCAGGACACCACTATTTACTCCTGCTTCTCAACCGAAAGCAGCTTCCTGTGAAGATAAAGCTAGGTAGAATCTATTGTAAAGCAGAGCATTAACTGGAATGCAGCTATCATATCAAAATGAGAACACACCGCTGCTCTCTCCCCCCACTAGACCCTCAAGACTTCTCCCAATGATGGAGTCTAATGGGGTAGCTGACGAGAATGGAACTCGTGATCCAAGGGACGGGTGTAATCCTGCTCTGACATTCTGTAGTTATTTATGTTTGGCAATTCTTTTTTTTTTTTTTTTAAATGAACATATATAAAGAGAGAGTGATAGTGGGTTGTGAATTTAAAAGATCTGTAAACCTGCTTTACAGAATCGTGATGTGAATAAATCATCATGACTCCTCTTTATCAGAAAGACATTTCAAAACAGCTTTAAAGAAAGCTTTTTCAACACTTGCAAAACAACTCACGATTGTTATGTGTTCTTGCTCTCATGGTGAGATTTAATTTTTTGGCTCTTTAATTTTTTTCCTTTCCCTCTACAAGAGTTAAAAAGCCCCCCTTCCCCCTCCACTTTCCCTGTCGGCTTTCCTCCTGCCACAAGTGAAAATACATGTTTCAAGTGGTATAAAATTCCAGTCTTAGGTGTGGTGTGCTATGGTGAATGATTGAGTCGGAAGAGGTTACAAATGGAGACTATCATGTAAATAGAGGACCATTCTATCCTATCATCTGAATTAATAAAATACCCATTGGGAAATCCTCACAAAAAAAAAAAAAAAAAAAAAAAAAAAACAACCACCAAAAACAAAAACAAAAACAAAAACAAAAAAACCCTGTCATACCTTTTATGTGAATGTTGATAGCATTAAGAAGTTTCAAAAATTAATACGCATTCATGTTTCCATTTTCATTATTATAAAAAGCGCATACACGATTTTCCATAGCCCTATAGATTGAAGCATTCTGAAGTGTCAGATCTATAGGAATGACAAGGACATTGAGTATGTTTAGGAAGTGTTACTCATTGTGCAAAAGAGGCATTTTAAAAGAAGGAAAAAAATTCTAATTATGCATCTGAGGAAAAAAAAATAAAGTGTATTGTATGGTGCGGTCTGCAAATATCTAAAACATTGGAACATTCTAGATTTGCCTTCAACGTGACAGGATCAGTCTGTCCTTCTTTTTGAGAAGTTTGAGAGGGTAATTAATTGAGGGGCTTTTGGTCTTTTAAAAATAATCCTTATGAAGTACCTATTTCACACAGAACCATGTCGGAATAATAAATGCAGCCTTCCCAGGACGTTATGCAGGGTGATATTCTGAAGGCTGAAAGGCAAGAGTGACTGAAATATGCACACGACAAGAACCCCAAGTGATAAAGGCTTCCTCTGAAAATTAACCCCATCAGGATTTTGTACTTCCCAAGATTCCAGATTTTTCACTTAGCATTTTTCCAAAATACATGTCAATTAAAGGTCTTCTTCCTAAGATCTAAGGAAGAAAATATTCCTTTCTCATGGATTCTGGAAAAAAAAAAATGCAGCATCCTTTTGGCCTGGCTCAACTAATTAGATCTCAATGTTTGTTCCTAATATTGAGGCACTCAAGGGATGGGGTGGGAAATGGCCCAATGGAATTGTCTTCATCATGTTTATACATGTGTCAGAATGTTAAATAAAAATTCTTAAGATGGAGAGCCAATGAGATGGCTCAGCAGGTAAAGATACTTGCCTACAAGCCTGCGTTCAACCTCTGGAACCCACATAGTGGAGGAAGAGAAGCTACCTCCAAAAGTTATCCTCTGATAGCCTCATGTGTGCTGCATGTGAGAACATATACACACAAACACACATACAAATAAATAAAAGGTAACAACAATCATAAGAAAATTCAGATGCAGTATCTTTCAGCTAATTTTATATGACTATTAAGATGGTAGGTCTATGTGTATTCTTTAGCAGTCAGATACACATGTATACATACAGTGCACACACACACACCATCACCACCACCACCACAACTACCACAAATACATATGTATTCCGACTATGGTTTGATATAAGTCTATCAAATAATGAAATTCCCAATGACAACTAGTATGACCTACATACATTCCTGCCCCTTTGTTTCCATATCTTTGGTGATTAGAATTTGAAGTCAGGAGACAAGAGGTAAGTTACTATTTTCCTTTACGTCTGAAGCATCTTTTCTCTTCCAGAAACCTTACCACCTTTTGAATGTAATCAATTTCTGTCATGTGGTACTGTTCATGTGTGTCTGAAAAAAAGGGTCTCTCATGATCATCTGAAGAACAAAACCTAAAATATTCTACTTTCTAAGAATAAAAACAACACCTCCGACTTTAGACGGTCTTTGCCTTCCCCCAGCCCCCAGGGGGCATGTGCGTGGAATTATCCACCGAAGAAAGAAACAAACAAAACAAACACTCCTACTCCTCATTTGTGCTTGCTTGGATCAATCGTGAGACAAACAACAGTCTTTGGTGGTGGCTGGCCATGAGTCTGCCGGTTTGAAATACCTTAGTCAGGAGGAGTACCACAAACTGAAGCGGACAATCTCTCACAAAACATCTGCAACCATCTGACCCTGGCCTTAACCTTTAAATCTATCTTTTCATATCCATCTCAAAAGACCTTGTCAATGGCCAAGGAGACTCAAGAAAAGGATTCTTCAACAAACAAAAAAAGATACAGAGGAAATTCAACCCAGATTAGGTGGCAGAAGATAATACAGTTTGCTCATTTTTATTCTGCTGCTCAAACCGGAGTTGAATTCATTCTCGTTCTATCTTTATTCATGTTGTTTAAACATAACATTCATTAGGATTGTGAACCGCAGCAGATAGAAGAGAACAAAACTACTCGCCAAATTTGTTGGGCATCTGTTCCCACTAGAGGCGGCCCTTTGCCAGCTCTGCATCATGTCGGTTTTTTTCCCCCTGAATTCATTTCAAAGTCATCCATCAGTTTATGAACTGTTTGATCAAACTTGTCATTAACCAAGTGAAACATTTAATTTGTATTAGCAAAAATGGGACAAATAATTAGTATGGGGATTAACCATTGCACTTTCTTCTTTTGACATTTTACATTTATCAAACCTGTTCATTGTTGATCAGACTTTTTCACCGGACGCTCCATGGTTTCTCCAGAAATGATGGGGATATTTTAAGAGAATACTTATGACCTTGTGGTCATTAAACAGACAAACCAAATCCACAACAGTAACTGGGCCTTGTAGCTGCCAACCTGCAGTTACCACCTTCATTAAGATGAGAACAAGCCAGCAAAACAATGAGACTTGTAAGAGCGTGGTAATTGTGCCTACATTAAATATCTAAGGAATTGTCTCTTCTCTCTTAGTTGTCAGTGCTGGAGATAGAACTCACACTAGTCAAGCACTGTACCTCGGACTCCAGGCCCCATCCCTATTTTCAGTTTTGAATAACACTGACATTTCATTGTGACATCTAATCACATGCTAACAAACAGCACATAGGACTGACCGCACAGAGCTCTCCTCTCCTCACGTTTGCCTGCAGTGTCTGTTTCAGTTTTTCCCCTCCAAATGGCTGTTTATATAACATAAAGTTTTGAGATGGAAGCGTGACTGGTGGTTAGGATTTATGCTCTGGGGAAAACTTAAGTCATCATCTCGTGCAGTTGCATGACCATGACCTCATGGGCACTTGTCGGTATAGTTATGACAATTTGTTAATGAACTGTTTTTTGTTTTTAATTGCTTACTTAATTATAGAGTCACAGTATAATAGCATTTCTAATTTGTACCATAATTGCATGCAGAGATGAAATGTTGGTGTCTATCATTTGCTTGCTTCTAATCATTTCTTGTTCGTGGAAAAGTTTCCAAAGAGATATCTTCTTAAGTATGATGATCTGGTACCAGCTATCTGAAATGTACTTCCCTTAAGCCCGACTGTGATTGTAAACTAACTTTAGTCTCATCTGACTCACTGAATTGGCATAGAATTGCACATATAACGATATATAAGTATGCTCAATGAGCATTGGAGTGTGCCCTGGTTTCGGTAACATAAAGGTCATAAATATGAAAAGAAATCGCTGTTGCCTACATAGACATCATTAGCATTTTTGACATGCTTGACTCTAGCAGTCTTAAAGAACACTTTATAAAAATAGTTCACTGAAAGGGTATGGCATTTTCCACACAGTTGTGGTAGTGTTTCAGCTGCTGTATAGAATGTGTAGCTCTCAACATTGCTACAGATGGCAAGAACTTGATTTGGGTGTGTTACTAACTCATCAGAGATGGAATGAGGCCCATCACTCTTTCACAATGCTGTTACTAATCCGAGAACACTTCTTTCTTAGCATGAGTCAAGTGTGCAAAAGTCAGAGAATTTATAGCCAAGTCTCTTGTGAGATAAAGGATGGTGGAGAACCAAGTTTTAAAAAGAGAGTTGTGGCAGAGGCTACCGTGGTCTTCATGAACCTTTGTCTTCAGTGAAGTTTCTTCTTTCCAGTTTACAGTGAGCTCCCATGGAAAAAACATATTCAGTGCAAAACGTTAGTTATGGGCCCAACAGCCGAGTTCAAACCATGCATAGCCGAAGTACATTTTCCTCCCAAAATACAAGTATGGGCCTGTTCATTGTCACCCACACAAAGAACTGAGTCCTAAAATCCTTTACTCAACTAAATTCTTAATAAGTAAACTGAGACTAACCCTCTAATACCAGATTTGTTAAACAACATGATTTAGGGCCTTGCTATTCATGCACCTTGTAGGACGAAAATGACTGGGGAAGCTAGGATCATGAAAGAGTCATTTTATGTAGCTGCTAAATTCCTCTCAAATCTCCTTGCAACTTAACGAGCAAAGAAAGCTCAATGTGTAATGCCGGCTAATGTGGTTTATGTAGAAAATAGTATCAACCTATCTTTGTAGCTTATCTAAGCCAGGATAATACTTTTAGCCTTTATAGTAGACCCAACTCCAGTTTTTCAACTCTTGACTATGTATTTCCTGAAACCCTTTTCCAAAGAGTTAAATTGGATGTGAAATCTGTACCAGGCTATCCAGCTGCCTTTGTTCTAAGGCTTGCCAGCCGAGCCTTGCCTCTCTATCACTTTCATTGCGTTCTGATTGAGCTTGACAGTGTGACAGGAAAGCAAAGGGGAGCGATTCCAAACTGAATGAGAGTCTTTTTCAGCCACACAGCAGCCTCCTCCTTAGCTCCTAAGAAAAAGAGGTAACAGATGCCGAGAGCAAAAGCATTCCCCACAAAGTCCTAACTTTGATGCGGGCAGAAGAAGAAGAATTAAAAAAGAGAGAAAGAAAAAAAGGAAGACCTTGAATGGAACACAAAGGAGGGGAAATGGGAAAAAATAGTACTGGAGAGTGAGGGGGGGAGTTATGGAACTGGTGTGCACTTAGGAAATGATTTAAATCTTAGGAAGGGGGCTAGTGTCTTCAGAGTTTGCTCTCTGAGGTGTGGTGTGACTTGTGTTATATAAAGCCTGAGCAAGAGCTGATTGGCAATTGTGTTAGCTTGGACAAGAGGACGCTCATGGAACCGAGAGCTGTCCCTTGGTGGAAAGTAAAGTTTCACAAACTACTTGGGTGTGCTTTGGAGAATTGACCTCTCTGACTGAAAAGTAGCAATGATAAGTTTTATTTCAATAGTTTCTGGAGTCAACCAGGTTGGAACATCACATTGTCTGGTGTTGGTGTCCAGCCTTGTCTAGGAGAGGCTCCTGAGAAACAGCTCTTGGGAAGGACCGTGGAAACATGTACTGTATGATATAACACCGAGGACGGACTTGTCTGTCTTACATAAGACAGTTTTCTTACTGTTTTGAGGTCTTACTCTGTAACCCAGGCTGGCTTTAAATTCATGATCTTACTACCTTAGTTTCCCTGGTTCCAGAATTCTAGGAGTTGTGCTTAGCACTTTATACTAGTATTTTTTTTTAAACAAAGGAACCAGCTGACAATGTCAGTATGTATGCAATCTGTCTTAATTTTTGTCACAAGAACACAAATCAAAGAAGACAGGTTCTATCCAAGTGGATGGGAACATTGTGACATTCTGTGGGGGATTCTGAGTCCACTGTCATAAAGAGTGGAAAAGAGGCAAGCTTCTCAATTCCTATCTGAGCCCTCAGGCCAGGACATGAAATTCTGAGAACTAATGGTCATGTTGGGGACATAGGTAAAGGGACAGCAGTAACTCTTGCATTTCTCTATCTTTTCCTTTATAGAGAAAAACAATTAGCAAAACTCAATATGATATAGAAGCTGCTCTAGTTTGTCTTTGAAATACTCAGGAGAGCATTAAATAAAGGACTATGGCTTAAATGCTCTTCAGTGGCTGGTGAGCCTTGTAAATGTTCCATGGATGTGAAGCCCAGTGACACGCTAAGCAAGCCCTATGGTGCCATCATAGGTTATGGTGATGCCTCTCTGTGGTGTGGCTACAGAAAACTAAAGTATTTGCCTTGGTTAATAGCCAAGATCTTGGTTACTGGGTTTTGTTAATTTTAACAACACAAGGACTTTTCAAAATTCTCTATATGGGCTTTCTTTTTCATTAAGAAATTTATGACGAGCTTTTCTTTCTTTTTTAATTTCACTGTGCATTTAGAATACATTTTTTCTTTTCTTCTCTCTCTCTCTCTTTTTTTTTTTTTTTTAGATTTATTTATTTTACATATGCCAGTACAATGTCACTTTCTTTAGACACACCAGAAGAGTGCATAAGATCCCATTACAGATGGTTGTGAAACACCATGTGGTTGCTCGGACTTGAACTCAGAACCTCTGGAAGAACAGTCGGTGCTCTTAACTGCTGAGCCAACTTTCCGGCTTTGTTTGTCTTTTCTTAACTTTTACTTATTTAGTGTGTGTGTGTGTGTGTGTGTGTGTGTGTGTGTGTACAAGATGTGTGCCATGGTAAGCATGTGAAGGAGGTCAGAGGACAACTTACGGAGTCAGGGCCCTCCTTTGATGACATAGTTCCTAGGAATTAAATTCATGTTGTGGGTTGGAGAGATTGCTCAGCAGCTGAGAGCACTGACTACTATTCCCAAGGAAGTGAGTTCACTTCTCAGCATCCACATGGCAGCTTATAACTGTCTGTAGCTCCAGTTCCAGAGGACCTGGAATACCTCACACAGATATTCATGCAGGCAAAACTCCACATAAAACTAAAAAAATGTTAAAAATACATTTATGTCATCAGGCTTGACACCAAGAACTTTAAGAACTTTTACTTGCTGAGCCATCTTGTTGCCTCTCCCCTCTCAAATTTTATCTCCTCCTCCTCATCTTTTTATTATTATTTTACTCTTCCACTTTCAAATATAATAAAACTTCTTTCATCTTGAGTTGAAATGTCTCAAAACATCAATAAAAAGTCAACCGAAGGTCATGGAAATAACGTTGGGGCCAGGGTTACAGCTGGAACAAAAGATAGTCGAATTAACTAGAATTCTGCCTGAAAATGTGCAAAAGACAAAGGAGGTGAAGACATTGATGAGAAAAACCTGAAGTACTATATGACTGTTTCCTAAAAAAAACAAAACAAAAACAAAAACAAAAAACGATGAAATATTTGCATTGGTATTTTGCCTGCATGAATGTCTGTGTGAGGGTCTCAGATCCCCTGAACTGGAGTTACAGACAGGTTGTGAGCTGCCATGTGTATACGGGGAATTGAAGTCAGGTCCTCTGGAAGAGCAACTAGTACTCTTACCCACTGACCCATCTTTCCAGCCCTGGTTGCTTTATGTGAACGTGACATAAGCTAATGTCATTTGGAAAGAGAGAGTCTCGATGGAGGAAATGCCCCCATCACACAAGCTTGTAGACTGATTTGGGATAGCTCGCTCACTGTGGAAAGTGGCATACCTGAGCTGTGGTGGTCCTGGTGCTGAGAAGCCGTGAGAACTAGCAAGTAGTTTCCTCCGTGGCCTCTACTGATTATGTCACTTCCTACCTGGAGGAACCTCCAGGTTCCTGCCTAGAACTCCTGGCCTGACTTTCTTTGATGATGGACCCAACAGTTATAAGCTGGAATAAATCTTTCCTCTCCACGTTGCTTTTGGTCCTGGCGTTTATTATAAGAAACCCTAGGATGCTTAGTTGAGTTTATAATTGACTATATATCCATACTAAAATAGAGCATATATACTACATGCTGACTCTACAACTCTATATTGAATGTATAACCTGGGAGTGGTCTTCACAGGCAGACAGTTTATACATGGAAAACAACTGTAGACTGGCATGCATGTTTCTATAGGTTATGTATACCTAAGCATTTTTGGAAATAAATAATGACCGAAGGCATCTCTCTTACATTCTTGCTCCTGTGCAGGTTATACTTTTATGTCTTCCAGATAATTAATGTCCTTTGTCTATATTTAGTCTGATTTGATTTCCTTTAGAGATAGCTAATGGGATAACACAATCTCTATGAGCCCGTTAAATCAACCACCTAATCTCACACATGAAACATTAAACAGCCAGGAAGCATCTGCAATTAGCAAATTGCTTTGATGTGACTAACCGCCTGGCTCTCTGCATCACCAGTGTTATGGGCCTAAGTCCCAGATGAAGCTGTTGATCTAGACATGCTGAATGCAACCGTAATGAACATGTACTTCCTCATGCAAGGATGGCCCATCTATGGGCTGCCAGGGAGCTCAGGGGGTGATGGACAAGGTGCACGGTGGGAGGGAGGAGACACAGGGAAGTGATCCCATTCTCCTTCTGGATGGTGTTTCTTTCTCTTCCGAAAAACTGGCAACCAGTATAACATCATTGTTAAAATGTTAAAAAAAAAAAAAAAAAAAAAAAAAGGTGTTCAACTGCCTAATAAGATGCAGAAAATGTACCTGCTTAGTCAACAGTGAGGATCAGAACTCATCTTAGGTGTGGGTGTGTCACTGGCCAGTCTAATATGGATCTGCGTGACCTAGTCATGGAAAGTCACAGAGGGACAAGATGCCTTGCTTACTACTTGACAAAATCCAAGCAATCATCCAGGAGGCAGTTTTCCCTCAGAGTATAGGTGTAATCACAGGCAAAGCCATACAGGGAAAACCAGTGGGCATATAGAAGAAAACTTCAGCGTTTATTAGGAAAATGGTGGGAACTGGGTACTATGTATTTGCCATTGCTCCAAGTATTGCAGCTGAGTTGTTTCATGTGACTCAAGGTGGGGAGATGGGGGTCACAACTCAAGAGCATGTGAAGGGGCCAGACAGATGGCTCAGAGGGGAAAGGCATTTGCTGCAAAGCTGACTACCTGAGTGAGCTCACTGGCACCCACATGAGAAAGCAGAACACCAGCTCCTTAGGGTGTCCTCTGACCTGCATCCTTACAGGAGAACATGGAGGTATGACTTTTGTAATCATCAATGAATAGATGAAGAATCTCAAGCAGAGGAGAAAAAAATGCATCAACATGCTCCTGGTCACATCTGGGCAAGATGGTGGGGCTGGGATGTAAGTTCAATTAGCTTGGTTCTCTCGAATCCTGCTCTTCCTCAATTGCATCCTCACCTACCCACTGAGCCATCGCAAATGAAGGCTGCTGGGGAAAGAGAAGAGAAAAGGGGTAGTGTAGTGGAAGGAAAACAGCCAGTAAGCAGGCAGGCACTGTAAACCAGCCAGGTAGACGAGGAAGCTCACGGTAGTGCATAGACAGTGGAAGTAAAGAGAAGCAGCCAGGGAACTGAATGTCCTTAAGACAACAGGGAGAGGAGGGGACCACAGCTCCACTGGCATCTGGCTGCAAACTCGACAGTGCCAACTATCATCATGATGATAGTCGCCTCGATGCCACCAGGAAGTGTATGTTAAAGCCTCATCTTTGGAAGTGTTATTTAGAGTAGTTTGCTTGTTTTTAATCTCTACCCACTCTCTGTCAGTATATGTGTGCATATGTTGTATGTGTGTCTATGTATATATGTATGTGTGTATATATGTGCATATGTATGTATGCATGTATCTATGTGTGTATGATGTGTGTATGTATGTATGTGTATGTATGCGTGTGTATGTATGTATGCATGTATGTATGTGTATATGATGTGTGTATGTATGTGTGTGTATGTATGTGTGTATGCATGTATCTGTATATATGCACATGTGTAGAGGTCAGAGGACAACTTGTAGAAGTTAGTTCTCTTTAACATGTGGGGTCCAGGGATTGAAACCAAATTTTCAGGCTTGGCAGCAAGTACCTTAACAGTGAGAATCTCACTGCCTTGAAATGACATTTAAAAATACTATTTGTCTTTCCAAACTTATCAATGTCCTACCGAGTTTAAAATTTCCCTTGATATAAGGTACACTTTTTTCTTGTTTTGTTTGCTTCCCCTTTGTCTTTAATCGGAGCTATTCACTTGTTCAACTTTGTAACTAGTTATTTTAAGCAAATAAGAAAGTTATTGCCTTCTTATGTTTGTACATATATTATAACCTACTGAACTCTCATGCTTTACAAGTTGGTTCACTTGAGGTTTTTTCAAGACTATAATCTGTAAATAATGATACCCCTGTTTCTTCATACCCAATATTTATGCTTCTAGCCTCATTCTCTCCTCTAATTACATTCGTGAGCACTTGCAGAATAATCATTAAATAATTATGGTGATAACAAGGGCCCTTGTCTTGCTCCTGACTTAATGAGACTACTTGTAGCTTCTCCTCATGTTAGTGTTGTGTGGGCTGCTAGTCGCTGTGCCAAGACAGACAAGATGGCAACTTTTAAACAGGTGACTTAGAAAGCCTTTCCCTGTTATTAAGAGCTTACAAAAGGAAAAAGTCAACATTTTTCTTGTAGCAAATTTTGAGATAACCTCACAGCTGTGATTTTCTATTTGTATGGTTAAGGACCTGACAGATTTTTATATTAACAAGTGAGTTTCCAGTAACACTTCTTTTCTTTTTTAGCTTGAATTCAGCACAAGGCAATTCAATTCATAAGGCCCAGGGCAGAGTCTGGGCACTAGCTCCCTTTCCCGCTCATAGACTGAGTTTCCCGCTAAAGGCCTTCTGTGCTGCATCGCCTCATTACGGCCCCTGTGGCATAGCAGATACATCCTGTTACTTTTGGGTTTCCAGGTGTGTGTGTGTCGGGATGTGACAATGTAATTCTCTCTTTTACCTACAGCATACTGTAAGTCCACATGTTTCTGTTAACCACATCCCTCTTGTAGTATCAATGACCCAAATTATTTTTTGTTTTAAATAAAACATCTTGATTATTATTACTTGTTTTTGTTGTTGTTGTTGATGATGATGATGTTGTTGATGATGATGATGTTGTTGTTGATGATGATGTTTGTTGTTGATGATAATGATGTTGATGATGTTGTTGTTGATGATGATGATGTTGTTGTTGTTGATGATGATGATGGTGTAGAGGAGGGGATAACTCGGATCATCAGGCTTGCATGTTTGGACAGCAAGCTCCCTAACACACTGAGCTACCTCGCTGACCTTGTTGCAAGAGTCTCACTATCTAGCCCAGGCTGTCTCTGAGATCTCTGTTCTCCTTCCTGAGCCTCCTGGGATCACAGGCAGGTGCCACCATAAGATTCTTATTAAAATATTGTTGGAAGACTAGTATGCAGTCGTGCACATAAACGCTTCACTAAAGTCATTGCATGCTTCATACCGCAGCCAGATGCCCCTAGCCACACGTTCCATAGAAGAAGTACATACATTCCATAGAAGGAATCCTCACTTTGGTACTATGCTAGCCCAATGGAATTGGGCAGTCAGTGGCAATGTGACTGCTATATAGCCAGCCTAGAGACTATAATCTCTCAATATAGTCTACAAACGAATGAGCATTGGACCTGATGGAGCCTGTATTTCATGTCCATCTTACCTTTTAGGGCTCAAGAAACCAGATTCACTCATAGGCCAAAGAGAACAAAACACTTATTCAGCTCTGCTTTACCATGTCCCAGGGGCATTTGGGGTGCCGGCTATATAACTGTGAATAACAGTCAGTCTTGCTTCCCAGAGCTTCCAGGCCATGACGTCGCAGGTAAAGTTGATATGAGTATGGTTGGCATGCAGATGTATGGGTAGACACTTCATTCCATCCTTTCTGGCTTGGGTGCTTCCTAGTTCTTTCTCCTGCGTAGTTGCCTTGGGTAGAATTTCTGAAATAGCATTCAATAATCACTTTGATCTCTCCTTTTTCAGTGTAATGTTAGCTGTGGGTTGGTCATGTATGTTTTTTATACTGAGGTATGTCCTTCCCATACATAATTTGTTGCAAATTTTTAGTATAAAAGGTTATTAAATTTTGATAGATAAGTCCGGGTATTCTCTATATAGTAGAGTGGTTATAGCTAATAAGAATGTGTTGTGTATGTTTCAAAGTATCTTAAAGACGGGTCTTGAGAATTATTATCGTGAAATGGCACACATGTTTAAGGGGATAGATAACTGATTATTATGCAATTAATTCCTGTTTTGAAATAACACACTGGACACTACAAACAGGTACAATCATTACTTAATTGTAAATCAATTTTTTAGAATATAAAGGAATATTTACATGGGAGAAAAAGATAGTACCCATTCCAGTGGGAGAAAACAGCAAGGACCTGAGTCCTTAATGAATTCATCTTTGTTCTACAGGCATAAACTTCTCACTTTCTTAAAATATGTATTTAAAAAATATTTTTATGAAGTTGATTCATATGAAAGAGAGTTTAGGAAATGCTTCCTGGTCCTGTAGGGCAAGTTAAACAATAGTTTCTGCTGTAGAAGCGTCATTTCAACACTTCAGACGCTCATTTGCAACCTGCATTTTTAACAGGATCAGTTGCCTAATAGCTTCATTTATAGGCATTGTGGTGCCTCTCTTTGGATAAGCTTAAAGTGTCTTACATCTATTATCTTATTAACCATCACCCTAGGGAGGATTGTGTGGTATCTTAGTTAGGGCTTTCATTGCTATGATGAAATGCCACGGCCAAAAGCAAGTTGAGGAGGAAAGGGTTTATTTGGTTTACACTTCCATATTTTTGGTCATCATTGAAAGAAGTCAGGACAGTAACTCAAACAGGTAGGGAGCCTGGAGGCAGGAGCTGATGCAGAGGCCATGGAGGGTGCTGCTTACTGGTTCACTCTTCATGGCCTGTTCAGCCTGCTTCTTATAGCACCCAAGACCATCAGCTCAGGGATGGCATCACCCACAATGGGCTGGACCCCCTGCCCCATCAATCACCACTTAAAATATGCCCTGCAGCTGGATCTTAAGTATTCTCTCAGCTGCGGTTCCCTCCTTTCAGATGACTCTAGCTTGTATCAAATTGACATGAAGCTGTCTAGCACAGGTGGCACGCGTATTTTGTTTTATGGACTGTCACAAGGAAGTTGTGGTTCCAGAAGAGATGAAGTACACATGAAGTAAGGTAGAACTGGAGACAGGAAAGTCTTCACACACAGAATTTGCCTTTAATTTGTTTCCCTCCATCAGAGGGAATGGAGTGGGCTTGGTGGTGATGCTGAGGCTGGGGCTTTTGTCAAAGAGAATGGACTAGATGAATGTTGGGAAGAAGGACCACACGACTTAAATGGAAATATCCAGAGCTATGGAGAGCTGCTGCACGTGGGTCCAAACGATATCTGCATGTGCTTCACGCTTCTCTGTTGCACAACCCCATGCTGCTAGTGTTCAGGGGAGCTCTAGGAAGTGCTCTCATTGGCACAGGGTAGGTGCTTGTCTTAGTCCATTTGTGTGGCTATAAGAAAATACTTGACTCTAGGTAAAGTCTAAAGAAGAGAGGTTTATTCAACTCAAGTTTTGGAGGTTCACAACTCTGGTGAGGTCCTGACAGTGAGTAGTATCACACTGATGGGATTCCTGTACAGTAGTCACATGGCAACACAGGAAGTCCAGACTAGCCTGACTCACTCTGCAGCCATGGACGCTCTTGGATTTCTGGCTTCCCTTCCTCCATCCCCCAAGAGCTGGCCTTCCTGGCATGCACTGCCATACTAGGTTTATTTGATCCTAGGAATCAATTCCAAGACTTGATGTATGATAGGCAAGTACTTTACCCTCTTAACTACATCTGCAGCCCTAGAACAATATGCTTTCATAGACACTAACCCAGTCTTACTAGATTTGACCCACTCACAAGAAGTAACACCAGTCTGCTCATGAGAATAACTCATGCGCTCATGACCTAACTACCCTAGGTCCCTACTGTTGACAGATTTTCCATGTCTACACTGGCACAGGGTCAGGCATGTGAATGGGGAGTGAACCAGACTCAGACTGGCAGTACTGAATACCTATGTGTGGGAAAAAAAAAAAAAAAAAGAAGAAGAAAGATGAGATGGGACAAAGGGAAGACAGAATCTCAGTCTTTACGAGCTTACAACTGCCAGCAGTGGTGGCACAGACCTTTAACCCCAGAGCTCAAAGCTAGAGGCAGGCAGATCTCTGAATTTGAGCCCAGCCTGGTCTACAGAGCAAGTTTCAGGATCTCTAAGACAACACAGAGAAACCTTGTCTCAGAAAACCAAAAACCAAACCAAACAAATCAGCTGACAACCAGGGCAAGAGAATGTAGATTATAAATGAAAGAGGGAAGCGCTGTCTGCGCATGTAGCAGGACTGAGGACACAGAGGACCCCAAGGCAGCCTGGATGTCACATAAACCGTCTTCTATGAGATAGAATCTAAATTAGGCTTGTGGAAGTGGGGGGTTCAGAGAAGTCATGAGAAGGAGGGAAATTGATATCCGGACATGCCAAGGCCTGAGTGGGCTGGTGTTAGAAAGGAAGAGATGTGTCACATAATCACATGTGTTGTGTGATCTTACATGGACTAACAGGATTTTGTGAGACTGGATACAAAGCCTGGTTGTTTTAGTAGACCTTGCAGAAAGTCTGCAGTATTCTAGGAGATAAATAGTATAGAATCACAGCTACCTGCTGATCTGAGAAGGCATGCTATGGCCGGAAAGGGATGTTTGGAGTCTAGAATGCTTTTGACTGTTTGAGTGTCCAATACATTTGGGACACTAGCCACAACAGATTTATTTTGATACTTTATTGAGGCCACCATCTTTTTTGTATATGTGTGTATGTCACTGAACCTGGAGCTTACTGCTTTGGTTAGGCTGGCTGGCCACTGAGCTCCAGAGGTCCACTTGCCTCTACCTCCCTAACACTGAGGTACCCAGCTTCTACATGAGCATCGGGGATCTGAACGCAAGTCTTTATATTTACCAGGCAAGGACTTTACCCGCTGAGCCATCTTGCTAACACCTTTGTCCTATGTGTTCTCCCCTTAAAGGCAAGACTGAGCTCAGAGTTACTTCCTGTTATTACAACGACAGTGAGCTTTTGTTTGTTTTTAACTATTCTTTTTATTTTAGACTCTACTGAATCTGCTAATGTCATATCTGGGCTCACCATTTATCCTGGACACAGTTCATCTCTGGAAGAGAACTGTTCCTACTAACTTTGTTCTTCTAATCTGGGCTCAACTCATCTAGTCTAGTAAGCCTAATTAGTCTTATAAATATCAAAAATAATTATTATTTCCAGTCTCCAGATTAAAACTGTCATTTTATTTCGTATTCTTTCCTTCCTCATTAATCAGAGGGGCATCAGGAATAACATCTCCATTCTTAGTGTTATTCTCAAAGAAATATCAAAATTAGGTTAAAAAAAAAAAAAAAACCCTATCCTAACCCCACAGAAACATAAGTAGGAGATGCCAGATGGGTTTTAAAAATTGATTTTAATTGTTAGGTGTGAACAAGGCAAAGAAGTCGACCTCCAGAGTCTGGAAACACTTTGTTTTCATTTTGGTTTTTAGATTCAGCATCTGACAATCTGGCCCAGGTAAACCAGGAGCTCCTGGTCCCCACGTCAGCCTCCCGAGTAGCAGGGTACACCAGTATGCTGGGCTAAAGGCACTCAGGACTTTGAACATGCTCATTGCTCAGTAGGAGTGAAATGGGTGATACTGACAGTGCCCATGCAGGAAGACAGGCTCTGTAGATTGGAAAGCCACTTCCAGGGAGAATTTGGAGATGTAGCACCGGAGCACAAAGCTTAGCTCTGAGCACATAGCAATAGGCACAGAAATATGCAGAAAAGAGACAGGCAGAATTTTTCTGAAGTTCATGCCCTAATTCATTACTTTCCCATCTAATGGCAAGCTTTACTGAGAATGAGGTTCCTATCAAATTCCTATTTCTCCTCTCTCCCTTTTTGTTCCTAGTTTAATTCAGATGCATGCATTATCAAACATCTGTTTTAATTACAGCCATTGTGGAGGTAGCTAATCAGTTGTTGTCTCTCACCAGCCCAAATCCTATATTGCAGAATTTCTGTACAAAGATACAGTAAATAGAAAAGAAGTTCTTGTATATCAGCACAAAAAAATGCATACAACTTCTTTGCTCACTGATGCAACCAAAACACCCAGGAGTTATTATAATGTGCATTCCCTTGACACAGACTTTTATTTCATGCAAATGACTGTGATTAAGATTCAAATACTTTTTTTTCCATTTTCACACATTACTTAATCAATGTGAAGTACTGTGTAAAAATTGCATCTCTTCATAACAGTGATTTTGACCAAGTCAAGTGTTGCCCCTAGAATTATAATCCAGACTTGTGATTCAATTATCAGTTAGAGACTTTCTAAATTCAAATGAAGTTTCCTCTAGTCTCCTCCTCCCAACAATGTAAACTTAATATCAGTATGGATCATTTGTGAGGTGCAATCAACATAACTTTCCTTTGTCAGGAAACAGGCAATGTGATGTCTGATTTTTCCCTCCTTCACTTGCAGAAAACCGCAGCAATCAACAGAACCTGGTCATTAAAGTGTACGAAAATGCACAAGGTGCAGTCTACTTTCGCACTTCTGTTACATTTGGCTTCGTACTGAAGAAATCGACACCCCCTGGAATACTTAGCTATTTAACTATCCCTGGAAGCATCACACAAACGGCCATTAAGAAAGTTAAAAAGAACACAAGTAGTGTTTAAAGTTTGGCATCTTCGCTTGATGAGTTAACAGTTGGACATTCAAAGACTTCATCCTCATAAGAATCAACTCAGAAGGCGTAAAACAAAGCAGCGTTTCCAGAGCCCCACCCGTCTGCTCCTGGAACTGCAAAACATTGATCTGTTTACAGTTTAGTGCACCCAAGCTGGAAGCTGAATCCTGTTTTGTTATTTGTCTGTGACTATCTCCCCCTTGCTCCTTTTGCATTTTACTTTTGAGAAAAAATTAGATTTTTTAGTTTGTTTGTTGGTTTGCCAAGGGCTGGGAACTGGCAGGTTTGGGTTCTCATAATACCAGCCATATCATTTCCTGAATCTACTTTATGGCTTAGCTTTTCCTTAGCCTCTGAGGTGAAACTAAAATACAATTCTAAATTATTTTTCTTCCTTCAACACATTTCCAACTCCTCTTTTGTATGTCTAGTTGTAATGTTCAGTGAGCAGCACCGTGGCTCTTTGAACATGCTATTGTCTCCTCTATGGTTCTTAGAACATGGCCCTGTCTCATACCAGAGCTGAATTTGTTACCTTTGAATATTTTTTTTTCCTTTCTTTTGTTTTAAAGTAAATTTGTTGGGGCTGCAGAGTTGGCTCAGTGGTTAGGGCACTTGTTGCTGCAAAGGCCCCAGGTTTGATTCCCAGCACCTGCATGGGAGCACGCCGTCCCCTCTGGCGACAAGCATGCATGGGGTACAGAGACATAACGAGCAGGAAAAACACTCATACACCTAAAATCATAAAAATAAACCTAAGAAAGAAAAACCAAGTACATTTGCCTTAAGTAGAGTGTGATAGTCTCCCTTGGAATCATTTCTTGCTCATTCTCATGGGTGTGATTACGCCCCTGCTGCGGGGAGACATTGAAAAGATATTCACACTGAGAAGAGGGTTCCGATGGTACTCTGGCTAGTTGGAATCAAAGGTCCAGAGGTGACTTTGAATTCATGAACCAGGAAACATCTGAGAGACTGCAGCAAAGGAGGAAGAGCTGCTCCAGACTTGCCTTTTACTCTTAGGAGCAAAAGTAGATCGTTGTGCTGGAGCTTTCAAAATTAGAGCTTGATCATTCAGAGTCAGCTTAGCTACCTCCAGAGAACCACAGGACAAATTCCTATTCACCGCGGTCCCATCTAGGGGCACTGAAGGAGGATAAGGCTTCAGAGGCAAACTTAGTCTCAGAAGATCTGCCTACACAGTCTGCTCAGCTGCTGTGAGCACTGGCTGTTCTTGTAGAGGACTCAGGATGGGTACTCAGTGCTCAGGTGATGGCTCACAACAACCTGTAACTCCAGTTCCAGGGAATCTGATGCCCTCTTCTGGGCTCTTGAGACATGTCTCTGCATGTGATGCATGCATGCATATACTCAGGCAAACACTCATACAAATCAAAAGGACTTTGTAAATTATAAATAAAGAAATTACCTTTAATTCCAGCCTTTGGGAGGCAGCGGTAAGTATGTAAATCTTTGTGAGTTTAAAGTCAGCCTGGTCTACATGCAGAGACCTTGTCTCCCCTGCTTGTCCACGATTCCGTTTCTGCCTTTGCCTCCTTGATGGTAGTATCCATGTACAAATAAGGTAGAGACTCCTGGAGATACTGGAATCAAGCTGCCTGTTTCTCTGTGATCCTGAAACTGTGTTTTTTTGAGATGGCTTCTGAGTGTTGTGATTTTTCTGTCCCATGTTAGTCTGGGTTGCAAACTAATCATGTCAACAGTGAACAGTCCTGGAGGAGGAAAGCACAGTCAACAGTCAGTTGCCCCCAAGCACCATGTTAAGACAACCAAGGCTATATCATGGTAGTAAACAATCCTGCCAGCTGGGCATGCTGGTATAGGCCTGTAGGCCCAGCCCTTGGGAGGCTGAGGCAGGAGGATCACAAGGGCAGCTTTGGACATACACAGTGAGTTCAGCATCAGCCTGAGTTATACAGTAAGAGCCTACTAAAGAGGCACATTGTCAGAGGATCTTACAGCCATCTGCATCACATATATAGTCTCCGCCATCAACTTATATGGGGTTGCTTTATCATAGGAGCTTATAGCCATCCGCATCATACCATCTCCGACATCAGTTGAGATGGGGTCTTGTTATGCTGCCCACACTGGCCTGACTCCTTTGTACAAGTGGTCCTTTCACCCTAATTGTCTAAGTAGCTGCAACTATAGGTTTGTATCACTGTCCCATGTTAGTCTGGGTTGCAAACCAAATTAAAAGCCAAATTAAAAATGAACATAATTTTTTTTAAAGGGTAGTCTGGCATCTTAGCTACACTTTCTGGATCATATTTGTGTCTCTTTTGAGGCCTCACAGACACAATGGTTGGTGACTCTATCTATCTATCTATCTATCTATCTATCTATCTATCTATCTATCTATCTATCTATTTATTTGAGACATAGTCTTACTGTGTAGCTCTGGCTATTCTGGAACTCACTACGTAGATCAGGCTGGCTTTGAACTCACACAGATCTGCCTGCCTCTGCCTCCCCAGTGCTGAGACTAAAGTCCTATTGCCACCAAACCCAGCTTGGTTGGTGACTTTTTATTCTCAATAGTCAAGCAATAAAGACGTCTTTAAAAAAAAAGCAGTTTGTCCCTAAATCTGAGGTCACTTTATAAATTATATTAAAAAACTTCTATCATTACATTGTTGACATTTCTTGTACAATTACCTTAAAATATGAAAGAAATTAACTAATTGGTAATAGGGAAGGTGGGGTTAGGGGACTAGTTTGGAGTCCAGAGGTGAATGTGTGACTTTCTGGATTTCCAGCTTTGGCCTCGAGTATTAACTGCGACAAGAAGATGAACAGTCACAGCAGCTTGCTTTGAGCCGTGAGCATGTGTGTCACTACATGGAAATCCCTCCAAGGGCGCTTCTCGGATTCACCATGAAGTGAAGTTCCTGAAGCATTTTCTATGTGCAGTCTAGAACAATAGCCGCTACATTTAGCTTTAAATGTAAATCAGTAAGATTAAATTAAATGTTGCAACTGAAAATTAAGTCCTTCACTTGCCCTAAAGATACACTGTACATATTATGTGTGTGCACCTGTGTGCATGTGCATGCACAGACATGTCTGTGAGTGTCCTTAGAAGCCAAAAGAAGATATCAGATCCCCTGGAGTTGGCATTATAGGCAGTTGTGAGCCACACAACATGGGTGTTGGTAACTGAACTCTGGTTCTCTGAAAGAGCTATAAGTATTCTTAACAAGTGAGCCATAGCCAGCCTTTTTAAACTATTTTTTTTGTGTGTATAAAATATACATTTACCACTTTAAAAGTTGTGAGCGTCATTAAATGTAAACACATTGTTATGTCACTATTTCCAATGTCTAGCCCCAGAACTTACTGTGTATTTGAGTCTGGCACGGTGGTGCTTGCCTTCCCTTAGTCTCTGCACTCAGGAAGTAAAGCAGATCTCCATGAGTTCAAGTTTAGCCTGACCCGTGTAATGAGTTCCATGCCAGCCAGAACTGCACAGTGAGACCTACTCTCAGAAAGCAAACAAACAAATATTTTATTTTACTTCAAACCAGGCTTTATTGTGGGAAAATATGCATGTGAACACATTAAGAACCTGTTGAATTTAGTAGTTTCTCTTTCCATATTTTCGTAAAAATACTGGCCTGTTATAACTTGGTAATAGTTATCATTTTGGTCATAGACAGATTAAGGAACATAGCATAAATTTAGGGCAAAGAAATTTTAAAAAATATGAATTTTGAGGCTTTATGTTATCCTGCCTTCTTTTTTTTTTCTTTTTTTTTTTTTGTTTTTTTTTGTTTTGTTTGTTATTTTTTGTTTTGTTTTTCGAGACAGGGTTTCTCTGTGTAGCCCTGGCTGTCCTGGAACTCACTGTGTAGACCTGGCTGGCCTCGAACTCAGAAATCTGCCTGCCTCTGTCTCCTAAGCGCTGGGATTAAAGGCATTCGCCACCACTGCTGGCCTGTTTTCTTTTCATGTGTATGTGTGTGCACTGTAAATGCACATGTGTTCAAACATGAGGGCATATGAGTGGAGGCCTGAGGGTGTTGTTGGGAATCTTCTTTGATTGCTCTCCACTGCATGTATGCATGTATGTATGTATGTATGTATGTATGCATGTATGCATGCGTGCATGGATGTATATATATTTATTTTTGAGTCAGATCTCTCAGTCAAGCCCGCAGCTCACCCATATGTCTAGTTTCATTAGCCAGCCGGCTCGGGTTCCCTCTCTGCCTTTTGTAATTCTAGGTAAGCTGCTGAACTCACCTGCCATTTACTTGGTTTCTGAAGATCCGATCGATCGACAGCCTCTTGATTTTGTGGCAGGTGCTGTATCCACATAATAGTCTTCCTAGACCAGTTATCCTTTTGTTCTGGAAATGGGCCAGTATAGGAACTCTCTTTCTCCCTCCTTCCTTCCCTCTCTCCCTCCTCCTTCCTTCTCTTCTTCCTCTTCCTTTCCCTCTCTCCTCCCCCACCCCAGCTCCATCTATCTACATATCTCTATCCAGACAGGGTCTCATTCTGCAGCCCATGCTGGCCTTGAGCTCATGGCAGTACTCCTGTCTCAACCTCCTGATAGGATTGCTGATGTGAATCACTCTGGCTAGCTTCTCCTCTTTAATTGTTGGAACAAAACAAGCCTCCTTCACTCATGGACTCCAAGTGTCTGTTCCCTTGAGCACTCTTTGATCGCATATGAACCATGGCTCTTTAAAGCAGCGGCCATGGCTCAGTCAAGACACACTTGTGGAGACTCCATAGGAGTCAGGGTGTGTTGGACAGGCTATAGTGAGGAGCCACATGGACAAGACTCCTGTGTTTCGTGGATCCCTTTTGAAATAAGGACCCAGAAGACAGAAAATCCAGCAACATTTTGCTGACTGCTGCTGCACAGCAGAGAACAGGACGATGTCAGGGAAGGCATGTGAACCTGTATTTTTGTGTCAGCATCAGAAACAAATTTCCAACTCAAGGTCAATCACACACACACACACACACACACACACACACGCACGCACGCACGCACGCACGCACGCGCGTGCACACAGACACACAAACAAACCAAAACCATAAGAAATTATATTTTCCAGAAGTTAAATGACCTGCAGCATTATGGCCCTGCCTGCCCTGATTGCCACTTACTGGTCAACTCTACCCAGTCACTCACATCATACACTTTGGCCATATGCATCTGGTAATTGGTAAGTGGCTCACATCCTACCCATACATGTAAAGAGCAGACGCCAGCAGCATTTGCAGGAGACTTGCTCCATACTGGTGCTGTGCTGCCCACCAATCTCCAGGTTTTAAATGAATAGAGGAGAAATCTGAAAACAGAGGCACAGGCTGATTATGCCTCTCCAGGGGATGCACACTTACAGAGTGGGCAGCTGTCTGGGCATGGAAGAAAGAGACCAGGAGTTAGCTCCGGTTTTTCCACCCCTAAAACACCAAGCAAAGCATTTCCTAATGTGACCAAAGAGCTCACCATCCCACAGAGTCTAGAGGGATGCATCTGTGGCTGTGCAGTAGGAGAGTACATGTAAGAACATGTACATGTCACATGTTTTCATTCCTGTGAGTTCAGATTGAGAGAGCATGCTGCAGTGTGACCGTCGGAGGTGCAACGTGGGATTGAGACCAGCAAACCTTGCCACAGGTTTTGTGTTTTTGGCTGGTAAACCATCTTTGTCAAGCCTTCTAGATTATGCTGCCTCTTGAGCACACACTCTGTCAGTGTTCTTTACCAGCGATTTACAGCTCAGAAAATAGCCTGGGGCAAACAGCAGTTTACACAAGGGGGACTGCAGAATGTGGTTTTCAATCGCTGTTTGGGTGACCCCTGAGCTGGGGCAATGTGATTTTGAGTGGGTTTTAAATGCCAGTGCTGATGGGGCAATGGCACTGTTTATTTGTATGGATTCTTAATCACTGGCATGGAGTTTTGTTTTCATCTCTCCCTTAAATATTGGAGCAATGGCTTCCCCAAATCCTTTTTTTTTTTTAAGGTTAGGAAGTTAACCACAATTCAAATATTCTTTGTTAAAATTCATAGATGTTCTATGACTGTTAAAAAACAATGTCACTACTAACAAAAACTGTTGCTTGTCGTTGCTCTTGTGCATCTTGTGCATAGCACACCCAGTGCTATGTCTAGATCTAACTGCATGCCGTTTTGTAAAGTCCTAACAACCCTTGTGTGAGCAATGAGGAAATGAAGGTTAGAAAATGCAACTACTAGTAGTATTGTGAGCTACTAGGGCTTGGAACACTACAGTATAAAATTCCTGTGGTGAAATGAGGCAGGAGACTGGAGGGAATCAAGGCACTGCACTGGATGCTGGGACAAGGCCAGGGAACACATCCACAGCTTACATCAGACATGGAAGAAATCCTCCTGATAGCCTTGCAGGAATGGGTGGCATTAACACAGGATTTTTGAAAGTGAAGATTGAACATATGTAAGTGCAACCCTGAGTTGCAAGAGGTGTGCAGGAACCCCAGATCAGATTTTATCATTAGCATTCAGATACAATCATCTACTAATTATCATAAAGATTGTATGGGGTGTCTTAAAGTTGCCTGGTAATTCTAAAGTTGCACTGTACAAATGCAAACCGGAGTAAAACGATTACACTGGGTGTTGAAGGAGCTATGCCACAGAAAGCCAAGTCCTACTTCACTGGTTGCTGAGTAAAGATGGGCGTGCTGATAGGAAAGACATGGCACCATCTGACTCTACAACCATAGGCAAGACAAAATAGCATCCCTTCAACACAAGCCTGACAAGTACTGAGTCATACAGAACAGCGTGTGATCTTAGCTTGGCACACAGCTTCTGTGTGGTTTAAAAACAATTTCACAACTGAAAGCTTTCAGCAATTCCATTCCCTAGTGCTAAGAGCTGGGAGTCACTGGATGAGGGACCCTGAAAATGGCCTTAGGCTCTAGAGCAAACAAACATGACTTGTGGATAGGGTTGCATCATGGCGAATAATAAACCACCCTGCAGTGCATCCTCCCAGTCCTTTGAGCGCCACCCAGACTCTTAGGATCACTTTGGTGATGTTTCAAACACAAACTTTGTTCATTATGCAGCTACAACTGTTCCTGGTTGCTCTCGGAGTTACTAAAGCACATTGCTCAATGACATTTTGAAGTCATGAAGTCTGTGGCTAGGAAGGGCTCACAGAGGATTTAACAGTTGGTCAAATTTCAGCCCTGGGGAGTAGGGGGGAACAGAGGACTGAGCCAGCAAGGTTACTGCTCCTCCTGGGCCACAGGCAAACTTACCTTCCAATGGCCTCAGAGAAAGGTGACACGTTCTGTAATTGTGTATTAGTCTCCCTAAACTGTATAGGTTTCAAGACCTCCAAAACCTGGATCAATATAGCTTACTCTCTTCCACATTCTCTGCTCCATGGTCCTCTTTTTTCTTTCCAAACAGAGATCCTTCTGTGTTCATATGGTGTGAGTATGTATGTGTTAAACCTAGATTCTGAATATGATTGATTAATTAGTGTATGTGTGTGTTGGCTGGTGCACATGTGTCATGGTAGGCTCTCCTTCCCCTGAGGCAGACTCTCTCTTACTTCTGCTACTGCACTAAATGAGTTTCTGACCAACTTCTGTGTCTCTGTCTTCCTAACTTCCCATAGAAGTGCAGTGGTTTACAGCTTTGAGCTGCCAGATCCAGCTGTTTTGTGTGCATTTTGGGGTCCTTCACCAGTGGTCAAGCAAGCATGGTCTTTGCTTCTGTGGACTCAGCAGCTTTCCATGTGGGGTGTTTTGTCTTTCTTCTCCTCTCTCACTCTATTGCTCTTCTCTCTCCTCTCCCTTTAACCTCTTCCTCACAGAGCGACCGCTCTACTTTCACGGTCTGTCTATATAAATATGCACATATATTTAGATTCAGGTCTAGATTTCCCATATGTCAGAGACCATGAGATATTTGTATTTCTGGGTTTAATTGTTGTCCCCTGCAGACCCCAGCCCTGAACTCTTTACACTGTCCAGGTCAATAACAACTTAGACTTGATGTATAAAAAGTTAATAAGCTGATGAATAATTTGTTAATGGTGTGTGTGTGTGTGGGGGGGTATTCACCTGAAATGCTTGTCTTTACTTTAAAATATTTTTCAGTCCTTGGGATTGAACCCACAGCCTCATACTCTATCTCTAAGTTGTAGCCCTTACCCACATTTGGCTTCAAATGGAAAGAGTCTTAGGTCTGGTAGGATGGTGTAGTGGCTTGCTGCCAAGCCTGGTGATCTGGGTTCAATCCCTAGGACTTACAAGATGGAAGGAGAGAACCAACTGCATCAACCTGTCCTTTGGCCTTCACACACATGCCATGGTACACATGTGTCATCGTATGTACACATACACACATATGCACAATAAATAACGTTACAAAAGATTAAAATATAACCATAACCCTGGCAGCATTTTTTTTAAACTCAGAAGACTTCCCCCAGAGTCATTGAAAGTCTATCTACAAAGACCTAACAAGGGACTTGAAAAGCCCATGGAGCCTTTTGCTAGGAGCCTTTTTATAGAAAATGACAAATAATATAATTTTATTTTTTGCTACTTCTATTTGTCATTTACAGCATTCTATAGCAACTAGAAAGAGAAAAGTTTCTGGCTTTTAGATTGAGAGTTTGTTCCTACTCAAGTACGAATCGAATTAAAATCGATTCGAGTGAGTACTCTTGATGTGTCACAAATGCATTCGTGATGTTCACGAGGGCTGATCAGCACAAGGAGTGAAAACACAAAAACTTCTGTGTGTTAAAAAAAAGACCCCACCCTATCCCCCAACTCTGAAAGTCAATCTGGGAAGAAGCAGGCTGCCTGGGAAAGTACCACGCTCTGCTTTGTCCACCAATGTCACTGCCCACTGCAATCCTCTTAGGTGAGGCTTGAAAGGGATGTGTGGGAAATTCTCAGAATAAGTCACTTCCGCTTGATACTTTGCAGCTTTCTTGCTGCAGAGGTAATGGCGGCCCGTCCACCTTCTCAGGGCTTTCCACCATTGCAGTTTCCCGGGAGGCTTGCACTTTTTAAGGGTTCAGCAATAAAAGCTGGTCTTCTGTTGTAGGCTCCACTGTTCATTTATTTCTTAGGAACCTGGTGGGCATTTCATATTTTTTTTTCTTTCAGTCCTGAAAGTAGCATTAGCAGAAAAAAATCAAAAGCAAGCAGAAAACTGGCATAGCTAATTTAGGCTAATTAGGACGGCGGACGCTTATTCACACTTCAGAGCTTCCCATGCCCTCCCATGTCTCCACCTGATTGCTTCTACCAGCAGCAAACCCAGAGGCACTTAGAATTACATCACATCCTCTTCAAACACCAAACCACTCAAGCTAATTTTATCCTATTAAACAGACTGAAGGATCCAGAAGAAAGGGTCTCTCTCCCCAAAAGCTCCAATTACCAGGGTCTCTGATTATCATCACTTCAATCCTATACACACCACTAAATACTTTTTTTTTTTTTTTTTTTCTTAGCATTGCCTTCTTGATTTAGATGAAAGTATGTGTTATGAGCATGTCTTTATAGTTCTGGTGACATGATATTAGGAGTCAAGCTAAAAAGAAACACCCTAATTATTACCATGGTTAATCCAAGTCAAGCCTGAAGTTTCTGAAGATATTAGAACCACAGCAATGAGCACCTGTCTGAATACTCGCCTCTAGAGAACTCGAGCTCTCCTTTCGTTTTCTTCCTTCTCCTTTTCCTCTTTTTTGACATCAACTAGGCTGGTCTTAAACTCATGAACTTCAGTGATCCTTCTGTCTCAACCTCACATGGCTATGATGGCATATCTGCCCCACCATGCTCTGCTCTTTCCTTTTCAAAACTGCTGCAAAAGTAGCTAGACTCCAATGAAAGGGTATTTGAAGTTCATAATAAAAAGTATGAAATAGGCTGTGGAGGAAAATGGCAAGAAAACTTCTCAAGTTCGAGTTCAGTGAGAGGGCAATATAGCCAGACACTATTCCTTTCACGTTTTTCTAGCGGATAAATGTCACATATGCCCAGAGAATGACTTTCAAACTTTTAATTTCTAAATTTAGAATATACTTTCTTCTCAATCTTGACCTGAGAAGTTTTACTAGGAAATATTTAATACATATATAAATTATTATGGCAGGAATAGAATAGTGCTCTAGAGTTTATAATGTGAAGTCCCTTTCCAAGCCTACGACTTGAAACTTAAGTGGGACATTTAATTGTTCTTGATTCTTTCTTGAGAAACGACTCATAAAGGCCACCCTAAAAATCCTTGCTTAGGAAGATTTGCTAGATAAGGACACATGGATTTACATGAAGGGACCCCAAAAAACTGATTTCAAAATTAAATGCATCCACAGTGAAAACATAGTTCCTCTTCTGAACCAGAAATAGGCTTAACATGTATTAGAAGAACCAGAGTGACACAGATTTGTGCACCTTCAATACCATTCAGGCACCTGGGCATCCTTTGCAATGATACACAGAACAGTTTTTCATTTCTCCTGGAAAGGCATCGGGGCTTTTAAATGTGTGTGGTGTGCCTTGCTTGGTCAGTACACTTGCCACATTTAATTTCAGAGAATCTCAGCTATGTGTGCTCAGAACAAATGGTACAGATTACGTGTTGTGTCTTTCTTCCCTTTTTCAATAGTCTCTTTATCAGGTGATCTACCCAATGGTCCTCATATTTCACACACACACACACAGAGAGAGAGAGAGAGAGAGAGAGAGAGAGAGAGAGAGAGAGAGAGAAAGAGAAAGAGAGAGAGAGAAGAGAGAGAGATTTTTAAAAATTGTTTTAAGACAATCACCTCCACCTCACCAACCCTCAAAGAAACAGCTGTTAAACCAGCATCCATCCAAACTCTGTTTCAGCCAATTTTCTTAATGTTTCAGCAGGGCTTAATCTGTTGGCATAAGTGTTTAGTCCCATTAACAGCTAAAGTGACCGGGCCACAACTCACTGTGCTGACAGTAAACAAAGAATGTGAGGAATGGCCTTCAAACAATGCCTGAGCCTCAAGCCATTTGTCTTCAGATGCCACCGTGAGACTTGTCCACACCAGAACTGCCTCTCCCCACAGCCCTAGTCTTCCATAAAATATGCCTCCTGCTACAGGGTTGTTATTAGATAACTGCTCTACTCTGATTGGTGTGTGGACCCACGTGCTCAGTAAAGTCCCTCCTCCTCAGCAGTTAGAGCAAATTTTGATAAAAACTGGAAGGTGGGTGAGCTTGACTGCACTGGGCTTTGGTTGCGTTAACCCTTCCGTATATCCCAGGAGATGGATTTCTCCGTCTAAGAGCTGACCCCTGTTACAGTGTATTGTGCCCCGAGAGCAGAAAACATAATGAAAAAATGCAAACAGGCCAGGCGGTGGTGGTGGTGGTACATGCCTTTTCTCCCAGCACTCAGGAGTCAGAGGCAGGTGGATCTCCATGTGTTAGAGGTTAGCCTGGACTACAGAGCTGAGCTCTAGGACAGCTAGGGCTATACAGAGAAACCCTGTCTCAAATAAACAAAACCAAACAAACCCAATCCCGCCCCCCCCCCCCCCGAAAAAAACAGAAAGAAAGAAGCAAAGAAAGAAAGAATGAAGGAAGGACAGATGGAAAGGAAGGAAGGAAGGAAGGAAGGAAGGAAGGAAGGAAGGAAGGAAGGAAGAAGCAAGCAGGGAAGGAACCAGCCCACCTCAGGTCTAGCCATAATACACAAACAGCAGCTCTTTAGACACCTAGCCTCCCCTTTGAGTCTCTCTAGGTTGTTTCTGTCAGTGCAAATGTCCTTTTCCATCAGTCCCCCAATTATGATTTCATTTTGTTAAGCTACAAAATGTAGCCCATAACATGGCTGCTGCTTCCTGTCTTTCTGCCTCTACCCAGCCCTTCATTCTCCTACCACTCGAGTGTCTACTGAGGACAATGTTCATATAATTACATATGACTACATATCTTCATATGACGACAGGATTAGAGAGAGTTCCCCCAGAGGAGTCAAGTTCCTCCTTGGGAACTTTTTCTCTGGATGATGATAACTTTCATGTGCACATGAGTCTCTATGTGGTCAACAGTAAGCAGCCATCTATTTCTCGAGTCACCCCCCCCCCACTTCTGTCTGAAATAACACATACACCATATTCAGATTCTCTCATGCATGCTGTTCAGTGTTGTTGAGAGCTGTGTCAAGAGTGTGGTCTTTTGGCAAGCTAAGGTTGGACTTTTAAACAAAGAGGACCAGGAGGAAGGCTGTAAGTGGAGACGTTGACATAGCCGGGAATGAGTTTTGAAACTCCTTCCCAAATCTCTATTAAAATGAGAAAGCTTACCCACTGTAAGGCAGGAGTGCAGTGAGGGTGAAGGCAGATAGATTTATTTACCCTTTCAGTGTTTAACAAATGCTTACTGTATACCAGATATTGTGTATCTTGTGGACTGGGAGCTACGACTCTGAGCTCGGCAGCAGGGCAGGCTGTATTTACCTGCCTGTATATAATCCAGGAGATTAATTTCTACCTGGACATGATGCCTATAGCTTCTAAGCACTCCCTGTGTCTCAGCCTTTGCACCTGGTTCTTTGTTACCCTGAAATGTTTTCTTCATTCGGTCCGCACACAACTGCATCCCCCTGACTCATTGGTCTTTGTGGTGGCTATTTGCTCTTCAGCACTCATGAAACACCTCTGCCCCGTCTTCATCCCTACCCACCATGTCTCTGGTCTCAGATGACCTTGGTGACTTTCCCTTCGGATTCCATCATTGGGCTGTCCAAGTCCCATAGCACGCTGGCTAGTAATGATTCATCCCCCTCCTCCCCACCCCCAATCTCCTCATCTTGCTGTATCAACTAATTTTTTTTTTTTAGATGGTTGCTGTATGCTGGGGTATCAAGGAGACAATGCTGGTCCATTGAGAAGTCAGGTGATGCATTACCACGTGGCAATCCATCCACTTGCCTCTGACCCCATCCTATCACATCATGGGGATGTTTGTAGTGGGTCTCCTCTAAGAT